>NW_008354532.1:1800666-1847513 GCF_000622305.1 Nannospalax galili
CTTGATATTCTAAAAAAATGATTGTGATAACCAAGTTAAAATATTATGATGAAGCGAGAGTTTTCTTTTTAATCCTTAGTATTATGAGTATATGAAATTTTATTTCAGTAAGGTATTTTTTCCTGCACTATTTGAATCTTTCATCTTCCCAGGCATGATACATTTTCTTATGATTTGTCATTATATTTTATCCTAATCACATGATTATATAAAAGTTAATTTCTCTTGTGTTATTTGAATAGTTTTTTAGTTTTTATAAGCCAAAGACATCATAATTCTGTTTTTGTTAAATAATACTAGCTCTCTCAGAGCATAGAGGTTCCAAATTTAAAATTCCAAGATTTACTATCTGACAGTTTTTATTTCACATTTTTCTCCTTGGTGTTTATTAGAATTCGAGCTGTGTGGTTGATGGTTCTTAATTCTGACAAGAGTCAGCCTCCTGATAATTGAAAGGCAAGAGCTAGTGGACTGCACTTCTGTTTTCCCTTAACTATTCAATTCTCAGATATTGACCAGTGGAACAAAGTAATTGAGCAACTAGGAACACCTTGTCCAGAATTCATGAAGAAATTGCAACCCACAGTAAGAAACTACGTGGAGAATCGGCCCAAGTATGCAGGACTCACCTTCCCCAAGCTCTTTCCAGACTCCCTCTTCCCAGCGGACTCTGAGCACAATAAACTTAAAGGTATGAATGCCCCGGGACCAGTCGAGGACCACAGTATGTGAGACACAGTGAAAAGCCACCCATTAGAGACCTGTCCTCCTTTGAATTAACTCAAGAAGAGGCATGTCTGGCAAAAAGCTTTCTTGGTTAACTGTTTCATAGGAGTTTATTTAGAATCTTAAAATTATTTTTGATATATAAATTTAGAAGTCAGTGTTCTGTCCTTGGAAGACATTATCCAATTCTTTTTAGTACATAGAAAATATTTTCAATGCAAGTTTTCAGTTGTAAAGTTTTGTGGACATAGGTGTCTGTGTCTTATATTTTATGGAACATCTAAGCACCACTTCTTCACTATGAAGTAGTAACTAGATTTCATGTACACATTTTTTTATTCGGTTATAGGCATCTGCATTAGTAAGTCATTCTATGATGATGTATTCCTTGAGTAGCGAACCTCAGAATCTTCACTTACTAAACTGAAGTGATAATGTATCTATTGCACTGAAAAAGAATAAATTCACCAATGCACTAAATGCAAGATAAATAATAATATTCTACTTCTTATTATCATTTAGAACATTCCTGAGAATCTAATTTTGGAACAAATATGTTCCCTTCAGCTTGGATTCAAATTCTACCTCTCTGTCCTGTAGTTTGTGTTACCCTCTACCACTTAACTAACCTTTTCTTTCTTACTTTAACAAATGACGGCTGAGAATTTGAGGGAGGTTTCATTGATTTAGTATTTTGTGAAGCACCTTCAACAGTGCCTGGTTGACAACTGTTAAACATAATAAGAAGTTATATTAAAATACATACTATCAAAGAAGAAAAAGGTAAACTTATATTTGTGAGGTTAATTTCAAGTGTTCATAGCATTTAATAATCTACAGGCTTTATTTATAAACTTAATTTAAATAACTAAGGTTGATTTCAATGAAACAGAGAAAATTAAACTGTGGTGCTGTTTCCTGGGATTTGTTCATCTCCTCCAGATTTTTGTTGTTGTTTGTTTTGTTTTATATTGTGTTGTTTGAAACAAACTTTCCCTGTAGCCCCAGCTGGCCTGGAACTCACTATGTAGACCAGGCTGGCCTTGATTTCACAGAGATCCAGTTGTCTCTGCTTCTCCAGCACTGAGATTAAAGGTGTGTGCCATCACTTCCATCTTCCTCCAGATTCTGATAGAGGGTTTAAGATGGTCAGCATCTTCCCTTTATTCTCCATACACAGTTGGAAGTTTTTCTTTCTCTGTGGATATGTAGTCTCTAAGTGACCAAAGCATCAGCCAAGTTATGAGCAATGCCCATGTGAAGATCAAAGACCTAAAGGTATTTTAGAATGCCTGCCTTCATGGCACTAGTTGACATACTAGGCAAAACAATCCCTTCCTCTGAAAACACTGGTGATGTGACAATATGGAGATAGCAAAGCCCTCACCAACTATTTAATGGGAATGAAAACACCAGCAGAAAACTGTGTAGTACAATACTGTGTAGTACAATTCATCATGAGATTGATTCCTACACATATTTGTGATTCATTTCTGATGTAAAATTGACACATTTTGAATTATGATAATATATAATCAGCCAAAGTTAAAATTTGTTCTTATTGTATTAAGAAAAGAACACATTTACCTAAAAATGTAAGACATGGCATGGGCACATCTCACTGTTGCCTGCAATAGTTCTGACTATTGCTTTTCAATAAGATGATCCAGAATTAGTGAGGTTCATTCCCTGATCAGTGAGGAACCATTCAGTCCCTGACCATCTAAGAGAAATACGGATTGCTTGAGCGAAGAGTCTGGGAGTGCCAGGTACATGAATCTGAGTGCGAAGTCAGCTACAAAGCAAAGAGATCTTTGAACCATGGAAATAAACAGTTCCATTAGGCTGTTAGGAGGTCATTAAAATGTTAGAATTTGAATTTGTAAGTCTTTCTTAGCTTTTATTATTCTTGTGAGCTTCAGAGGGTTATTTGGAAATAATGATAATCAATTTAGAAAATGATGTTTATCAGAAAATGGTTAGTAGAAATAAAAGAGAACCGCAGGAGAAAAAAAAATGCTCCACATATTCATAGAGACCACCTTTAGTTCGTGCAGGGTAGTTATATTTCCTGAATTTTATTTATACTATTTTAAATTCTTTCTTTTTTCTTTTTCTTTTTCTTTCTTTTTTTTTTTTTTTTTCCGGTCTTTTTGAGACAAGGTCTCCTTGTAGCTGCAGCTGGCCTGGATTTGCTAATGGAGACCAGGCAGCCTCTGCGTCATGAGTACTGGGATTAAAGGCGTGTGCCACCACACCTAGTTGCCTTAATATGAACATTTGATAACAAAAAAGTTAATTCTGCCAACAAGTATTTTGATAAAAATGTATCTTCCTGTAAACATTTTACTACACTACAAATGAAACATTGGAATTCATTACAAAATGTGTCTATTTCCTTTAAAGTAGAACAATACACAGTGATACTTTAAAATTGGGAATATGGGGCTGGAGAGATGGCTCACCGGTTAAGAGCCCGGGCTGCTCTTGCAGAGGACACACTAGTGATCCTGCACATGTGCAGAAATCAATGTACTTTCACATGTTCAGGGACTGCAAAGACGGCTCAGCAGGTAAGAGCACTTGCTGCTCTTGAAGAAGACTCGAGTTTGTTTGGTTCCCAGCATCCACAGGACAGCTCACAACAACCTGTAACTCTGGGTCCAGGAGATCCAACACTTTCTCTTGACCTTTATAGGTACCACACATGCACATGGTACACATTCATACATGCGGGCACTCATACACACAAAATAAAAATAAATCAATCTTAAAAATCTAATAGTATTATCAAATGAATATACTTACTGATAAAAACCATGTATTTGTATAACGAGTCTTATCCCCAGTCACGAAATTCACCATGACAACATGTATGTAATGTGGAGCTTTTCATTACTATCAGGTGTAGTATGAGACTGGCATTAGTTATTGGCCACTTGATTCCATCAAATCAGGATTCCATTGACTTAAATGCCTGATGAACACAGAATGCTAAAGTGAAATTCAGTAATTGAATGATGTTATTTTTTTTTCATATGTTTTCCAGATTGTTTTTATTGCCTGTAAGAAATCTGGGCTATTGGGCTACAGAGCTGGCTCAGAGGTTAAAAACACTGGCTGCTCTTGCAAAGACTTGAGTTCAGCTCCCAGCACCCACATGGTGGCTAACTCTAGTTCCAGGGGATCCAACGCCCTCTTCTGGCCTCTATGGGCATTTCATGCATGAGTGCCCTTGCACACAGGAAAGAGACTCATACATACAAAGTAAATAAATAAGAAATCTGGACTATGTAAGCTCCTAAGTCAATTTGAGTGCTAACCCCACTGTATGTATGAGAACATGAAAGTACAAATGTTGACTTCTAACAGCCATCCACATGTGCATCCTGTATCTCTGCAGATTCATTATGTACTTTGCATTTCCTTGGCCTGTTGTTCCATCTTTCCTAGGTTCTTATAGATCACATGCATAGGTTACCTTGCTTATTCCAACTTTATGGAAGATAAATGATATTCGTGATTCTGAATAAATAATTATACTCACATATTCATGGCATATAACCATCGAAGTGCCCTCAAAATGATGTCAGACTTTGAGATATAAAACATTATATAATGCATTTCTTTTTGAAACACACCCAGAAATTTCCCGGATGCTTTAAAGAAAGGTGCTTTCTTAGCTGGTCCCCCATACAGAAAATTCTCTTAATGAAAATAAAAATCTTATGAATTATTTTTTCTTATTGTTTCAGCCAGCCAAGCCAGGGATTTATTGTCAAAGATGCTAGTGATTGACCCAGCAAAGAGGATATCAGTGGATGATGCCTTACAGCATCCATACATCAACGTCTGGTACGACCCAGCTGAAGTGGAGGCGGTAAGGCTCGGCCATGAGCATTTCAGCATGCAGTGAAATCCAAGTAGAAATAGATCCTAAACAGCACACACAAGGCTTCCATAAACCCCTAAGTCCAAGGCCATCGCCGGTTCCTTTCTTTACCGTGTGTTTTCAATTCATTTCTCCTCCAGGACTTCCTGTGAACAGGAGTGGTTCAGGGTGCCATTACTTTAGTTCATATTTAGGTCTCCCCCAGTGTATTTAACTATCAGACTCTGCTGATCCAGACTTCACAGGAGAAAACAGAATAGCTGATGGGCTACCTTGTTTCTATTTTCTTCTTAATACGCTAACATGTGGCACTCAAGAGCTTTTCAACGAGAAAGCTTTTCCTAGGACATGGTGACTTTGAAACTGCATGAGCTAGACAAGAAAATGTAGATATTTCAATCAGGTCCTTATTTTTGAGATTGATTTTAAATTGACTATCACGGCACATCTTCTGTCTTAAACCCACACGTGCTATATCTTCTCAGAACTAAACTCTTCATTTTCAAAGTATGTTGCTGCCACATATTAGCTTCTCTCCAAGCTCTCTCTTGTATCTTTACTTTTGTTTCTTTGTGAAGAGCGGCAGCTTAGCTGCCCTGCTTTGTGTGTTCTGTAGACATCCTGATGAGAATTTCCTTTCTGCACCATCTGTAAGTATCTTTATCAGCAATATTGCCTTCAACTGCAAAAGACAGCATCTCCTCAATCCATTAGAATACTGGTGCTAAATTATGTCATTAATATAATACTTTCAACTCTGTGATTGGATTTGCCCTCAGTCTTCTATTTTAACTACTTTGTTTCTAACCTTCTCTGTGGCCCCAGGTACTGAAGAAGGCTTGAAGGCTTTCTTAATTGTTTTGGTATCTTTCCTGTGCTTTCCCATGGGCTCACCCATGTCATACATGCCAAATTCAAACCCATATCTTTCTCATTCTTGCATTCCTGACTTGAGCAGCAAGAGTGTTTAGTATTCCCAAGTTTCAGGGAAACATTTCAGCCTCTCCCAGCTGTAGAAAAGGGAAATCACCATCTTCTATGACTTTTTCTTAAGTTCTACTCATATGAGCGGTTTTACAATGATACTGCAATCTCAGTTTGCTTAAAGTTCATTTCAGTCAGTAGATTTGATTTGATTTTACAAAATAATATCCATCAAGTAAAATATTTTTGAGTTTGGGGCATTCTTAAACCTAATATATTTTCAAAACTCAAATATAGACTCTCTTCTAGTCTTTCACATGTTATAGAAGCTTTTAAAAAAATATTTGTAGAGTGAAGTAAAGAAAGAAGATAAAGAATGACATATATGTGTAAAAATTAGGTAATTTAAGTAAAAATTAAGAATTTTTCTCTGGTAAAATGTAAAAAAATTTAGATTGTGTTTATAAAACTATTAGCTAAACATAAATTATCTCAAATTGTTACTTATTTATTTTGAAAATTCTAAACTTGTGGCATGTTTATTTTTCCTTACATCTAAATTAATGTGGGTAATCTGTTTTTAATGGATTGTGGCCTATAGTTTAATTGGAATCATAAAGTCTGCATTTTTAATTCACTCCTAATTATGTTACCTATAAAAGAGACAGTTGCTTAGAATCCATAACAGCACATTAGAATAATATCAATAAATTTTTAAGTTTATTTCAACATTTTATGAGAAAAGCCCATGTAGCAGAAGATGTCTACAATCTTTTTCTCGACCATTTAAATACTGTCATGATAGCTTAGATAGCAATGAGACAAGACATATAAATTTTAGGGGGAAGAACTGATAGAGCCCGAGGATTTAGGTCAAGGGATCAGCTAGGACAGAAGAGTATGAACAGGTATCTGGCATCCAAACAAGGTCACTAGCTGTAGCAGCACTCTCTCACATCTATAAATGTTGTGGTGAATCCTGACCTTAGGGCAAGAGTAGTTTCTTACTGTCTGAAATGTATTGCAGAGGCCATGACTAGTAAGAAAGAAATCCTGAGTGTAGAAGCAGCAGCTTTCTGCACTGCGTAGGGAATTAATATCATTGTCACAACACATTTAAAATACAACAACCGTTCTTTCCTGATGGATGTTGACACTGTCAAAGTGAGTGGTATGTCTCCTGCAGGGATGATGAGACAACTTTGAAGGACAAACTCCGATGTGTCCCAATAGTTTGAATAGATGGAAGTTATTGATAATCAGAATTTCCATGAATATTGACCACGGGGGAATTCTAATCCTATAGGTTTGTGTGACACACACGATGCAAAGAAAGTACGATTCAGAGTGGGAAAATGGAGCCAAAGTGTGCTCCCAACTAAAACAAAGGCACTGAGCCTGAAAGGGATCATCACTGGGAAGTCAAAAAACTTGCATAAAACAAGGGAGAAATTGCTTGAGGATCTGGTGATTCTGGACAAGCAGCGAGGACTAATGAAATGTTATGTACTAATGTAATCGTGCTCCAAGTTATCTCATACTTCTTTCTGAAAACTCCCCAAATACCACAGTCACAAGAGATATATGTAGGAATATGTAACACTCTATGAGAAAATGCTAATCATTTTCATATAAAATTGAAGAATTTAAATTTTGCATGCCAAGCACAGTAACACCTACCTGTCTATTGAGTCATACATAAAGATTTTAAAGTGAGATCTGCTCAAACTATTAGCAAGTTCTTTCTCAAATAATGTTCAGAGCCACAAAAGCACATGTCCAAAACAGAGCAAAAGGCTATGCCATACTTAAGTCAGAGTTTAGTGGTGGTTGTTCTTGTGAACAACTGAAAGGTGCTCTAACTCTGCTCCCAAAACTACAGGTTTTGCATTCTCTTGCATATTCCTAACATTAAAAGGCTGTGTCAGGTAGAAATTCCTGTGCTGCCCTTTACTAGCTAGCATTGCTCAAGTGTCTTAACCTTTCCTCAGCTCAGGCTTAACTAGCAGAGTTCTCCTGTTTTATTTGCTTCTGTCAGAGTGTTCGGAGAATTTCGACTTAGTTTATAAAGTGCTCACTACAGTGCTTGGCAGCCAGAAAGACTCTACACATTCCTATTTCCATACAATGCTTTTCTGCCTTTTGAAAATTAGGAAAAATATTTGTACTTGGTATAAAAGACCAGCTGAACAAGAAACTGGAAATCTCTACAGTTTTGAATGATTATTGGCAATGATGCAGTTTCCTATAACTTTGCCATGTTGGTAGTCTTCTCGTTGTTGATGCATACTCACAAACATACTGCTAAGTGTAGGGGCTGGGTTCTGTTAGTTTAAACCAAAAGAAAGCAAATGATATAGTCTACATATGTCCATTGTAATGCTAAGAAACCAACGGGGGGCACTGAAGACTCTTTGGGTGACACTATCTGATATGTGCCATGTTGGAGGGACATCAAGGAACAGGCTCTGTGGCATTGTTTCTTACCAGATTCTTAAGCTTTCCTGCCCTGCTGGGATAGAGTGAAATTTTCTTTTCTTTAAAATTTATTTATTATTATTTTTATGTGTATGCATGTATTGCCTGCGTGTCGGTGACTGCACCTGTGTCATGCAATGCCGGGGAGGACAGAAGAGGCTGTCGGATACCCTGGAACTGGAGTTACAGACAGTTGTTAGCTGCCATGTGGGTGCTGGGATTTGAACCTGGGCCTCCTGCAAGAACAGCCAGTGTTCTTAACTGCTGAGCCATTTCTCCAGTACCCAGAGTGAAAATTTCTATGCTGCACCTTTGAGGGTAGAACATCTGAGGACTTGGATCAACTCCAAGCTAAGGAAAAGTTGGGGAATTATATTGTAGGGCACACAGGAAAGGAATTTAAGGAATTGGAAAGAGGGATCAGTAGTTAAGAAGACTGGCTGCTCTTGCGGTGGCCCAGGCTTTGATTCCCAACACCCACATGGTGGCTAACAACTATCTGTAACTCCAGATTCAGTGGATCCGACGTTCTCTTCTGGCTCCCACAGACGTTTCATGCACGTGGTTCACTTACATACATTAGACAAAACAACCACACAGATTGAATAAATAAATAAAATAATTTTTAAGAAGGATTATTTAAAATGAACTTAACATGTAACTATTTTTAGGAACACTATTTCTGTCAAAATTTCAGAGCACTGACTGAAAACTGCTGAATGTAAAAAGCTTGCTAAAGTTTTCCATAGGTTGTACATTATGGGATGGCAGGGTAGGGAGATGGGGAGTAGAGAGAGGGAATAGAAGAGGAAGAGATGTGTTCTGTCTGCAAAGACATCAGGACTCAAAGTTATTATCATAGGGCAACTAGTCAGATCTGTGTGGGGTTGGGAGACATTTCTTGATTTCTCAATTCCTGAAAAAAAAGAGAAAGGATATAGATGTAACACTGGAAGTACTCAGGTTGGATTTGTGTACGGTCTAGGATTTTAGGCCAGCAGTGACCAATCAATGATGTGTCTCTATGCTGAGGTATCTGTCTCAGAGTGACTGAGGGGCAGTTCATGATGGCTACAGAGCTACTTTGGGCCCTGAGCAGAAGGACGGGTTGAAGTAACCAGGCATCCTGGAATTCTGCTCTCCAGTTAATGGGCCCCAGGTACTTGAGAATCTAGAAGAGGTGTGACAGGCCAAACAGAACCTTCTGTATACAGCCCAGTGATACTTCTAAAGATAATGCTGGAAAGGAGGCTAGGGGTGGGGCTATAGCTATCTACAGATAACACTGGGATTGGTCCTAACTATATTCATGATATCCTTGAAAAGACTCTGAAAAAAGTGGGATAATCTAACTCATTTGAGTGGAAAACTGTTAGAGGAATATGACCAGTACTGGGCTTGCCCATTCTTTCCCCAAACTCAAGAACTGGAGTACTACTGAGGGAAAATATAGTCTACCGATGTTACTTATATTGAGCCAGACAACCCGATCTTCGTATTTCCAGTGAGCATACAGCCTGAGAAACAGAGGAAGACTGACAGCAGTGCTTAAATGTAAAGTAAATATTAGAGTGTATAAACCCAGATTAGTCACTAGTGTTACATATTTACTGTTCGCTTATAATATGAAGTAATTAAATGTGATCTTAAATATTTTATTACCATTATTATTTACTATTTCATTATTTTAGGCTGTGCACTATTTTTGCCTATAATGAAAGAATTTATAGGAAGAAGTCAGTCCAGATATATTAAGCTTTTTTTGTTACAATGCCATCATTGATTTCGTGTCCTATGAGCAGGGTTGCTAATTTGCGTGTGCTTTTTACCACCTTCCTGTCTGATGTTAGATCTTATTAGATATTCTTTGAGAGAAAACATTAAAGGAAGGCCAATCATGCAGGATATATACATTATTTTTCTCTTTTTCTTAGTAGCATTAATATGTAAACTTTTGGCCAGGTGCGGCAATGCATGCCTTTAATCCCAGGATTTGGGAGGCCAGCCTGGTCTATATAGCAGGTTCCAGGCCAGCTGAGGCTACAGGGAGACCCTTTCTCAAGAGATTTAGATTAAAAAAGGTAAAATTTAGTACTGCCCTTGTCCAAAATTCTGCTCAAGGTATATCTTAAGATTTACTTTAAATGAGAGCATCCTACTTAGCTTTAGCTAAAAATTTAACACGGCCTGAGAAGGGAACCTCAGTTGAGAGATTTCCCAGCTTAGGCTGGCCTGTAGGAATGTCTTTGGGATTGTCTCATTCACTGATGTAGGAGGGCCAGCATACAGTGGACAGCATCATTTCCTGGGCAGATAGTCCTGGGCTGTGTAAGAAAGATAGTTAAGCCTGTGAGAAAGCCAGAAAGCAGCATTCCTCCATAGTTTGAGCTTTAAGGTCCTGCTTGAATTCATGCCCTGACTTCCCTCAGTGATGTGCTATGACCTGCAAGCTGAAATAAACCCTTTCTTCCTCTAAATTGCATTTGATGATAGTGTTTGTCATAGCAGCAAAATGAAACTAGAACAGAGAGTAAGAGATCATTGTAAAATAGTTCTGAGCTGCAGATCTGCAGGTATCAACATTCAGAAATCAACTCCACAATGGTGAGGCAGCTGCATAGACTGGTGAAATTAATGGAACTGAACTGCATATGGATCAGAAAGGATAAAAAAAGGAAGCAGAAGCAGAAGCCCGTGGTCCAAAGGCTTTGTGTTCCAGAGTTTAGTTGATGCCATTGAGAATCAGAGCTGATGCAGGTATAGCAATAAATCAGAGACAGAGGGCCGTTAAGACCATTTGGGCAGTCAGGAGAGAGGTGCACCTCACAGGAGAGGTCTGAGCATATTTAACCCTCAAGAGAATTTAAACACTGGTCAAGCAAAGCGTGGTCTCAGATTGCAGTGCGAGTCAAGAGCAGATCTTCTTAGATCAACCAAGAGATAAGTGGAACAATCATATACCCCCAACTCAAGAACAAAGAGGTTTTGCTGCAGACCAGAGGTACAGGCTATCTAATGGGAGCCAGAGTCGATGACATGCAGAATCCACCTGCTTCTGGAAAGGAGTGAGGATAAACCACCTAGGTTCTCACCCATCTCCTAGCTGGGAGGTACAGCCAGAAGGGGTCAACCTCTGAGATACACAGCAGATACAGGAACACAGGGCAACATCTGTGAGCCAACATGCCCAGAGCTGGCACTTACCTGGTCATCATTTACTTGTTCACAACTCTGAAATCCCCAAGTAAAAGGGAAGTAATCAGAAAAGCTGAACACCCTCTTCAGAGAAGACATTGAGGGTTAGAAAAGGTACCCAAGGACTTCGCCAAGAAAAGTGAGGTAAACATTGCCTGAAATATATGTTTAATTTCTTCAAGTATCTTACGATTTCTTGCCACGAATGTTAGCTCGGTAGTCATGATAGCATTTGTCTTTGGGAGTTCCACCGAATCTGTGTACGTTCTTTGTTTTATATGTTGGTGTCTCTTGGTTGTCTGCTGTGGAGCTCATAGGGGGCTTGTGGGATTGCAGAGCTGTGTTGGACCACAGGTGCCGGGGGCAGTGAAAGGATTCGGCTGTTTTTCTTTACATTGTTGATTGATTCTGTGGTTCTGCTACACAGGTAAATGCTCTAGAAACGATTCCCTCCTTCTTTCTTTTCGCTCACCTCTTTTTCTTCTTCCTTTTACATCTTCCTTCACTTCTTATCCTTTTCATCCAACATCTACAGAGTAATTTAAGTAGGCTTTGAGAACTTGTCAACAGCTTGATATTTGTACACTGGTTCTGTAAACGCTGTGGCACTGCAACAATGATGATTCAACAGTGACATTTAAAACAAAGAACAAAGCCAGACATGGTGGCATATACCTGTCATTGTAGCCCTCGAGAGGGTAAGACAGGAAGATTGACTGGAATTCTAGGCTAGCCTAGGCTAAATAGTGAGTACCAGGCCAGATAAGGCTACATGTCAAGACCTGTCTCACAAAAGAAAATGAACGAACAAGAACAAAACAAACTCCCCACTTTCATTGTTCTTGGAAGAAGTCTAAGTTCATAGCTAATATAAATTTTGATTGTGTTGAAATATTCAATAAGGTATTATCTGTGAAGAGAGTTATCTAAATGTGGGTTATCTATGTTACTTGAGTATCAGCTTTAGTGCATGATTCCTGAACGATAGCAGGACCTGTCATCACTTGTCCCGCACAATGTCAGTCATTTCTGACTTCGCTGCAGTGAGAATCCACTAACCCTCAACCAGACTAGGTGCATAGGTTGTGTCTCTCCTGCCTCCAGCCACGATACTTAAACATCTTTTTGGCTCTAGATATAAGACAATGATCTGACCAGATTTTGGTAACTGAGATATATAGATCATTCTTAAGTAATCAAAAATTCCTATAGTTGTTACATTAAGTATTGGAAGGGATAAATGTAGAGCTTAAAGACTCATCCATAAATAACTGACTATGTGAATCCTTCAAGCAAAATTCGAGTAGTTGAGTACAGCTGTGGGAAATTTTTTTCACTCATTATTACTGCTTATTTTTATTCCCTTGAATACACTTTCACAGTAGAACCTAGCAGCATTTTGCTTATAAATATCTTATTTCTTATAATCTTAAACCAAAATCTTTAATGAGTTAATATATGCAATGGTTTATATATTTATTAACTATGGCTTAGCTCTTTCTCATCTACTGAATTCTCTTGAATCCTTAATAAATTCCTAAAACAGCATTGTAAGAAATGAGTTTTTAAATACATGTAATTAAAAATGTCATCAATATATTCTGCTGAAATTCGGTGTGCATAAACTTAGGAATAATCAGGAAAAATATGAGCTACAAGAAATAAGAATTTAATATTCAAACATCTTATCCAGAGTTGTTCATTTTTTTAGGTAAACCGTTGAATAAAATATGCTTTAATAAAATATGCATATGCTTTCTTCAAGTATTTTATGATCTCAGCATTAAACCAGTGGGCTTGGGTTTAGTACTGCAGTTTAAAAACTAAGTATCTGGAAGAGATGATTTAAGTGAGTTAGAAATGAAAACAGCTCTCTGTACAGAACATCTTTCTCCTATTGGGTGGAGAGGATTAAAGCCTGTGTACCTGCCATTTTTCTTTGGTTAACAATATCCATTTCAGAAGGTCAAGGTTTGTCTTCAAGATGGTTTCTGAATAAGTAATCCATCTGAAATTCAGAAATTGCTGTTCTTATTTGCTGATTTCTGCAGCAGAATGAAGACACATATGCTTAAAATAGTTGGTTGGTAGATATTATTTGTATTTACTGTTTGTGTCTGAGAAGAAAGTAGTTACTTCTGAAATTTACTAAATAAAATGTAATAGCAACTCTCAAACACTGATCAAATATCTAAGAAACATAAACCATAAAACTTCAGTTCTTTAAGGATTTTTCTTGATAAGTTTGATAATTTTTATTATGGAATAAAAAGTCCTGTTTCACTAAAATAGAAAGAAAACTAGTTTCTATTAACATGGGTAGAGATGTCTCTGTTATTCCACTAGAAGAAATGAAGATGGCCTAGTGTCTGACTCTGAGTATGACCTTGGCTTTTTTCCTTATTTGTTTCTTAGACATTTTTATGTGCATCCACCCTTTGAAAGTTGTAAAAACATCTTTAATTTTTCTTTAACTCCTTTGAAATATTTATTACCTCTGATTTCAATTTTGAAAACTTGTGAAGAAGGGTTTAATATACATTTGCCACTAGAAGTTGGCAAAGCATACCAAATGGAGTGTTTGGGTTTTAAAGAGTAAAGTTCCATTTGAAGGTTTTATGAAGTGAGATTAAGAAAGATTTCTCAGATTATTTCTAGAATTTTTGAAAATGAGATCCTAATTATCTTTCCTATTTTCACAAGTAGATCAAATCGCCTCAGTTTAGACTGAGGGAAAGAACAATTTACTGAACCTCACTGTTCCGTTCCGTAGTACATTACAATGATTGTTATTGGTGTTAAATTTGAAAATCAGTATATTTCCCAAGTGCCTATTGCAATTTGTGTGTAGGTCACAGATGACCCTCTGGTTTCAGGAGCTAGGCAAAGATGTTGGTAAGGGACACTGCAACGCAAAACACAGTTATTCCATTCTCTTCTGTCTCAATCACTTACATTCTGTTTTTTTTTTAGACTAAATGTTCCCAAGAATCCTTCTAAATATGATTTGTCCTGTTCACATGGAGTGAATAAACTGGCTGTGTCCCTCTCTCAGCTGTTCTCTCCATCTGTCCCAACACAAGGCCAATCTCTTACGATTCCTTGTTGCAGCCTGCATGGTGCTGTGAAAGTGCAAGAACAACACCACAGCAAGCTCATTTGGGGAACTAACTCGGTGCCATCTATCTGTCATGGAAGACCCTTTCTGTGTGGAGCTGAGCTCTCATTTAGAATGCCTACACATTTAGAATGAAGTGGGAAGAAATATGAGCTACAATGAATATGAATTTAATTACGTGTTTAATTATAGAAAGAGGCGTTCATATTCTGCAGTTCTCATTTGCTTGATGAAAGTTAAATCAATGTCTGTAATTCCTAATATTTGCCATTTGCAGATTTTTAAAAATTTCCATCTGTTCGTGCTGAAGTATTCTTTCAGCATCAAAATGTGAGCAATTTGCTAATTGCCTTCTAGAGAAAATAAAACTTCACTACATGCTGCATGCCCAGTGTCTTGTTTGTTGAGAGAAGATATCCTTGAATCATGTGCAGATGTTTTGATGCCGTGCATTATGTTGGTGGGAGCTTGTCAAAATGTTTGTTGTAGATTGATTTAGCCACCTGCTTTTAGGTCTCCTTTCCCTCCATGCCTTCTGAAGGGAAAACACATTTCACGTGGCGTGAAGTGACTTTTTCCTGATTTTAACGAATTCTTCTACTGCACATAAAGATTCATCTTGTTTTGAATTCATTGGCATATCTGGACTCTACTGAACATGCCAAAAGCTGACATGGTTAGACGGGTCATTCTCAAGAGATAGCTGAGATCTTGACTAAAAGCCCATGTTCAGATTTTCCACAAAGCTCTCTTACTAATCATGATTTCTAAGCTCTGAATTTAAAGACCCCATTTGTTCTATTCCAAGGAGAATCCTTACTATATAAGTCTCTAAATATAGTTGCTACATGAAATATTTTTCAACCATTTTCTCTCAGATTCAATGCAATGTTACTTCATGATGAAATTTTATTTATTTTTTAAGTTTTGGATAATTTTATTTAGATTTAAAGAACTATCCCTCCTCAGGGTGGACAAGCCGTAAATTTCAGCAGCTCCCTTGAAGAGGAAAATGGAGGGGGGAAGGCGAAAAGTCATAGAGATGTGGTCGTTTAGTGCTGGCATGGAGGTCAGACATGTGAGGGACTAACAGCCATGTGGTAGGGAGGGATAGGGAACTTCAGAGAAAAGGTAAATAAACCCAAAATTTGGGGCAACCCAGAGTATTGGGAAAGCATGTTTAGAAAAGAAAGAAAGAAGATAAGGAGAGAGAGAAACAGGATGTTTTCTTTTAAAATATCGGTGTATGCATTTTCATCCTACAATAAAAAATGCTTACTGTATCCCGAGCTCACTGGTGATGTCAAACTCAAGACACACAAGAAATTGACAAAACATTTCCCTGTCCTTAAGAGTGCACAGTCCAGCATAATCTTTCTTATTGCTTATGTCATTGGGTGAACTTCTGAGGACTTTTGAAAATCATTCTAAAATTCTTCTAAAATAAATTTCTTCTAACATAAAATTATGTTCATGTGATTTCCTGGCAATGCAGTTCAAGTTTATAGGTTTCATGAGAGGTTTTGAGTGATTTTACTCCAAATTTATTTAATTATGATTTCTTTAATTTGATTTTTGTAATACTGGGGACCAAACCCAGGACCTTGAACACACATATGTTAGATAGGTACTTTACCTCTGAGCTGCATCTCTAATCCATAGGTTTAGTTCTGAGAAACTTAAAAAACATTCATCCAGTAGAGAAAGTTTTTATTTGGAAGGCCTCAAACATGCTGATGATGCACTGTTAGATTTAACTAGTAGTTATAGACATATCCAAGGCAGTTTATGGGCTTTTAGAAAATTGTAGCTCATTCCCTTGATGTAATTACTTGTTTGTATTAAAGATGCTTCCATTTATAAGGCCTTTTTGAAAAAAAACAATTTTTATTTATTTATTTTTATTTTATGTGTATGAGTGTTATGCCCGTATGGTGTAAGTGCACCTGTGTCATGTAGTATTTGTGGAGGAAAGAAGGGGGCGTCAGATCCCCTGGACCTGGAGTTACAGGTTGTTAGCTGCCATGGGGGTGCTGGGATTCAAACCTGGGTCTTCTGTCAGAACAGCCACTGAGTCTTCTCTCAGCCCATAAGGCCTTACTTTTTAGGAACTGAGATTAAGTGGGAAAGTAACAGTAAATATCAGACACTGTGTTTTCAGGTTTCATTATTGTGGTTTAAAATTTTTGGAGTGATAGATAATCATATTCTATGATTTTAGGCAGTTTTTAAAAAACGGCCTGTTTTCAGGAAACAGAAGTTAACAAGCACTGCTGTCTGTCTCCTTGTCAGGCAGCTTATGCTGTGTAGTTTCCAGATCTCAGTGGACAGCTGATTACAGCTTTATGGCCACATTGTTCTAGACGGAGGACACAAGTTTCCTGAGAATGGCAGCATTAGCTTTCCTTATACTCTGCCTCAGGTTGTTGGTTGATGGTGGTTATACTGTGTTTTAAGACAAAAGGTCAAAGAAGCAAATGAATATTAACACACACACACACACACACACACATACACACACACACACACACACACGTCTAGTTTCTTTTTTCTCTTTTTTCTTTTCTTTTCTTTTACCAAAGGAGATCAAAGACTTACTCAACTGTTATAACTATACTATTAAGGTTAGGCGCAAAATGAGACACTTTATATTCTAGGAAAATCATTATTCAACAGAACCTTTAATGATGCTGAACCAACATGCATGATCATGTGAACACAGATTGTTATAAACATTAGAGTGTTTATGCTGACTTTTTTTCTTAGCATCAAATGGAAACTATAGAGATGACATCAACATGTCATCAGAACTGTAGTAAGATCCACGTTGTGAGGACTGGGAGTTTGAAGAGGTGGGAAAGGAGTGAACAGGGTAAGCTAGAAGTAGTCCTGAGTGAAGTCACGATGATTTTCAGATTTAGGGAAAAGGCTGAATTGGAGTGCTCTTCCCACTTCCCATGTGTGAGACCACTGTTTAGGCCCTGGGGCATCTGTTATGTGTGACAAGAAAGTGGAATGGATTCATCCAGCAATGAGGCAGAATGTTGAAAAGGTTATACTTCCTTTTTACAAGTCTATTAAAAAGTTATGGTCTTTCACAGAGTATGTGCTATAATAAAATTATTATTTTCCTTTAAAATGGCAAGGTGGTCATAAGAATGATAAAAAAATCTCTTCTATAACTTGCTGCAGGTTTAATATGAGACTCATAGGGTTCTTTTAGTGGCCCACAATATATTGTGAAAGAGTACAGAACTTGTGGTCCATGAAAAGAAAACTTTTTACTACCAAAAGAAACCCCCTAGTCCCTAACTACAGGAAGAATCTGGCTTCCATCTTCACATGCTATATGAAAACTGAACTCTTTCCATGTTTTTCTAAGTGTGGGCTACAATAGCTGTGCTTTGGGCTCTGCTTCTGAAAATATCTTATCTACGATATAAGCTGCCTTGGACTTTGTTCAGCAGAAAACCACTTTGGTGACGGTTTCATGACATATGTGGCAGAATGCTGTTTTCACAGTACAGCAATCTGTCACCACTTCTTTTATCCGAAGCAAGCTTGTTCACGTTCCTTGATCTATTACCTTGCAATTCCTGTTTAATCACGGGGTTTATTCCTAGCTAGAGTTCTTACAAATGCTTTTGTAAAAAAGTTCTTAAATAATGGGTAGCTCCCCTACAAATGGAAGACAGCTTTAAGCAAAAAAACAAACCAAAACAAAATACCCCCCCAACCCATGGCTTATCATAAGTAAATTTAAAAGACAAACCAAGGGGCTGGAGAAAAGGCTTAGCAGTTAAGAACACTGGTTGTTCTTGCAGAAAACCTGGGATCGAATCCCAGCACCCACATGGCAGCTAACAACTAACCGTAACTCCGGTTCCAGGGGATCCGAAGGCCTCTTCTGTCCTCCGCGGACATTGCATGACACGGGTGCACTTACCTACATGCAGGTAACACACTCATATAGATAAAATAAAAATAATAAAAAATAAAAGACAAACCAAGGAATTCTAGGCAATTGAAAAGACTAAGAGCTACAGAGTGGGAGACCACACTCATGGTACAGGGATACTGTAAAACACCGTGGAAACCATGTAAGGGGAACATCGAGAAGACTGGGACTGGAGCTCACATGACTGGAACTCAGCTCATGCACCCAGGTTTGCGTTGCATTTATTTATGCACCACCTCTGTAGATTTGCTATTTCTCTTAATAAAAAGATGTACTTCCTGCTACTCAGAAGCTTATGGTATGGTACAGCAAGTAGTTACATAAATGAGAAATGATAACCACGCTGGTAAATTCTATAGAAAAGGAATTACAGATGCTACAGACGCACAAAGGGATGATGCATGACCCATTCTTCAGTAGGCAGGGGGCTTACAGGAGGAAGAAATATCTCAACTGGGAACAAAATGATGAGCAGGAGGGGTAGGCAGAGGGAGACAACAGAAGAGTGGGCTTATAGGTAAATAGCCTGTTTCAAGACTACTAAAGAACAGACATGAGGGTAATTGTGAGAGCTGTGGACTGACTTAGTGTGATCAGAAGAGGGATGGTGAGAAATGAGCTAGAGATGTGTTGAAGGCTAGGGAGCTACTGCAGGGATTTTAATCAGGAATCTAAATACCAGCAACTGTGTTTAGGCAGATTGCTTTTATTCTGACTGGTGCAATGATGACTGGCCGACCACTTACAAAGCTGGTGAGGTGGTTGACAGAAGGGACAAGAATGGACTTTGGTAGCCCTAGTGGTGAGGACAGAACAGAAGAATGGGAGAAGCAGAGACAGTTCTGCTGCTTTAATTATCATAACTAATCTCCACCCAAGAAATGCCCTGGCTAATAATGTTAAGGGAGAATGTGAAAGTGCTCAAATAACTTCAAAAAATGTATTATGTTATTAGAGAACTGCTTTTATGAATATAATTAAATATTTTCAATCCATCTATTTTAATCTATGAAACAAAAGAGGAATGAAAATGTCTTTTATTTCTGTCATGCTAACTTAAGAGCTCAATTAGAGTTTTCTTTCTAAATTAGTCCTTAGAGTACCTCACTGCTGAAGGAAAAGGCATGGCTTGAAGAAAATCTAGCAAAAATGAAATGTACTTATTGAAAGCAGGGCAGGGATAACAGGTCAACATGGTGTGTGCTTTGCCCTGGTTGAGCCTTTTTCTTCCCCTAACATCCCAGAAAATTACATCCATCAGCTCTGTACTGTCTTCAACTTACCTACCATTATCAAGTGAGGATTTTTAATGATATGCACGGGATAGCCTGGATTCCTGTGGGCACATTATCAACTGGAAATAATTCCTCACCTCTAAGTGAGTCAGTCTCACTTCAGCTCTGATGTCCAGAACATCCTTTCCCACCTCGGGTACCTTAAACACGATCACTCTAAGAGCAACGAGAGGATAAATTTACATCATGTATATAGCTGCATTTTTCAGCAAAGTCGGGATTTGGAAATGTTATTTGATTTAATGATATTTTTAAAAAGTATTCTCATATCACTGTTTGATGATTCTTTTCTCCATTTCTCTGGTATAGAATCCCATCACTTCCTCTGGTGTCATTGCTCCAGTTTTAGAGAAGATTAAAGTTATTACACAAACCTGCAGCTAAAAGCTAAGGCTGTGAGCCAACGCCCATGCAATTATGTCATCATATGCCTTAAAGAGTTGATTTCTCTTCCCAAAGGGGATGTTTAATAATTTATGTATGGAGGAGGTTTAAAAATAGAAATAAATTTAGCATAACTATATTATCCATTTTTTTCTGATAATCAACTTGTAGTACACAAATGGTTTCTGTGTAAGATTCCAGATGTATTGAACTCATGTAGCTTTAAGGGACAGTTGTTACTACGTCAGTAGAAGTCTTTACATTTGATGATAGAATGTTCATTAATCCAGAACCTGGATCTATTTAGAGGATCTGTGTAAGAAGAAGAAAAGAAAGATCTGGAATGAAAAGAATTACCCATTTCAACTTACCGAACATCTTGGAATTGAAAAGCTATTAAAGTTTATGTGAAAATACACCATTCCTCTAGAGATAGTAAAGTGTATTCAAGGCAGTTTTTCCTAGTGCAGCTTCTAACTTTGTTACTGTGGTTCTTTATCACTGGGGATTTGTACCCAGGGCTCTGCACTGATATTCCTTGAAGGAGTGTGTTTCCAACCAGGGATGCCAGGGTCTTCCTGTTAGGAGTGCCTCACTGTTGCTTTGGGTATTGTTACAGGATGACCGAAGCCCCTTCACCTCTTGCTCACCTTGCTTCTACTTTGTGGTTGTAGGTCATGGTGCAAGTAATATATGGCTTCTATAGGCCTGCTCGGCAGTATTTGTGTATGTGGTGTGCTGATTTTTCACGTAAAACATTTTTCTAGTTCCCTTTTAACTCTTTTATGTCCTGTAACCTCTCGTGAAAGCTGACACATTCTTCAGCCTATGGAAAGAAAATCTTCTGACAGAAGCTGTTGCTTCTCAGAACTGTAAATTAACTCTTTCTTGATAGCTTTCTATGTATCATTATCACATCACGCATTATGCTGAAATGAGTCATTTTATTCATGTCAATTTCTCCAAAGTCTACTGCTCTAAATTTCTTCAGAACAAAAATTCATTCTTGTCAGCTGTTATAGACACTGAGGCCAGGGGTCATGTCATTTGTAAATGTTGTTTGACTTCTGCTCCCTGTGCTGTGCTGAGCTGGACACCTTTCTTCTGTTTATGAACCCTTTCTCACATCCAATCTTATATGAGCCTTGTAAAAACTCTAGAAAAAGATAATTGTGCTCAGAGATTCTTGCTCGGTTACATTAATAGGTGTTGAAACTATGTTTATGACTGCAACTCAGGAGACATTTCTCTACCTCATCTAATAGTTGTCTACATTTCCTGTTTTTCTTTTCTGTGCTTGTCTTTCCCACTCTTCTCCAATGTTCTGGCCTTGTGTTCTTCTGGCCATGCCAAGCAAGCTCCCATTTTGAGGATTTTGTACTGCCATTCCCTCTGTCTGGAACATTCTTCCTCCCAGATATGCACATGGTTCCATTCAAATTTGTTCAAGAACGATTCTTAAAGAAAATCTCCCAAGACAGCTGCATGTAGAACAGCACTCTATCACACTCTCGCATATTCCTCTTTCTCTTACCACAGTTCCACTCAGCATATGTATCTTTCTATTGTTGGTTCTACCCACTAGAACTAAAGATCAACAAAGGCCTTTGGGGCGCTGCTATGTTTTAAGTACTTAAAACACTTCTTGGCCCTCAATAGTCAGAAAAATATTTGTTGAATTGATTAGTCTGTATTTACAGCTGAAGGTCCCAAAACTCATGGATATTAGTGGCTGTTAAACCTTCATCAAGATTTTGTGGGTAATGTATGTATGTGTAAAGTCAGAATTGATTTTTATGGCTACACACATAGAATGTTGAATGTATTATCTGTTATTTAATCTTGTTAAGAGACAGTTTTCCAGTTTGTAGGTGTACATTGTGAGCATAGTCATTGTACTTGTTGAATACTTGCTCTGTATTACGCACAGTTCCATGCACTAGTGAACAAAGGTACAATCATTATGTTTGGTTATTTTTCTGAGGGCATACTGAGGAGACAAACAGGATATATTGAGTGATAAGTAATTCAGATTTTAAAAAATGATATAATGGAATTGCATAGGAAAATAATCACTTCAGCAGTGTGTACTTTTCTTGGGGCTTCTTGGGTGGAGTGATCACCAAACAGAAACAAGAAGGATAAAGGAGCATTTATCCAAGTAAATAAAGATAGGCAGACTGGGCATGGTGGTGTGCACCTTTAATCCCAGCACTTCTGAATCAGAGGTAGGTGGATCTCTAAATTGAGGCCAGCCTGGTCTACCATAGCAAGATCCAGGACAATCAGGGTGACGTAGTGAGACCTCATCTTAAAAACAAAAATCAAAACAAAAGTACTAATCCCAGGGTGAAGAGGAGGATGGGTGATTTGCAGATCTTTGGGGTTAAGTGAGTGGGAAATTAGTTTTATTTTGAAGTAGGAATCCGGTAACAAAGCCTTGTTAGGAAGGGTGAAAAAGAGGCATTCATTAGCAAACTGGAGAACAGCATCGCATATGTGAACTTTGAATGAGTCATTCTATCTGTGAAGTGGAACTGCTGTAGACAACAGTCAGGTGGAAGGCAAGAAGATACTGCTGTGACAGCATAGATTAGAGCTGGTGCTGGTCTGAGAGTAAACATAGGAAGAAGACTCGAGAGATGTTTAGAGGCTAACAAATAACCCACACAAATTACACGTAGTTATATTTGAGGCTTTAAGGGAGGTGGAATTCTAGGATGGGTAATTACATGTTGGTTGATATGTGTGAGATAAATAAGATGGATGATGTGGGAAAGTGTGGTTGGTGGGGAAGTACTGAGTTTTTTAGGTAAAGAATTGTAGAAAAACTTTGTTTTCATGGAACAGTAAAGAGAATTTCCATTCAAGATGTGACTAAACTTTTTGATAGTAAAAACTAATAAATTTGTGAGCTAACATCTGAGACATCTACAGAACAGAATGAAAAGAAGGAAAAATTGAATCCAGCTTCCTTTTCAAACTACTGGAGCATCATCCTATTAAGCATTTTAATTACACTCAGTTCACACAATAATTAAAACATGCATTACATTACAGCCAGGCGTGGAGGCACACTCCTTTAGTCCCAGCACTCAGGAGGCAGAGGCAGGTAGATCTCTGTGAGATAGAGGCCTGCCTGGTCTCCATAGTGAGTTCTAGGTCACCTGGGGCTACAGAGAGACCTTGTCTCAAAAAGACAAACAAACAAACAGCAACAACAAAAAATAAGATGTGCATTGCTAGCTTTTGAAAATTCCTCTGGTCATGCTTAGTGCTATATCTCTAATCAATGGTATCCCTTTCTTTCTGTATATAGCCCTTATGACCAAATGCTCCTCATACTTCAAGGTCTCAACTGAGGTTTGTTGAAGTACCTGGCAATGTAAATTTCTTCTACATTTACAATTATTTAATTTAATTTAATTTAATTTAATGTGTATTAGTGTTATGCCTGGATGTTTGTAAGTACACCTGTGTCACACAATGCCCACAGAGGACAGAAGAGGGTGTCCAATCCAGTGGAACTGGAGTTATAGATGGTTGTTAGCTGCCATGTGGATGCTGGGATTCAAACCTAGGTCCTCTGTAAGAGCAGCCAGTGTTTTTAACCACTAAGCCATCTCTCCGGGCCCTAGAATTAGTTTTCAATAAAGCAGTATATGAAATGATTTCATTGCACACTAAGTGGCTTCACCAAGATCACCCATTCTCTAGAACCGGGGCGGGGGGGGGGCTCCCCTGGTGGTCTGAGTTCTCAGCTGTTTTCATCTCTCCTTGTTCCTTTCAGGAACAAGACTCAGAAGTTTCCCTTGCTTATTTTCAGCGAAGACTGTCAAATGATTGCTTTTACATATGTTCAAATGAAGGATACTCAGACAAAGTACAGAACCTGTTTTTATGACTGTGTAAGAAATTAGAGTAGAGCTTTTAATCTTAGCTGTACATTAAAATCACTTGGTAAGTTTACGAATATTCTAATATCCAGTATTCACCTCAAAGCAATTGCATCTGAACTTCTGGGTTGGGATCCTGGCACTGATACTTTTCAGGCTCCCAGATGATCTGAATGGAAACTATGGCTGAGGATGCCTGTGGTAGAGCCCTTTGATAAAACAGATCAACTCACTCAAGCGTTTTCCCTTAATGTGTCCTCTCTTCTCTCACCACTAGGTGGCAGCAACACAATACAATGCCTGTCCTGGTTACTTCATTAAGTAGACAAGGAGTGGTAATCTATAAAACTAATTAGCGACATTTGGAGACTCCCACTAGCTAAAAATAGCATTAACTTTTTCACCTGATACTCTATGTTGACTTATTTTCTTAATAGACTTTTATATAATTTTTTTTTTATTTCAACAAGTTGAATTAAGAGGAACTATATTGAAAGCTATAGTTGGTAAAGAGGAAAAAAGTCACAGATTCTTGTATTCAAATAGAGGTGGGTCTAAATAGTGCCACCTCTATTTTCTGGCAGAATGCTCTTTGTGTTTCACTTGCATACATAGAAGAAGAGGGTTTGTATGGAGTTAAATGATATACTATATGAAAAACCAACAGTGGGGAAACAGTACTAGGATGATGGAGATGCTGAGGGAAAACCTGATGACGTTATGATAGTCACTTACGGAGTCCAGACAAAAGCTAGGACAGTACTCGTTGGTTGATGGTCTCTGTTTTCTGGATGTGGGTCTCTTCTTAACCTGTGTTATTTCAAAGGCCAAAGAATCAATACTATTTTCTAAAAATTGTATTTCTGCCTTTAGCCATGGAGATGTCTATATTATTTTATTATTCTGCTTAATTTCTCAAGCTTTGAGACTGTTTTCTCTGAAATCCCAGGGGCTTCCCAGGTGCCGAGTTCAAAGAGAATTGCCCCTTTATATATCTGTCGATCACAGGCTGACATCTTCCATTGTGACACCTCTTCCACGTGGTGTCCATAGGGACAACAGACTTTTCCCCAACACTGGGTTGTGCACCTTAGAACTGTGTACGCCAGTTCTTTTCTTTCAGCTCCTATTTGGTTTCTCCCTTGTAATTATACCTTCTACCAGTGTCTAATTTATAAATAAAACCCAGTGCTCTTCAAGGGCACTCCCTGTGCTTTCAAGCTCCCACATCTGTCCTCTTTCTTTCCTTCCAAGACACCCTAAAAGCATTTCCACAGATGTCACCCACACGCCAGTCCCCGTCTCAAGACTTGCTTTGGGAACAAAGGAAAGAGCTGCACAGATTGGTTCACAGAAGCAGATTTTAATACTCGGGACCAGAGAAATATTTTCACCTCATCGACCTATTTAAAAAAATTATCCAATAATGACCACATATTTACCATGTATACCTGTGGAATGTGTACACATTATGACCCTGTTAACAGCTGAACTCTATTCTCTAACTGTTCTCAAGAATTCAATACATTGTTATTAGCTATAGTCACAATGTTGCAAAACAGGTCTCTGGAAGTCTTTCCTTCTGATTGGGATTTGGGATACTTTAACCAACATTTCCTTTAGCCCCTCCCCACTGCTGCCAGCCCCTAACTCCACTTCTGTGAGTCCAACACATAGATATTCTGCTGCATTTGTCTGAGCCCCAGTTACTTCACTGATTATCTTCCAGGTCCATCCATGTTGTTACAAAAGACTGAATATCTTTAATTTTTAAGTTTTAGTAGTTATATAGATCACATGTTCCTTTATCCATTCAACTGTTGACAGACACTGAAGTGTATCCCTATTAGCTATTTAAGCAGTGTTGCAATAAATGTAACAGTAAAGATGTCTCTTGATATACCGAGATAGCTTTGGTTTTGCTATTGGATAATGGAATTACTGGGTCACAGTCAGGTGTGTATATTCAGTAGTTCTACTTCTAATATTTTAAAGAATCCCCAACTGCTTTTCAGAGTGGTCATGCTAATTTACATTCCCACCAACAGTGGCCAGGGGTTTCCTTTGTCCACATCCTCTCCATGACTTATTTTTTATCTTTTCCATAACAGCCACTCTTAATGATGTGATAAGGTCTTTTATTGTTTTGTTTATCCTGGTTGATTTGTTGTTGTTTGTCTGTTTCTATTGTTGATTTTGAGAGAGGATCTCTCTTTATAGCCCAGGACTGAGTTCTGGATTCACCTGTGTGCTGGGTAGCTTTAGTGTCAACTTGACATACCTGGATTGAGGGAGCCTCAATTTGGGGAATTGCCTCTATTGGACTGGCCTGTGGCCATGTCTGAGGGGCATCTTCTTGATGAGTGATGTGGGAGGGCCCAGCCCACTGTGGGTGGTGCCACCCCTGGGCAGGTGGGCCTGTGTTCCATAAGAAAGCAGGCTGAGTAGGGGCCAGGGGAGCAAGCCAGTAAGCAGCATTCCTCCATGGCCTTTGCTCCAGCTCCTGCTTCCAGGTTCCTTCCCTGAGTGCCTACCTTGGGCTCCCTGATGAACTGCAACCTGGGAGATGTAAGCTGAAGAAACCCTTTCTTCCCCAAGTTGGTATTGGTCAGAGTGTTTTGTCACAGCAATAGAGAGACAAGCTAAGACAACCTGCCTCAACCCGTAAGTACTGGGTTTACACAAGTACACCAGGACACCTGGCATTAATGTGGTTTAAATTTGCATTTCTCTGATGATTAGTGAATTAGTTACTTTTCTTTGCTACTGTGACAAAATTCTAATTCTAAATAAAAACCACCTGAAGGAGGAAGAGTTTGTTCTGACTCATGCTTTGAGGATACAGTGCATCACAGCAGGGAGGTTAAGGTGTCAGGAGGGTGAGGCAGCTGGTCATATTGCATCCTCAGTCAGGAAACAGAGAGATGGGTGAGCTGGCTGTCTCTTCTTTAGGCAGTGTGTGACCTGAGCCCATGGAATGGTGCTGGCCACATTCATGACAGGTCTTCTTTGCTCTGTTAAACCTTTCTGGAAACACCCTTATATATCAACACAGCCAGAGGTGTGTTTCCATGGTGATTTTGAATCTTCTCAAGTTGACAGTGAAGATTACTAATCACAGTGGTAACGCTGAACATTTTTCATGCGCCTGTTGGCCATTTGTAAACATTCTGCAAAATTTTTAAATCTTCTGCTCATATTTTCCCTTTTTTTTCTTATAATCTTTATTTTATTTTGATTAAATTTTCTTTCTTTTATCTATTGAATTTTTGAGATTTTCATACATATAATTGGATGGTATTTAGAACCCCACCCCTATTCCCCCCTCTTATTGCCTCCTGCCCAATTTGATGCACTCTATTATATATAATAAGGCCTATAGAGTCTAATTTGTGTCTCAAAATGTCCTTAAGTGTAGGTCCATCCACTGGAACCTCATTAACCTACTGCAAAACTCTGTTTCCTTATGGTTATTCATCATTTCTGGCTCTTACAATCTTTCTGCCCCCTTTTCTACAATGAGATCTGAGCCTTGAGAGGCAGACGTATCCTATTCAGGAATAAGCACTTGCAGCCTCTTGTTTTCTGCACATTGGCTAGTTGTGGGTTTCTGTGTTACATAAGGAAACTTCTCTGGTGAAAGTTGAGAGGTGCATTAATCTATGTGTAACAGTAAGTCAGTAAGAGTCAATATAACATGTTAACTATTTAGTAGAAAACTAGTATTAGGTTCTCCCTTATGTACAATGACCTGTTTAGCCTGAGATTCCTAAGCCTGGTATCAGCGTCAGGTATGAACACCATCTTAGGAAGTGGACCTTAAATTAAATTAAAGAACAGTTGGTTACTCCCAGAATATTGGTGCCAATATTACAATAGTAGACATACCTTGACAGACCAGTTGTTGTAGTCCACAGAATTCACAGCTGGGAAGGGACGATGACTTTTTTCCTTCTGGTAGCTTGCACAGCACCCTCCAGCACTATGAATGCTAGCTAGCAGAGATGAGGCTCTGAAGTCAACACCAGCTTGATTTCTCCCTTTTTGATTCTACAGCTTGTATATTCAGAAATAGTATCTCACCATCTAGTTCTGGTGGGTAACCAAGAGCAGAGGCAATCTCCAGTATTGTTTAAGGGCCTATGGGACCCTTGGTCAACAGCTTTTGCAGAGGGAGTCCATTCCTCACATTGAGGTTATTTTTATTTCCCATTAGCCTATGATGTCTAGAAAGGGCAGGGCAATGTCTCCCTATTATAGGATAATGCCTTTTAGTCTCTTTTTATGATGTATATGTATATACTTTAAGAAGCTTCTTAGTGGTTGGTTTTCACACAGCCTTTTCTAAAGGCCTTTGGTGTTATTTATCCCTCCCTACACTCTATCTTCTGCCCTGCCCTCCCATTCTCCATCCCATTTAACCCTTCCTAGTCTAATGTTCCCCTTCTCCCTTTCATATCATTTCCACCACTCATTCCAGGAAACCTCTCCCACCCACCTATCCATGGCTATGTGTTAGTTGTTTTCGTAAAAAAATATTTTGTTTATTATTTTGGGGCTGGAGAGATGGCTCAGTGGTTAAGAACACTGGTTGTTCTTGCAGAAGACCCGGGTTCGAATCCCAGCACCCACATGGTAGCTAACAACTGTCCATAACTCCAGTTTCAGGGGCTCTGACAACCTCGTCTGTCCTCTGTGGGCATTGCACAACATGGGTGCACTTACCTACATGTAGCCATAACATTCATACACATCAAAAACAAAAAAAGTTTATTTGTTTTTAATGTGTATGAGTGTATTGCCTGCATGCAGGTAACTGTACCATGTTATGTAATGCCCACAGAAGCCAGAAGAAGACATCAGATCACCTGGAACTGGAGTTACAGATGGTTGTTAGCCACCTTGTAGGTGCTAGGAACCCAGGTCCTCTTCAAGAGCAGTCAGTGCTCTTAACTGCTGAGCCATCTCTCCAGTCCCCTTGATTAAATTTTAAGTAAACCTTTTATTGCATTGTCTCTCTCTTTTCTTCCTTGAATTTCCAAAACACAACGGTTCTCTGTTTCGATACTGTTCTATGAACACCATGAAGTTTCTTCAATTTTTCTTTTTTTTTCCTTAATCTATCTCCCTTCAAATAACTTGTCTTTGAATCCACAAATTCTTTCTTCTGCTCAATCTGTCCAGCTCTGATGCTTCCTGTTTTATTTCCCCTCTATTCATCATTCTTATCAATTTTATTATTTCTATTTTGTACATATAGTTTTAATCATAAATTTATTGTTTTCTTGTTCATTATTATTTTCTTGATTACATTAGGTTGTTTATTTGCGGGTTTTTTTGAATTGTCTGAGCTTTGTTAAAACTATTCTGAACTTGTTGCCAGGAAGTTCATACATCTCCATTTCTTTGGGGATCAGCTACCAAGAAATGGCTATTCTTTTGTTGGTGATACAACTAGTGTTTTCCATGTATCTTGTCGCTTTATGTTCGTGTCTATGCATTTGAAGTATTTGTGACTTATTCTAGTATTTGAATATTGATTTTGTCTGGAAAAGCCCAATTTTAGGGAATAAACTGCTGTTGATGGTATCAGGAATAAAGATTTTAGGGCAAAAAAGAGAATATTTTAAATTGTGCTCTCTAAGAGAAAAGAACTGCTTGTTTTTTGATTGGGAGAAAATTTAAGAGTTCTATTCATTAAAATTGTCAACTATTCTTAAAAGAGTAATCTTTATGCATAGATTAAAATGGTATAATCTATCCAATTTTGTACTTAAAAATGCCCTTCTTGGTTAAAGTCTTTCAGTAAGCCATACATTTTCGGCAATAATCAGACTAGCAAGGTTAGTAAGAGAAAAACAAAGAATGTTTCAATTGGGCAGAATGTCATTCACCTTGATTTAGCTGTTGAATTAATAGAGAATGCACACACCAAATCACTCTGCTATTCCAGTCTTTTATTGGCATATTTTAAAAGGCAGCAGTCTAGGGAGAATAGTGATGTTTGATTAGCACAAGGGCCAGAAGGTAAACACAATAGCTGGATGGTTGCTTCATGGTTCAGCATATGACTGGCAGAGAATAAAATGTCAATTCAAGGCTCAAAGATGAATAAAAGGAACAAACGTGTTCTGCTAAGGTGTCTCATATCTGCTTCTCATCTATTTGAGAGCCATGTAAAGAGGTGTTGATGTCCAAGATATTTTGACAGAAAGCATTTAGAAATCTAAGTGTTGACGGCTGTCTGATAGTTTCCAGATATAGCTACATGTGTGAACTAACAGAAAACATTGGAATAGAAACCAGAGTCACAAGCTCAAACTTGTCTTTATAGAAGTTACTTTGTAAGTGTGGAATTGTCCAATTTATTACCTGAAACTCATACAAATTCCTCCATTCTGTCTTTTCTGGTTAAAAATTATGAAGTTTGTAACTTTGCTGTTAATTAACTATCTGATCATGAGAAAATTGCTTTCACTCTCTGAGTTTCTATATTCTCATTTGCAAGCTGAATAAAGATGGCATTAGATACTCACCAAACTGTCTTCCATGACTAACATAAGAATGTTGAAAAAAATATTGTCTGGAAGATTAAGGACAGAATTAATTAGTACAATCTTCTCAATAAGGAAGTATTAATTAAATATATTCTATATGATTAAGTCAGCATAAAGAGAAACTTTTAGCTTGTGGAGCTCAATTAGAAAATGGTTGAGGATCCCTTCAGGAAGGGAAGGAAGAAATGATTTCTGTCAGCAAGAACTCCATAGAAGGATGACTGAAGTCACATGCCTCAGTCCTTGTACATGGAGAATTGGGCTCTTGTGTATACTTTATTCTAAGAGCTAGGTTTGCCTTCTTGAAATTGGAGAACACAGAAGAAGATGCTGACATGGCATCTTGGTGAAACAAAAATATAGCTGTGGTCATGCAAACCCAAGTTGTGGGAAACATGGCAATGCAATGCCTGTATCTATCCTTAATTTGCCATATACTTAAATGCCTCTCATCTCTAACACCATCTCACAACATCTCTAGTTAATCCTCCAGTTCATCACTTAACAGAATGAAAGTAGTAAAGGTACTAACATAGAGAATCACAGTGAACATGACGTGAGATTCTTGGACAAAATAGGAATATGGTCACCACATTGGCTACATTTCTATTTCTTATTTTATAAATATGCTCATTTAAAATATTGTTTTATCATTTATTTTGGAATAAACTCCATTTGGTCTGGATAATTCTTTACACTGTGTTTTGATAAAAATTACATCATTAAATACTCATGTAACCTTTACTTATATTTTTTAAATGATTTGTAGTTTCTAGACTCTGAGGATTGTTAGAGTGTAAGTAGCCTAAACCTTAATGGCATCTCAAGACGTAAAGGTGACTTATCTCAACAAGAAAGACCATAGTGATACTCATTTATCAATATCTCAAGGCTCACTGAGGGACTCTCTGGAACTATTTGAGCTGTATAGTTTTTTTTTTTCCTGTCACACCTCTTCCATTTTCTTTCAGTCATATACAATATCAATATTGGCATTGAAGATATTTTCATTATGTTCTTCCAGTATTATTAGATACTATCTCTTATTTCATACCCTCCACCAAAGATCTACCTGGATCTTTCTGTATGTGATAGTATTTTTTAAAGAATGGAATATTTTCTGTGTGAGCTTCTTGAGTTGAGCAGTCATTATTCAATTTTGAAATCTTATTTTTTCAATATAGTTTGGTACATGTGAAAGACCTGACTTAGTTCCATTTCCTGTTGCAGTGACAAAAGTAACAAGGGAGAAAGAGTTCATTCTGGCTCATAGTTTAAGCTACAGTCCATTATGGCAGGGAAGTTCATGTGTAAGGATCCTGAAGCAGCTGATGGAATCACGTTCACCATCAGGAACAGAGAGGAATTTCTGCGTATTGACACTCAGCTTGCTGTCTCCATTGTACATGGTCCAGGATTCCCAGCCCAGACAAAGATCCCACCCACAATTAAGATGGGTCTTCCCACACTAAGTAACACAATTAAGATAATCCTTCACAGACATGCCAAAGGCCCATCTCCTAGGTGATTCTGAATCCTTTCAAGGTGGCAATTACCACCAAACATCACACTGCCCCAAATCGTTATTGAATGAATGACTTTAATGGATGAATAAATGAATTGTAATATTTACTAACTCATAATGATCTTGTAATTCTCCCACAATAAACATTTATTTTTCTTTATTCCTGTTCATTTTTTTAAATTTAAGGTTTCATCTACCAAAAGGAAATCTTTCAAAGATACAATAACTCAGTAATCAAACATCAACTTTTCTTTAGCAAATGAACACAGGGACATCACATGCTAATGACTGCTATGTGCATGCGTGTGTGTGTGTGTGTGTGTGTGTGTGTGTGTGTGTTGACATCGCAGTCTTTGAATTATTGGCCATTAACTCTTTTACATTGCCATTTAGAAGACATCTTTCTGTGAATGTATCCTTCCACTGTAGGTGACTTTAGCCTCTTCTTTTCAGGAAAAAAAAAAAAAAAAACTCAAAGCAAAATAAAACCCTAAACCTTAACAGATGACTCATTTGTTAGAATGGTAACTATAAACACAAGAATGTTTAAAACATTCCTTTTGATTTATTGAAAGCAGAAACCCTAAACTCAGTGCCTTGCTTTCTTTCTTTGTATTTTGTTTGTGGTTAGAGTCTATGTGCTTCATGCTTTAGAACCAGCAACATCTGTATGCTGAAACTCCAAGAAAAATCCTCAAACAGCTTTATTGCAGAAAACAGCATTTATGAACTTTGGCAGGAACTGAGCCACACTCAGTTTTGAAAATTGATTGGAAAAATGGACTGTGTGGGGAAGCTAGTCAAGGGGATTTTGAACTCTATTGTTAAAAGCACAAGGTGCCAGCAAAGCACAAAGTTCTGGAGGCTGAATGCTTGTACACGGTGCCGTGCAGGAGTCCTGAACACAGCCATTTGGACAGGCACCTAACACAGCCTCGCACATTCTCAGGGAGAAGGACAGCAGAAAATCTGCCACTTGGCAAAGTGTGTCTGCAAATCCAGTGTCTGGTTTGCATAGCTTACTTAGTTAACAGTCTCACAAATATTCAAAAATAACTACAGTTTACAAATTCTTTCATTACATCATAATATTCCTATAATTTGGGAGTCCTTTATAATTTGAGAGATCCCATTGTAGGGCTTGATTCTCATCTCCCATCTTTGCATGGTCAGGGTGTAGTGGGGTGAAGGCAGGTTTCCTTTCCTTCACTGTTAGCGTGTTGACTGTTGTTGCACTTTGAATAATCATAGCATCTGCCCTGGTGGCAATCCCTGATGCTAAATGACTGATGGGCTCCATCCTCCATCGGTAGTTCTTTCCCAGTACCTCATTGTTATGTAAACTCATCCCATCAGACCTGGCAAAGTCTTCTGTTTTCATATCCAACTGATTTTGCAGGCTGGTTGCTTGCCCAGCATGCCAAGGCTAGAATGGATATTTTTCTCCCACCATTCATGCCTCCATAGATTCTGAATGAAGTACGAAATAGGCCATGTGGCCCTAGGTGCTGGTCATGGACAAGGAATCTTTCATAGAAGCTAGAAGACTGTCTGTAGCTCTTACTGAGAGCCTTGTAAGGAAGCCCTTTTCAGAAATCCATGTTCTAATAGGTTTGAGTTGCTCTTTTAGTTTCTAAAAAGCTGATTTTTAAAGTAGTGGGCAAGGATGAAGGTTTCCTATCTCATGGTAACAGAAATTCTATAATTCTTCCCTGGATTCAGTCCAGTGCTGGATAATGCCGTTCTTCTTCCTGACCTTTATCTCATGCTAATGTGATTTTCCAAGGTATTTTTTTCCCTTCTGTCATGTGACCCAAGTTGGAAATATTCTAACCAATATGACAGATCTCAAGTCCACATAATAAGAACAGGAGGTTGGAGAGCTTATCTGAACCTGGGAAGCATGTGGGTTTCTGAAACTCTGCCTGTCTTCCTTGAATTATGTATAGAAAGAATGATGACTGTATTGAGTCAGACTGAAGGCTCTGTCACATCATTTGCATGACTCTGTCACAGAAAGCACGACTCAGGGGGCCACTCAGGGTGCCAAGGTGACCCACTTGTGTAGTTAACTGGTAACTACTTCTGCCTGAAAGGGAAAGAATAAATCCATTTCAATACAGGATCCTCAGCATGTGATAATATTTCAAGAAAGATAAAAGGATTAATTTAATCTAAATATTTCTTTGCACTGGGGACTCATTCTATGGTCCATTGGACAGCATCATAGAGTCAGTTGTCAGAGAAGAGCTAAAAATGGAGCAAGTTCTTATCAGTCTGGGGGAGTTTAAGTACTGACTCTGAGACTTGAGGAAATAGCCTCTGGGCCCATTTAATAAAGTGTGAAGTCCATCCACTTGTTCCTTAGGTGGGGATTCTGAATAAATTAACTACTGCAGTTACCCCAAAGTTATGTAGGGACACCTCCAAAATCCAAAATGGCAAGGCATTCTCATGCATCGTGGAGTTTAGCTGTGTTTGTGTTGGTTATTATACAAAAGTTTTTGTTTTTATTTTGCAGCCTCCGCCTCAGATATATGATAAACAGCTGGATGAAAGAGAACACACCATTGAAGAATGGAAAGGTGACTCTACTACTTGACACCTGTGTACTCTTTGCTTTGTTGAAACTCCGACTATACAAAGTATTTGGTCCTCTCTATGCCCTATATTCAGAACACAGAAAGTACCTAGAACTTCTTGTACAATAATTTATAGAAAGTTGATTTTTAAATGGCTGTCATTCGTTCAGTGCTGGAGCCTGATTGGTGGAGGGCTTGCCTAGACGCAAGGTCTGAGTTCAGCCCTCAGTTCTACAATAATTAAATGAAGTAAAAAACCAAAAGATAATGATCTTAAAAGTTCCTAAAGCCATATCTGAGTTTTATACTAATAGAAATATTATTTTTGCTCAGGAATGAAAATAATTATTCACACCTTTGTAAAATACTATTGATTGCTAAAATGTTTGCCACATAGTGTCGTGCTTCAATTGAATACTCAAAAATTAAACTTTCCTGTTTGTACATAAAATTAAAATTAAGGTTCCAGATATTGATGGTTCAATGGGGGAAGGCTACAAAAGCTGACAACCTGAGCTCAAATCCACATGATGGCAGGAGAGAACTGACTCCTATAGCCTCCACAAGCACCCCATGGCCCCCTCCAGTAAATAAATAAAATTAATGAAAAATTAAGTTTGAAATGTACTTAAAATAAAAAACAACATGATTAATACATGAATTAATTCACTAGACTTATAAGACTTGAGAGTATAATAGAATATATGTATGCTCAAGTGACTTATTTCTCCCTTAAATAAAAATCAGTGAATATATTGATTGAATGTTTTTCAACAAAACCACTGAATTCATACTGTATCTTCAAAATTATACTCAGTGTAATTGAAGTGCGGTAGAAAAACAAATCAGGGGGCTGGAAAGATGGCTCAGCAGTTAAGAACACTGGTGGTTCTTGCAGAAGATGCGGGTTCAAATCCCAGCACCCACATGGCAGCTAACAACTATCCATAACTCCAGCTTCAGGGGATCCAACAGCCTCTCTGTCCTCTGCAGGCATTACACAACACGGGTGCACTTACCTACACGCAGGCAACACACACATACACATAAAATAAAAATAAATGAAATTTAAAAAGAGAAAAACAAATCAAATCTATAAAGAAATTTAAAGCTAATATAATTAACTACAAAAAAGAATGGATATAAGAAAACCAAATATAGATAATATCAGATTATCAGCTCAAAACAAGAAGGAACATAAGGGAAAGGATGTTTTGAGTTACCTTTAAAGAATTAACTCACATAAATTGAGAAGAAGAAAATACCAGATGGTGGATACAAGAGGAACACAAATGGTAGGAATAACCCCAGGCTGTTATGAAGAGCAAACAAGTGAAGAAACGAAGTTTTTAACATCCTATACAAACAACACTAGAATGCACCCCCAAGACTTCAGGAAATAGCAATTTAAGTATTTTTTAGACATGGATTCATTTAATTGCTGTATGGAGGGCCTACTTTTGCCAAGTTCTATGATAAATGGAAAGAAACAGAAGTACAAGATTAAAAACCCCAATAATTTAATAACCTGCTTAATCTCCTGTTATTTGTCATTAACGAGTGTGTTTGTAGATTTACAAACTTTATTTTTTATAATATAAATAACTGTTTCTTACAGAACTTATCTACAAGGAAGTAATGAATTCAGAAGAAAAGACTAAAAATGGCGTAGTAAAAGGACAGCCTTCTCCTTCAGGTACTCAATCTCAGTGAATAACCAATAAACCAGTACTTGTGTGTTTTCTTGGCCTTTGAGGGAGCAGGGATTGCCACCAATAAGATTCCTTACAGAGCCTGGGAACAAATATCACATGACCTCTTCCCTATGATTGCAATATAATTTCTTTGACAGTACACATTCTTTCTAGGATTCTGATTCTAATGATACAGCACAGTAGATTTTAAACAACTGATTTTAAGATCGCAATGAATCCTGAAAAAATTTAACAGGAGCTGTTCAAGAGTAAATGCTTCTTATCAAAACGTAGAGCCATGATGTCCTCTAGACCACCAGGCTAATGTGGAGGTCAGGAATCTGTCTGTCCAGCAAGAATCTCTTTTCTTTTTCATTCTAAATGTTGAATTCTTTCCAAGTTGGGTGTGACAATGGTAGAAATATCTACTAAGATGAGCTCTGATTAAAATCGCCTTGCAAATTTTTTCCTTATTTCCTCCAGAATTGAACATACAATCTTATCTATACAGGTTTTGCAGATCTTATAATACATTTTAATATTACTTGAAATAATTCACTTATATATATTAATGTTATATAGTTTTCTTAAGACTCGTGTCTCAAATATAAAGAATTTTAGAACATATGGTGGGTCATTTTCAGTTGGAAACTACATTCAATTTTGTGATGGCTAGAATGAAGGCGGAAAAGGCCTGGTTGGAATGAAAATTGAGCTGGATATTTTATTTAATAAATAAGTATTCCCAGTACCCTGAAAGTTGTGGGGGAAAGGATATAGGACACATTAACTTCTATGACTAGTGCTCGTCTTTAAGTAACTAATTTTCATCCATAGTCATTGTGACACCCAGACAGACATAATTCAATTAAGATTTGCTTTTCTCACCAGTGGACTTCAGGCAATATCTAAATTATCCCAAGTCTCCTTACTTCAGAAGGTATGTGTTAGTAACTTTTTGTCATTGTAACCAAAGTACTTTACAAGGGGAGCAAGGTAAAGTGTGTTTTAACTCACAGCTTCTGAGAAATCACTTCATCAAAGCAGGGAGAGGGTGTCAGAGGGGAGCAGTCCCCATCACAGCAGGAGAAGAGGCAGAGAAAGGGGATGTCCATGTTCTCTGTCTTCCTCTTTTCTCCAGTTTATTTTGGCCCATGCCATGCTTCTCCAACCATCAGGGTGGCCCTTTGACACTCACTTCATCCCCTGGACATGTCCTCATAAATATACCCACAGGTTTACCCTCAATACCCTACTTTATTCTAAATCCAGTCAAGTTCACAGTGAAGACAACGTCACAAGTCCATGCCGTGTTCACTTGACAACAAAATGTATCACTTTAAACAATAGCATTCTACCTTTGCACCTGAAAGGCTTAAGATGCATTCAGTTCAATTCCAACAGTGCCCAATTCTTAATGCTTCCAGAATTATTCACAGGTCTTAAGTCCAAAGTGTCTACAGATTCAAAGCAATCTCTTTCTTAAAAGATTTGTTATTATTTTAATTTTTTAGTTATGTGTATATGTGTGGAGGATGGGCATGTACATATTAGTGCAACTGTCCAGGGAGGCCAGAGGTGTTGGATCCCCTGGAACTGGAGTTACAGGCAGTTGTAAACCACCCTTTGTGGGTGCTGGGAACTGAGCTCAGGTCCTCTGTGAAAGCACTTAACTGCTGAGTCATCTCTCAAAGCAGTCTCTTAGCTCTGAGCCCTTGCAAAATAAAATATAAGTTACATACTTCCACCATAAGATGGCACAAAGGAAACATCATTCCAAAGTGGAAGATTAGGGACATGAAAAAGGGGAAATGTGATCACAGCAAGGCTGAAATGCAGCAGTGCAAACACTAAATTCTGTAGGTCCGTGTCCAAGATCCAGTATTTATAGTATAATGATGAGAGCGCCAACAGGCAGCCCTATCCATAAGGTCTTGCTGTTTGCAGTCCACATGGTCTCTCTTTTGAACTGGCTCTACAGCTTTCCTTTGCAAATGTTCTGCATTCCTAGCGCAGCCAACATCCTGGTGTCCCCATTTCAGCCAAGGCTTCACTTTCACAACTTCGTATATCACCCTCGCAGGGACTGCTTCCTAGATGTTGCCTGCCCTTTCACTCCTTTCTTTAAAAACTGGGTGGAAGCCTCCATGATCACACAATTCTTGCATTCTACCTGCCAAAAAAACAGCACCATATGGATGATGCCAAGGTCTCTCGATAACTGGGACTTTTCTGGGCCTCCTTGGGTCATAGTTACAGCAGCTGCTGACTCCCTGGGTGGCTGAATCTTAGGGAAACACTTCCCTAGGTGGCCCTGGATGAGCAGGATTCCTTTTCTCAAGATAAAGTGTTTTGAGTGAATTTACAGTGCTACACTGTGGACCCTAGGATAGGTGGGGTCTGGCCTATTCCTGAAATGCCATCAGTACATCCTTCCCATTACAAAACACTTGGCTTCTTTTGAATGTCACTAGTTTTTTTACATGCCTATCTACAACCTCCAACTCATTTTTTTTTTCTGGCCAAATTGCACATTTAAAAAATACTCCCGTTCTACTTTTTACACCTGATCATTACTGAGGCCTAGCTATAAGCATCCAGTAATATCATACCACAGTCTGAATGCTAAGTTATCTCTAAATTTGGCCGCCAAATTAATTAGCTCATTAGTTTTCACTTACGTCTCATTTATAGTTTCAGGACAGAGCCAAAATATAAATTATTTGTGAGGATAACAGCCTCTAGTCAAAATCCAGATAAAGTCCTTGTTCCCATCAGAAACCTTATATTTATTTCTTGGATTGCTATCAGAATTTTGATCTGAGTTCTCACTAGAATCATCCATTTAACTCTCCTTACAACATTCTAGCCAGTTTCTCCAGACTTTTCCAAATTCCTCTGGCAATCCAATTTCAAAAATCTAAGAAACACTGTGTGCTGGAGCTGATGAGAACAACAGCATGCGTGTCTTCCCCAGTGAGCTCTTACTGACCTCGTGTTAGTGCCTTGAAACTAACCAGGGAAGATTTACAACATGGAAGCTGGCAAACCCCATCAGTCGGGCAGTTTTCCCTCTGGAGAGCCAACTATTGGCTTTTTATCGGTGCCTCACTCTAGGCATGTTCATATGCGTGCACACAGCAAGCTATAGCAGCAAGAAAAAGCAATTGCCAAAAAGCTTTCCAAAAGTTGCCTTTTTGACATTTTTCAGGATTGTGTTCTTTTCTCATTAATGTTTGCAGTACATTTTATTTTGCAAGAACCAGGATGAGATAGTGTTATGGTATAGATTCTTTTGCTATTTATGGGAACACTGGGAATCTTGTAGCAAAGGAGTAAGTTAATGCAAGAACTAAATGGTTCTGATACCGAAACCAACACTACAGTGATGCGTTAAAAAAGTAGATTGGAAGTTAAATGAGTATTCAAAGGGGAATTTATAGGCCTGAGATTTATTGATGGAATCATTACAAATCAATAAGAAATAGATCTAACTTCAGATGCATTCCTAAATAAATAATTCCACTCCCTTCATGCTATCTGATTTCAGTTACAAAGTGATTTGTTTTCAAGAATAGTATAGCTATTTGCTTTCTGGATTGATTTGTAAGCACTGCTGAGGGAAAGTGGAGCTGGAGTAGGAATTAATTTGCCTCTGAAAGCAGTTGTTACAGAATGTTAGAGCTAGAACAAAATATAGGAGGTTATATGAACCAGCAGCTCTATTCTGTCTGAGAAGAGAGGCTGGACTAAGGAGTACTGACTTACCAAGAGAAGGATGCTTGGTGTCAGAATGGACAGACACTTCTCAGTCTCTAAGTCAAGATAAAGCTCCAGTGTGACTCTCCCAGCTACAGTCACTGATCCTGAATAATGTTTATTTATTTGTTTGTTTGTTTGTTTGTTTGCTTGTTTACTTATTTATTTGTTGGTTTATTTAAAAATTTCAAGCTGAAGCCCAAGAACATGTAGATACTGAAGCAAATTTCTTCAGCAATTTTTTTTCTTTTTTCTTCCAATTCTTTCTTTGCTTTTTATTTTTTATTATTTTATTTTATTTTGAGACAAGGCCTCCCTGTAGTCACAGTGACCTGAAACTCACTGTGTAGACCAGGCTGCCCTGGATCTCAGAGACATCTGCCTGCCTTTGCCTCCTGAGTGCTGGGATTAAAGGTATGTGCCACCATGCCAGGATTGTATTTATTTTTTAATTTGTTGTTGGGGAGGCCGTTTTCAGGAAAACAGTTTACATTTAAGAAGCAGATAGCAATATGAACTTTTGGCTAGCTGAGAAATTTCCTCAGCACAAATTAGTTCATTTTATGAACTAATTTTTAAAAATTAAAGTAGCAAGTAGCTAACTTGTAACACGATTAGTATTTTTAGCTTGTTTTAATCCTATTCTTAACAAAAAATACAATATTCTATTGATGGCAATTAATAATAATTAAGATGTCATCTCAATAGAGGAGATCACACAAAGGCAAAAATAATGAATCTAACAGGAGTGGGCTCATTAGTATCTAACAACCATCTCTAAGAAAGTTAAGTAGTAGCATTTATAAATTTCTGCAGTGTACATATTTTCATTGGAACTAAATTCAAGAAACCAAGGCGATGATGATAAAAGCAGTTAGAAAGAGATGCTAATTGTTTGCTTTAAGAAGTCGCTGAGAGTCAGCTCTAGGATACCTATGGGTCAGTCCACATCATTATACCAGCATCACTTAATTTAATATGTCTAATTTCCAATCTACTACTATTGAGGCTTCTTACTCAATTGAATCAGATGTATTTTTACATACTGGCAATGAGCAGGAACAATTACATTTAAACTACCACCAAAAGAGGAAAAAAATTGTTAGTAATTTTAACAAATGAAGTGCAAACCTGTTGCTCCAAAGGATGTAACATTTTTGAAAAATAAATGAAGATGTCATAAATAAATGAAAGATGTTCCATTGTCCTTGGATTGGTAAGGTAGCAATGTTCCCCAAGGTGGTTTATAGGATAGTCACAGTTAGAAACTGAGAGTTGTCTCTTTTTGCAGAAATTTACAAGATTATGATAAAATTCAGTGGAAAACATAAGGAAGAACACAAACAATTCTGGAAGAGAATGAAATTGGAAGATTCACATTTTCTGATTTCAAAACTTACAAGAAAGCCACACAACTAAGGGCAGTATTTACTTTTCTCATAGCTGCAAAAACCCTCCTACAAAGGCAGCTTAAGTAAGGAAGGGCTGTTTTGGTTGGAGGGGACACAGCCCAGCATGGCCTGGAAGGCGTGACAGCAGGGCTGTGAGCAGTGCAGCTTTACAGTTAGAGAACAGGAGATGAATGCCAGCGTTCAGCTGCCTTCCTCTCTTTTCCGTTTTTGTTTACTCCAGGATCCCATGGCATGGGATGAGGCCACTGACATTTAGGGTGAGTCTTTTCTCCTTAGTTAAGTTCTGGAAACATCTCTACAGACAGCTTTAGAGGTATGGCTCCTAAGGAATTCCAAGTCCAGTCAAACACAGAATAAATATTAACCATCGCAATGTGCTACTGTTTCTGGACCCCTGGCCCCTCTGGGTCTAAAAACTGCCTTCATTAAGATAAAACATATATATTGATTTATTTTCATTTATGAAAAATTGATTTATTTTCATTTATTGTCAAAACTAAAGAGAAATTATCAGTCTGTTTCTCCATGACTCATAGCAGTATTACAAATCATAGAAAAGATGAAATAAAGGCCAAGAAATATGTAAAGGTAGATTTAGTCACAGGTTCCAGTTACCTGAACTGGGGGATATGTCCTTTCTTGGAGCCAGAATTGAGGACTTTGCCAAGTTACTGGTATTTGAGGTCCAAGTCAAGTTTGTCTACGTTCTTGGAGCCGTATTAAATAAAGAATGAAATAAAGGCACATATGGATTACAAGATAACAAGATACCTTATTCAAACCAAAGCAACATTACAGATTAGAAAGGAATACACTGTCAAGAGTGACAGTGGGCCACATGACTGTACTCTACGGCCCCAATTATTGTTTTGGGCTTTCTTTTATGGGGTTTAAGAAATGGAGGAGTTTATGTCCCTGTTCAGCATGGAAGAAGCCAGAGCGGTCTGCATCCCAATTACCTATCTGCAAGATGAGTAACCCCTTCATAGGATGGTGTGATAAGAATAGGAGGTAGGAATTGGCTAGACAGTTAGGGTAAAAAAGACCCCAAAGAACTGTAGCCAGTTTCTTGGCTAAAAGTCAAAATGTCCTTGGGCCTGTTAGCAACATACTCTGTTCCAAAGGCCAAAAGTGTCAAAAGTATTTGGGAGCTCTTATCTAATCCCTAAAAGATTTTAGGGTTACCTCTTCAGAGGGGGGAATGTAGGAGGGAGGGAGTGGGCATGGATTTGATCAAGACACCTTATATGCATTCATGAAATTCTCAATAAAGTTTTTGTAAAAGTTTAAAAAAAAAGAAATGGAGGGGTTTGGTTGCTAAGAGATTAGTTTCACTGATTCATCTATTTTGATTAAAAGATTCAGTTATACGATCATTTCTCTGCTACATATGTCCTTTCCCATAATGCATCTGATATTAATTATATGCAAGCCTAATTATGCATAGGCATAAGATGATAAATAGGAGCTCTCCATAAAGTTCACTTTGAGGATATAATTTGCTTTCTTGTACATGCACCAAAAGTCAGTCTAGGCTAGATTATTCCCTTGCCCATAGTTTTTAGATTGTGTCCCAGGATGCATTTGAATAGAATCAGGACTGTGGGGTTGCTAACAAACAGGAAATTTGGGGGTGTCTTTGAAAGCAATGGAACTTTTCCTCAGCTCATGGTGAATTTAGCTCAGGAGTTAAGGTGCCAGAATTGTGAGAAAATTGCACTGAGCCAAAGTTTTTCAAGTTCTTGTTTCATGAATTTGAATAATAAAGTTAATGACCACTGAGGGTGAGTTTTAGAAAGCATTTTAGTATAAGGGTTTAAGAGAAAGAAAGGAATAAAGGAAGGAAGGAGGGGAGGGAGGGAGGGGAGGGATGGAGGGAGGGGAAGAGAGAAAGGAAGGAAGGAAGAAAAAGAGAAGAGAAGAGAAGAAAAAGAAAGGAATGAGGAAAAGAAAGGAAAAGAAAGAAGTCAGGCGGAGTTTCTGTAATAAGTCTTGGGTCTTCAGGGGTGGGGTCACTGCCTTGGAATTAATAAGGCTTTACTGGATGGAGACTTGGAGGATGGATTAACTGGTCAATTTAGTTTCCATTCATAAAATGAACTTTCATTTTCAGTTATGTTTTCCAGGAATTTGTGCTCATTTAGGAGATATAAAAAGAAACCATGCCTCCCCTTTAGCATCTCTGGGTTAAACATTTCTAACGTCTCTGACCTTGGGCAAGGAACTATCCAGCTTTTACCCAAGGGAAAACAACTATTTATTTGTTGAGTCCTCTACCCTAAAGTGCCTAGCCAAAGCCTGTCTTCTATTCTCATCAATAAGGGAGTACTAAGTTGCTAACAGGTTGCAAGGTGTGTGTGAGTATGGCACAAGTCAATTGGAGTTCTGGGTTAATAAGTTGTTCCTTATGCCTCCTTGCCTCGCCATCATCATAATTCCTATAGGAGCTTGGATTTATGAAAAGGTATCCTAATTTCTAGGGCTTTGTTATACTACATCCATGACAATCCCACTATAGATCATTGGGATAGAGCTACTACCATTATAAATATTCACAGAGATATCACTGCAATTTTATGAGCAATTAGTAGTTTTCTCAATAAATTGTGTTGATACAAGGGAATGAAAATAGATCCACAGCATAGACAAAAAAGCACTTAGAATGACTCATAGAAATGACATGCAAGGACTAAAATTATAAGTCTTAAATGAAATTATGAGAATAAATATTTCTGATCTTAAATTGAGAACTGTTTCTTAACTATAATACCAACAGCACGAGAATGAGAAATGTATATCTGACCTTCATATGTATAAAGAAAATCACAGGAAAATAAAAGATACTTCGACAATAATAAAAAATTATTTGTAAATTACACACCTGATGAAGCGCTGGTTTTCACACTGTGAAGAGGTTCATAGCTCTGCAGTAAGAAGAAAATGAGATGATCTTAATGAAATTGTTTTAGTTTGCTTTCTGTTGTTACAATAAACATCAGGACCAAAAGCAACTTGGAGAGGGAAGGATTTATTTTAGTTTACAGAGTATCGTCCATCAAGGGAAGTCAAGGAAGGAGCTAAACTCAGGAGCTTGTAGCAAAATCCAACAAAATGACAGAATGCTTCTTTCTGGCTTGCTCAGTTACTTCTTATACAGCCCAGACCCACCTGCCTAGGAATAACACTGCCCTCACGGACCAAGATAATATAACCAATTATTCAGTTAAGGTGCACTCTGCAGTTGACTCTATGTTTGTATCAAGTTAACAGCTAGAATGCACTATGACAGTAACCAAAGGATACAAATAGATTTTTTTCCCTCCAAATAAGATATACAAATTCCCAACAAGCACAGCATTGGGAAAATGCAAAGTATCCACAATGACTTTCCATTTTCTACATGCGAGGGTGTCTACACTCAGAAAGGCTGATAAGTGTTAGCCAGGGTGTGAAGAAATTATAATTCTTTGAAGCTGCTTGTAGGAAGATAGGTTGGTATGCTTATTTTTGGCACTTCTTCTAATAGAATAGATTCAACAGAACGAATTGGTAATTCTGTACCTAGCAATTCCACTCCTTGCTATGTACCCAAGGAATATGAAAACATGTCTGTTTGTACGAAACTTTGTGTGCCAGTGTTCATGATAGCATTATCCGTAGTAGTCCTCAAATGGAGACAACTTGATGCCCAGCAATAAGTGAACAAAATGTGATGTGTAGTACAAAGCACTACTATTCAACTATGAAAAAGAATGAAATACAAATTCAAGGTTCCTCCCTGAAGATATCATCATGCTTTGTGACAGAAGCCAGTTACATTCATATAGTATGTTCATGTATACGTGAAATGTCTAGAACATACAATTGTATAGAGAAAAAAGCTACCTAGGAATTGCAGAAATAACTCAGCCTGTAAAGTGCTTGTCATACAAACATGAAGACCAGCGTTCCATCTCTGGGACCATGGAAAAAAGCTAGACGTACCGACACATGCTTGTAGTTCCAGCACTGGGGAGGAAGAGGAGGCGGGTCAGTTAGGCTCGCTGGCCAACCAGTTTTGTCTATTGGGTGAGTTCCAGGTCAATGAGAGACCCTGTCTCAAAAAATGTAGACAGTGCTTGAGGCACGACACCTGAAGTGGTTCTCTAGCCTTCACATGTACACACATGTTCATGCATCCACAGACCTGTCTGCACACATAAGAGCACATGCGTGCACACGCATGCACATGAAGGATTGGTGAGAAACTGAGAACACGGCTTCCTTTTGGGGTGTTGAAAGTGCTGCACAGTTGAGTGTGTTTGGTTGTGTCTGTGCAACACTGAATGTACTTATTGGATTCTACAAATTAAATTTGTACTTTATCTGATACATGAGTTACGTATTAGTAAACTTGTTACAGAAAGACATGTAGACATTTTAAAATTCTAAAGTGTAAACTAAATATAAACTGCCTGATTTGAAAGTCACACATCACTGCAGATACAAAGGGTCAGGAAGGAAAAAGTGATCCCACTCTGCTGAGTCTATAATTGTTCTGGAATTTGTTAGAGAACTATGTACAGCTTTTATCTCTACCATTTAATATGGATGTGAAAAAGTCAAGAAGATCCCAGAAATCTGTCATACTGACGACATCGTTATTAAAGATCAGTTCTTCTGAAGGAACATGAAAGATGTTGGTCCAAATTACTGCAGAAGCAGGGGGAAGCAGAGCCATATCATGAGATCTAGCTCTGTCTGCTGGTATATGACATTGTATGAGGAGACATGAACTACTTCTGCACCATTTATATGAAGGATATAATTAGGTAAAGTTGAAATAAATTGAAGTCACATCAATTTATGTCATACATCACTTTGATAAGGATAGTAATTATTTACAGGAAATTGGCAATAAGGCATTAACAAAATATTCCCAGACACATCTAAGATTAGGAGGAATTAGTGTTTTCTAAGAGTTTAAATACCATGAAAATGCCTAAATGTTTCTATATGTGAAACTATTGGGATACAAAGAAATACATATAAAATGATCACAATTAAGGAGACTTGCTAGTGACAAACACTAAAATGAAAAATGACTAAAATTTAATAATAGTTCCTGCCATTAATTTGAAGGTCAGTGTACACTGGTTTTCAGTTTCTGTGTTTTACATATTTATATAAATATTATGATATCAAACAAAACTGTAAATACAAATAAAATATACAAAATTGCCTTAATTGCCTTAGTTTCGGTGTTTGGGTCTCCCTGATTGCTTTCATTTTTCTATCACATTTTTCACCCATGAAATAGCTTTTACAGGAGCCAAGGCTGTATGAACACTCCACTTCTGTGGTTTTGTTTTCTGATTTGATATTGAGTCCCTATGATAATACAATTGTCACCTATTTCAGAGTGCTTATTTTTCACCAAATAGATCCATGGGAATTCTTTTTTTTTAATTAG
>NW_008354532.1:1848100-1872944 GCF_000622305.1 Nannospalax galili
TAGAATTGGGGTCTGCTGTTCATTTTTCCAGTAGTATGTTGGGTTACTGTCTGGAAGAGCCTTTATCTATCCTGGCCAAGAACTCGACTGAAGGTATCGCCTGTCTGGCTTTGCTGTTTGTCAAGTAACTTTCAGTTATATATATGTGTGCTCTTATGAAATTATATTGGCCCCTTTAATCTTTGGTTATACTTCCCTTTTGGGTGTTTAAGGACATACCATTGGACCAGATAAACTGATTTGTTTTCACTCTTGAGGTCGTTTGAGGATCTGTTCCTCAGGGGTCCCATGATCCATGGGAATTCTTAGTCTTTTATTTTGTTTATGGATTGAGCTAGATATATCTTAACTAGCAACCCATTTTACAACCATACATTTTGTTAATAGATCACTTAGGTTAAAGAACATAGAGAAGGCAAAAGTAAATGGACCCTTTCCGAGCTGCTATGGTTTGATTCTATTTTCCAGGGCCGTTGTCTCATCTTTTCTTGGTTGTTCTCAAAACTATTGCAACACAGCAGGTCTTTACTGAGCAAATTACTTCTTGGAATTTCAAAGCCTTTATAATTCCAAATAGAAGAATGAAAGAAGTTTCCAAATTAATAACTCAGAGTGATTTTCAGATTCTAGGCAAGAAAATCTGTTGGAAAGCTAATGTATAATCGAAGGATGTGCTCTGCCTCCTCTATTTTTTCCTCTTTGTTAATTGTCATCAAAAGTCCTCTTTACAGATTTTAAATTTGATAACATATTAAAGGTTATATAATACTATGTATTTTACATACTTTCCTTTTCCCGGAACTGTAGTATCCAAATAATTCAAATTTCTGGACTTTACTTTTGCCCCTATTTCTGGGCGAAGACCTTTGTGTGTGTTTGTTTTACTTCCTCCATTGAAAACAATCAGGATCAGACTGCTACACCAGAGGATTTTTATGCATCTCTCTTTTCCATAAACCAGTGGTCCTCTATCCCTGAATAACTCTACCGTCTCTGTGGTTTCATTTAAGGATGTAATTGCCTTGTGTTCACCCGAGACCAATTATATTACAACATCCATGTGGTTGGAGGGCAGTGTGACTGGATGTTAATTTTTTTAAAGCAGGTGCACATGATTTCTAATACAGAGACATGACTGAATAACATGAGACAGGGACTCTAATCATTTTGTCCTGATTTTCACCATCAAATTCAGTTTTCTGTATCAGTTCTCTGAAGGTTTGCAGAATGAATGGTAAACATTTCCCCATCCATGCACTCTGAACAGCATACTGATGGTCTGGTTCCAGATTTAGTCATGTTGATCTTCATTTTCTTAGCACAGGTGCAGCAGTGAACAGCAGTGAGAGTCTCCCTCCATCCTCGTCTGTCAATGACATCTCTTCTATGTCCACCGACCAGACCCTGGCATCTGACACTGACAGCAGCCTGGAAGCCTCAGCGGGACCGCTGGGTTGTTGCAGGTGACTAGCCGCCTGCCTGCGAAACCCAGCGTTCTTCAGGAGATGATGTGATAGAACACACACGCACACATGCACATGCACACATACAGTACACAGAGCACACACAAAGAGACACACACACGTGCACAAATGCAGACACGCAATGTCAAGAAAATAGCAAGAGAGAGAATCCAACCTAAAATTGAGATAAATCTTCCTGCCTGCTTCTTCTCCAAACTTCTGTACTGCAGCTGAGCTGAAATGTATATTTAACTTCTAGTTGCTCTTGCTTTGGTCTCCTCCCAACAATGCTTACTACAAAAAACAAATCAAACACAATTAGAGAAGCCTTTTCCATAGGTGTAATTTAAATGGCTGCAAAACCAGCAACCTGTAACTGCCCTTTCAAATGGCATGACAAGGTGTGCAGTGGCCCCATCCAGCATGTGTGTGTCTCTATCTCGCATCTACCTGCTCCTTTTGGCCTAGTCAGATGGATGTAGATACAGATCCGCATGTGTCTGTATTCACACAGCACTACTTACTTAGAGATGCTCCTGTCAGTGTCCTCGGGGCTCTACCAAGACACCATGCATTGGGGTACCACATGGTCCATTTCATGTGATCTATTACTCTGACATAAACCTATCTGTAATATATTGCCAGTATATAAGCTGTTTAGTTTGTTAATTGATTAAGCTGTATGTCTTATAAGAAAATATGTAAATGGGGAAAATATGGGGGAGTGAGCTCTTGGACCCTTGAAGATGTAGCTTCCAAATTTGAACTGATTAAATGGCACCTGTATACCAATTTGTAGAAAGAACATATGTGATGCTTACATACAGTGTGTGTGGTGGGGGGAGGTAGCAATAGGTTTCAGACACTCAGTAGTTTGGTCTTCAGAAAGAATGTGTGGGTAAAAGCTGGGGGTGTTTTCTCTGACAATGAAGAGGTAGCAGAGAGTAGAGCACATGCCTGCAGTGTGGAGTGAGACCAAAAGGAAATCACCAGCTAGATACTTGGAGACATCTGTATCCATGCTTTAAAGATTAGACGCATTTGTCATTTCCAAATTACATGTCAAGAGAGTAAGGTGCTGGAGAGAAGGGCAGGTGTTAGGCAGATCATTGTGCACACATTCAGTGGTTAAAAACCTTTACCTGAAACAGAGTGGCATTGCCTCCATATGATTGATCTCTTTCAAGAAGTTGAGCCTGCCTAGACCCATTTCAGATTGTGGGGTTTGTTTTAATGTATGGACTGCTTCCCAAGCACATACCCTACCAAAATTTTATTACCTCTTCTGGTAATAAATTATGTTAAACTAATTAACATAAATCCCCAAAGCACAAGATAGCATTTAAAAGCATCTCTATGGGCATTACTGTCTCTCAGGAATTTCCCTGATTTCTAATATGAATGATCTTTCCTGTTTATTGATTTATTTTCATAAATGTGAATAATCTGAGAAGGGCTGACCATCTGAACGTTGAACTGCAGAAGAGAGGAGAGCAATAAAGCTGCCCATCATTGCTGCTTCTAACTAGCACGAGCAATGTGAGTTCCTCCAAAAGCCATGAAACATTAGTGTGTTTTAGCAAAATCATCTGAAATTAGCTTAAATCCACAGAAGGTGCTGCCTCAGACCTTAAGGAGGCATGGTGAAACATCTCGGTTATCTACGAGGCAACACAGTATGACCTCTAAGCAATAACAGACGTCAGGCCTGTCTTCCCTTCTTACTTCCGGGGGTGAAGTATCCACCACAACTATCTGCACTCTGGCCATTTCGGTGCTTACCCTGTGGTGATATTTCACCTGAAGAAGAAGTGAAACACATGAGTGAATGAGTGTGATCGGCCTGGCAAGTGGAAATCCTTCAGAAATGGAAAAGATAGCAATGCCAGAGCTCTGAAACTGCCTTAAATACAATTCCAGGGAAACTCTGTCTCCTTTCAAGCAATAGAGTCAATAGGGAGCTGCTCCCCCACCACCATCATGCCACATTGGGGCCATTCCTGAGATTGTTTTGCACGGCATGGTTTCTTGCAGGATATGGTGTTTGAAAATGGAGACAGCAGTCTTAGAGAGGGCAGCTCATCCACCAGAGTAAGAATAGCACAGTCTGTGTGTTGCTTCCATTCTTTTTGGTTAAGGTTGCAGACAAGCTGATTTTATTAATGCCTGCTTGTTCTCATGCTTTCTGTCACTTTTCTTTCTGTCATCTTTTCCTCCCTCATCTATATCCCTTTTTTTCTCTCTTTGTATTTTGCTCCTATATCTGTGGCCTCCACACTCCCCTGGTCTGTATCACACAAGATTAAGTGCAGAGAGCAGACAACTGCTTGAAAGAAATAAGTCTGGAGAGGAATTTCATCAGTAACAAGATGAGAACAAAAGACAGGAGTTACTCCAACAGCCTGTTAGATGTGCTGAACACTTAGACTATCTCTCATTCTGCAGAAGTGCTGGTTCTTTTAAGATGAAAGCAGGGAGGAATGAGATCATTCCCCCTCCTTCTCCTGCAGGCTTTCCTAAGTGCCACAAATCCATCTCCTGTCACACACCACGGGACTGCCTGGAACTTTTAGCCAGAAATTCCCTATCAACAGACAAAAGATGAAACAAATTTCTTGGATTTTAAATTTTATTCATTTATTTTTAAAATGTTACGTGTTTGAGTGTTTTGCCTGCATGTATGTAAGTGCATCTGTGCATGTAATGCCTATGGAGGCCAGAAGACGGCATCAGATTCTCTAACCTGGAGTTGTTTGTTGCCATGTCAGTGCTGGGAATCAAACATTGGTCTCCTGCAAGAGCAGCCAATGCTCTTAACCACTGAGCCATCTCTCTAGCCCCTCCCTTGGATTTTAAATAGCACTTACAATTAGAGATGAGAATTTGGTCTCTGGTTTCATGTGGGCCTGATTTTGCTAGGTGATCAAAGGACAGATTGGAGACGGAACAAGAAGATCACCACTTTAGAAGTTCCCCCTTCACGTCCCCAAATCCTATTTTTAGGGGGTGGTTGTGTTGTGGTAAAATTCATAGTCTGTATTATGTTCTTCATTGGATCTTCTTTTCTTAGAAAGAAACACACACACACACACACACACACACACACACACACCAAGGATTTCTTTTATGTGGCCAGTACTTCCAAAGGGTGCATTTACTTTGGGGGCAGGGAACTGTTATGTGACCTGGACTATGTTTCTGGAAGAAGTAAAGGCCCCGCATGTGGTTGGGCTTACTTTGTAATAGAAAGTTGGCACTCTAAGGACCTGTGTCTTCTGTCACTTCTACAGGCAACTGATTATACAGTGGTCCTTAAAGTATTCTGTGATATTCTGTAGAAAAGATGGGTATGTACCCCCGTGTAGGAAGAATTAAATTTCTATTACTTTAGCTATTTCTTTGATATTTTGGAATGAGTTTGGTGAGTCAATATACTCATTTTATCATTGCCCTTATAATACAATTGCTTCTTGTACACTAAAACACTGAAAATAATATTTAATCCTTCAGAATCTAATGACAGAGCTTCATGGGAATTCCACAGCTAAGACAGTACCTAGCCACATCCTAGCCATTAGAGAAAACTTTTCCAATTGATGGCTGAGGAGTAGGAAAGTTTCTCTCAGTCTGTTATCACTATCAGAAAAAAAAAAATATCTAACCATACTGATAACAGCTGACCAGCAAATTAGAGAATTGGCCTTGAAAATATAAAACTAATAGAAGGCATGAGAATGCATAAATCCTTTCATGATCTGTCAGGGGAAAAGATTAATAAAACTTATTTTATAAATTTTAAATATTCATTGCAGAAACTAGGTTATACAAAATGTATTTGTTTCATTTTCTTACCATACAAGAATTTACATCTAAAAAATACTGTGCTGTGTAAAGAGTATTATCAGCTGGCTTTGCTGAAAAAGGTATCTTTTATATTTCAGAGAGTAGAGGAAATTTGCTCTGGGAATTTTTGATCCCAGCTTCTTTGGGTCTGAAGAAATTATTTTCTTCCCTGAACATCCTCCCCTGTGCATGTAGCCACACACATTTTTAATTATAAGAAGACAACGATTTCCACACGTATCATTAAATAAGGCAGTCTGTAAAAACAAACTAAGAAGTTACAATGTAAATAATCAAATCAGTTCTTTTCCTTGCGATTAAAATATAAGATTTCATTATTTCTTTTACACCAGATGGTTCTTTAACTGTCTGCTCACTTTGATTCATTTCTTTGGTTAGTCAGACTGAACTGGAAGGCTTCTTTTATACATGGACTCCATTATATACAACTTTTGGTCATGTGGGACCAATGGCCAGTATCCTAGTAGAAATACATCTCCCAGCCCTACTCTACCATCATCTGTCCACCTTGCCATGTCCATCTTGCAGTGACACCTAATTTGCATCTGCCTGTTGCTCTGCATGATTGGGTTCCAAAGACTATTACTGATGAAGAGAACTGTCCTGTGTCAGTGTTTATAAAGTGTACCTAAAGCACACACATTCACACATGTTCACACACACCCTTACTGTTCTATATCAGCCCTGGAAGCAAAAACCCTATGTGTCCAGTTTCTTTGCAAAGTCTCAGAGGTGAGACCTACAGTCAGCCATCTTGATGGAAAAAATACATGCCCACTGATGTCTAATGTGGACTGGAAGTCATTCAAACCATTTCTGTGTTCTCTCCCATATTCTTCTATTTCAGTTTTTCTCTTGTTTCAAAATGTCTATGGAACAGAGGATGAATCAGAGAACTTTAGCTTCTTTTGACTCTTTACAGGTGGATACCAAGTCAATATATTGTGATTTGTATGTCTTATAAACTATTAAAACTGAAGGGAATATGTTTCCCTTCACATAAAACCAAATCCAAACCCAGACTTTGTTGGCCTTTCCTGTTGACAATGCTTATTGTATTTGTTGTTTGGGGTTTCATGTATTGACAGAGCTCTGAAGATCTTTCGTGATTTCATTTTGACCCCTGGAGAAAGAACCTTGTCACATGGTCAGATTGTACCAGGGAATAAAGAAGAATGGGGCAGCCTCCTCTCTCACAGCACATGTGACAGACATGTATATGCAGAATGTGCAGAGACTCACACATTCCCGAAAGTCCTTCATGCCTATCTGCAGATACTAGCATCATATCAACAGCTCATTACATTATTTTTAAGCAATAACATCAACAACGGACAAAAACTCATTGTTTGGTGAATACAGCAAGGCTATATATAATTCCTAGGTCAATCATCAGAATTCTCAGTTATTTAACTCTTGTCTGGCATAGTGGCCAGCATCACCATCTCAGACTTCTTGGTGAATTTAAGCACATGAGTTAGGACTCAATAAAAAGTTCACCGAATAGTTCCTGTAGTTTATCTGGAAGTGTCTGGGCAATATTGAGGAGTGGCCTGCAAAACTCTTCTGATAATATATTTTATTTGTTCATGATTATAATTATTATAAAGACACATATTCATATTATTTCAGTTATTATACTCATTCTTTTATTTAAGGAAAGTAGATGCCAATAGAATTTTACTAACCTTGGACAATATTTTTCTATTTTAATCCGCCCCCCCCCCGCTCTGTGAAAAGATGGCAGTGTCTTGTATAGCCAAGCCTGTCCTGGACTTGATCCTGCTGCTTCAGCCTCTTTACTGATGAGGACCCAGGCCTGTGGTACCACAGTTGACTGCCTATTCTTTTTCAGTCACAGTACTCTCCTTTAGTTTTTTTTTTAAGTGACTGAGCATAAGTATCTAAAACTACCCATAAGAGTAAGAAGGGAAACTTCTTTCTTCATGATGGTTGCTCAGGGAAGGTGAATCAGCAGCTATTGATGCAAGCTAGATGCCATAAAACATTACCATATATTTGATTATTTTGATCAAGTTTGAGGAGAAATAATGGGTATTGAGCATTATTTTCTTGAGGGGTCTAATTGAAAAAAAATCTAATAAGATTAATCCACTTGCTCAATAATAAAAGTATTTGTGAGAAATGTACAGGTTTGTGACATTACCAACTCACTGCTCACCACTGTGTTTTATACATGTAATATGGCTTTTCCCCAGGATTTTGAAAGGCATTGCCTAGAAGACTTGTCCAAGTTGTGGGATAGAGTGTCTCACCACCCCAGATCTGTTCATGTCTAACACTCTATGTTAGGAGTCTTCCTTCTCAGTTCCAGACCGAGTTTTATCAGCTCAACCTATTAGATCAATGAGTTCTAAGTCACTGAAAGGTACTATAGAAATTTATACTTGGACACATTCACGTGTCCGAGAACATACAGAAATATATCAAACAAATATATCAAACATAGGTGTCTGCACATGCAGAAACAGATCAAACAGCCTTTCAAATGTCCAACTTCCCTCTCAAATATTCCTTTCTTTAAAGACATGCTGTTGGGATGTAAAATTCAAGATAAAATAAGTCCAAAATGCACATAGAAAATTCAGGTTTCATTCAGTAGAGTGAGTAGTTTTATTTCCCCATCACTGAGCTTCACTTCACTGTGTTTTAAGTCTTTCTGACCAAACCATAATCCATATTGTTGGCCACTCATCCTATCACCTATGCGCTCTGACTAGAAGACAGGGTCTTACATAATTTGCTTTCCCATGAAAACATTGAAATCCGTGCTTATGAAAATATTGCCTATAAACGATTACACACACAATAAAATTTTGAAATGCAAATAACATTTTACACAAGTTAAAAAAGAAAAAAAAAACTAACAATTTTAAAGAATTCTTTTTAGAAGGGAGACATTTGAGCGCAGTTGTCTTCTCCCTGGTCTGCTGCTAACTTGGATTGGCACTCTAACCTCTAAAAAGTTTCTCTGAATTTCTAGTTTAATTTCTGAGCTACATTCTAAAACAGTTCATCAGCACACTCCAAAAACATGTCCTGAATACTTTGGGTAGGAGGAAAATATGATATAGTTCTTATTCTCAGAAATTCAGTTAATAAATTCACATTTAAAAATAAATAGTCAAAGCAAAATAGCTTAATCTTCTTTTAAAATGTGGTGTAATTTAAACCAGTTGTGTGACCTCAATTAATTCATTTTCCTTGCTGGTTCAAAGAAATAATACAAGAAATCTGCTCCTGGCTGAATAAATGGCTCAATGGTTAAGAGCACTGTCTGTTCTTGCAGAGGACCTGGGTTCAGTTCCTAGCACCCACATGGTGGCTAACTACCATCTGTAGCTCCAGTTTTAGGGGATCTGATGCTCTCTTCTGACCTCTAAGGGCATTGCAGGGCACAGGTGCACTTACACCATGCAGGGAATACACTTTTACATGTAAAATAAAAATAGTAAATATTTTAAAAAATGAAATCTGCTCCTTCCAGTGTTCTTCTCTTGCTTAACTAGACACAGGTATACCTAATGAGCCAACATAAGATAATTGTAGATGTTTTCCACTATATTATGAGAGATGAATCATTTTTAGAATTTATGAAAGATGCCAGCATGGGTGTTCTTGTCTGCATTATGAATTACTTTGATACTTCCTCTGGAATCCGTTGGGTTTCAAATGTAGGCCTGAGGCTTCTGCTACTGGAATCACCATCTCCAAAATTGCAACATGTACTGGAATTTCTCTTCAGTCACATTCTAATAAGAAGCCAAACCTATGGAAATTATTCAGTCTATCGGTGAGTATAAAAGTCCTAGAATAACTTGAGGTAGAATTTAGTCATTTATTATTTTTCTATTAAAGATTCAACCCAGATAGTTCATGACTATCTGAGCTGGAAAATTTAACCACTGAACCATAAACCTTCATTCACTGGCTTATGCCACAAATTTGCTGCACACTTCAAACTTCGAAAGGCATTGTAGGCCCATATCACTGTGGTAAATCCACACACTTCTTGCCTTCATGCAGTCTACGTTCCAGTGGAGGAATAATATAGGTCTAAGTACAATGAGTATAAAGCAGATTAAAAGATAAGGCATAAAAATAGATCCCTAATGACCAGGTGGCCAAAGCAAGCCTCTCAGAGGAGGTGTACTTGGTCAGAGACCTAAATAAAAAGAAGCAGAATCCACACGGCCGTTGGAAGAGGAATATTTCTGACTTGAGGGGGAGGAAAATTGGTGCAGAGGTCAGGAGAAAGAGCTTGCTTGTATGGCATGAACAAAGAGTATTAAAAAAAGGAGGTAAGGAACATTGTGACCATGAAACTGGAGCAGAAGGCAGGAGTCCAAGTACAGGAATATCTTGGGATTTTATTCTAAACACAGGAAGACAATGGTTAGATTTGTGCAAGGGCATGATGCTCTCTACATATTTTATTAATAAAGATAATGGAAACAACCCATGCACTTTAAATAGTCTATCAACCCAGAAAGAAATGATGGGGTTTAGAACAGGAGTGGAGGAGCTGAGAAGGATTTAGTCAGGATATAAATACAGATATATCGTGAGCAGGGTCTGATGGTACACATCTGTGATTTTGATTACTTTGGAGGCTGAGGCATGAGGACATGAAGTTTAAGGCCAGTCTGGGCAACTTAACTAAGACCCTGTCTCAGAATAAAGAAGAAGAAGAAGCTTAGAGGTAGAACACTTCCTAACATGAGGTCTTAGTTTCAATCTCCAATATGATAAACGATGATCATTGTAATTATTCTGGATCAAAAGAATGAAAAGGATATAGGCAGAGTTTATATTTTCTGATGAACATATAGTATGATATGTAAAAAAATGAGATAAGGAAAGACTCCAGATTTTTCCTTTTCACATAAGTCATCAGATGAATAATGGTGTAGATGACCGCATAGTGAACAGGTTAGAACATCGTTTTGGTAATGCTGGTTGGAGGTGTTAATATGATCAAGTTGGACCAGTAGGCATTTGCCTCAGAGTGGAGTTAAACAAAGAAGGTAGTCCAAATGTAAATGTAAGAGTAAATAGCTTATTAATAGTATTGCAAAATCACATATCTGCATGAAACCTCAAAGGAGATGAGAGTGGTTACAGAAGAGTAGAAATTAAGATGCTTCTCTTTCCAACACAGAGACATCAAGCAGGAGGGTATCCAAGGAATGTCAGTGAGATGCAGGGAAAACCAGGGAAGCATGCTGTCTGGAAACAATATGAAGAAGGGATTTCAGAAATGAGAGACTGGGAAAGAGGCACAATGTTCCTAGGAGGTTAAGAGAGGCTGGGAAGATTGACAACTGAACTTGATTTTGAGGTCATTTCTAACTTTTATAACAGTAGCTTCTATGTAGAACTAGGCAAGAAAGAGTAACTTCAGAGAGTTCCAACAGAACATCAGAAGTGAGGAAATACACATAGGTACAGAGAATTCAATTTTCCTCTAAAATATGAAACAGAAGAAAGAGAAGGATGTCAAAGGTGGAGTTTAATGTAGGATGAAGTGTTCTCAGAAACCTCTTGTAGCTCTGGTGCATGTTGATGGGACTAATGGAGGAAGGGCAAGATTGAACTTGCAAATGAAAGAGATCTTATCTGTTTGCATATGGTGCTTGACAAGCTTGAGGGCTGGGGCTCTGGAAGACAAGCCAACATGGGAGGTGTGGAGGAGGGAGGAGAGCTTTGCTTAGAGAGGCAGAAGTGGCATAGCAGGGAGCAAGGTGGCATACCCTGGTCAGATGCAGGTTGTCTGTTATGTGGTGGTAGGACATAAATCCATGCTCAGCAGATTTTTTCCCCAGTGAAAGTAAAAGAAAAGTCTTAAGTTGAGAATGAAGAGAGGAAGAGTTTATGGAGATTGGAGAAGTTAACTTGCAATTGATCTTGGGAAGGGTGGAAACAAGTGGCTGGACAGTGATGACAGACAGTCCATATACATAAATATGTCAAGGCAGCTGGGTCCCCATGGTGCTCTTCGCTCTCCATTCCTGTTTAGTTTCTTATTTTTTCAATGATATCTTTGTTAATTTCATACAGTGTATTTTGATCATATTTACTGCTTCCCCATCATCACTTCTCAGATCCAACCTACCTCCAACTTTATGTTCTTTCTTTTTTTAAAAAAAAATAAATTCAATTTGTGTTATCCAAATACTCTTGGGTGTTGGTTCATTCCCTGGAGCCTGGACAACTTATCAGGATCACACCCTCAAAGAAAACTGACTCTTTCTATCTCAGCAGCAATCACTTGCCAATACAGGGGTGAGGCTTCTTGTCCATTCCTCCTTCATGCTGGAATTTTGTCTGGTTTGAACTTGCTTAGGTCTTGTGCATCCCGTCACAACTGCTCTAAGTTCATCTGTGTATTGTTCTGTTGTGTCCCGAAAACACTGTTTCCTATAGTCATCCACTGCTTATGGTCCCTACAATCTTTCTGCCCCTTCTTCTGAGATGATCCTTGAGCCTTGGGAGGAGGGATATGATACAGAGGTCCCTTACAGGGGACCTTACAGGGAGTGACCTAAAAAGAGAAGTGATTATCTTGCAACAATGATGTGGAATGAGATGTAAACATGGGTGGGACTGTCAGATGCTCAGGTGGGACACAAGGTTTTCAGATTTGGTCAAGGTGCTGAGTTCAGGGATGAAGTAGGCGTGGAGGGTGACAAAAGGCTTGCTGTGTACTAAAATAGTGATTAGGAGACATGCAACTATATAGATTAGAGAGGAAGGAAGATCAAAGTTCTGAAGTAGGGCAAAGAGCAGAGCAGTGCCTGTCCTCTCACGCCAGTTCTGTGCAGCTGTGGGAACAGAGAACAGCAATGGGCAGGTCAGCAAGGGAAGACAGGCTTTCAGGAGGGACTGTGATTCAAAGAAGAGGATCAAGGGGAGGGCAGGGGCAGGTGTCCAATCTGGATGGATAAAGGGAAAGCATGAGAGTGGATGGGGATGAGAGCTGGAGTGAATGAGGGACACTGAACAGTGCAGGGTAATCAGGTAGAGAAGGGAAAATAACAGGGCGTTTGGACATCTCTGGTCACAGATAATCAAAGACACAGACATGGCAGGAAAAACTTAGCATCTTAGTTATTTTGCTTTTGTAACAGGATCTAAAGCTGGGTCATTCAGAAAGGAACAAGTTTGCTTAGCTCACGGTCCTAGAGGCTAGAAGTCCAAGATTGGGAGCTCATATGATGGAGGGTCTCCTGCTGCTTCATAAGGCAGGAAAACAGTAGGCCCCCTTACACCTTCTATCATACCTGCTCTTACAGTAAGCAACCTAGCACCTCCAAGTGAGAACTCACCCCACTGAGAAAACTCTGGCCTGGGAGAAGGCATTGACCTTTGACAACCTGATCACCTCCTCAAGGCCCCACCTGTTAACACTGCTACAATGCCAACTTTCAACCTCCACAACTGGAGATCATTGTGGTGTAGCACATAATTAGACTATTGAGTCATGAAGAGGCAAGGAAGGGGTGTTCTGAGAAGAAAGGGCCAATTAAGAAGGATATTCAAGGTTTCCTTTATAGGTAAGACATAGACTCAAAAATAATAAGTGTCCATTTGGCTCCCCAGTTAAATATCCTGTATTCTTCTGATACCGTACTCTAACAAAAGTGACCTCTGTGGCATGGGCTGATGTCACCCAAGCTTAGCCCTAGCCACATTGCTTAACAAATAGCAGCTCACATGGTTTATAAAACAAAGACTATCTACCACTCAGCACTGGACTTGAGCCCCAAATGGTGCTTTAGAAAAGATGCTTTTTATCAGCTATACTTTCTACTTTGAAATATGTCGGTTTTGTAGGTTTTGTCTGCCTGGGGAACTGTTAATCTTCCAGATCACCTCACAGTAAGAGGCCTTTAAGCTGGACAGTTCTAACTTTCTACTCATTCCCCATCTGTGCAGTTAAGAAGATTACAAGACCATAATACAGTGGGCCTTTGGGAATCTACTCTTTCAGCCATCTTTAACTGTGGTTTGCGAGTTCTAACAAGGTACAATGTTCCCTGCTTGGCTGATTTCTTCGAGTAAGTGCCAAAGCTACCCATTCTAAGGTTATCTGTGTCTCACATGGTGTGTGATAAGGTAATAGGCACAGTACCGTGTTGGCAGCACAGACTGATAATGCCATTTCTATTTCATTGAAAAGGCCCTTAAGGTCTGCCTTAAGAACCTTTACACCTGCTGTGCCATGGACAGAAAAACCTGTCACCAACATGAAGCCCTTCTGATGATGTTCCACTTATATCTCAGGACTCACCCTAGCAAGTCTTGGCTCTGTAGTTCCTTTTCCGGTTTCATCCTTGCTTCCTTGAATGGTACATTGTCTAATGTGTTTATCTTATCATATGTTAGGTATCTCAGGACATCTAACCACAGCCTTCGGGTTCACTGGTCCACATCTTTGGATACTTTAATTATGTTTTACTCAGTACCTTTAACACTGGTACCACCCACAGAGCCAGAGAAGCTGATGAAGCCAAGTTGTAGGCAGGTAATTCTTTCAAGCTTCTGCTTTATTTTAGATGCCACTGCAGAAAAAGTGCTTTGGTTGCCTCTTTCTCACTGCCAATCTCTGGGAAATTTTTTGGTGAAGTCCTTGGGACTGGAATAGCTTCTGTCCCTGTGTGTGTTTTAAGATTTTTGCTGCTGGAAAACTTGCTAAAGCCAGGCTCTGCTCTTGTCTCCAGGAACCGCTCCTTAGTAAGAGTCGTGAGGATTGGTTCTCCCATTTGTAAAGCACTTACTATGCGTAAGGTCCTAATCAAAGATCTCACTCTCAGCCAGGCATGTTGGCACATGCATTTAATTCCATCACTTGGGAGGCAGAAACAGGAGGATCTCTGTGAGGTTGAGGCCAGCCTGGTCTACATAGTGAGTTCCAGGCCAATTGAGGCTACAGGGAGACTCTGTCTCCAAAAGACAACAATAACAACAACAACAACAACAACAAACTCACACTGTCCTCACAGAAATAGGATAAGGGAGGCATGATTGTAATTTATACTTTCAGAGAAACAGATTCATTCTTTCAAACATTACCTCATTTGTACTAAGATTGTAGAGTAATGAAGTACAGCGCCAGGGTTGGAACCCAGCCTCAGATTGCAAAAGCTCATCTTCTGCCTAGACAGGCACATCAATGCTAAGTGTTGCACTTTGGGTTTATGGCCAGCTTCACACTCTACAACGTGCCCCTGAATCACAAAGGCCACACCTATGTTTGGTATATTTGTTTGATATGTTTCGGTATGTTCTCAGACACATGAATGTGTCTAAGAAGTATAAATTTCTATAGTACATTTCAGTGACTTAGAATTCACTAAGTGACAATTCAGTGAATTAGTGATCTTATAGGCTGAGCTGTAGGTCCCTTTTTAATAGGTCCCACTTCCCTAGCTGGGACCAATGTAAAGTTTTTGAAGGAGGCGCCAACTAGTGAATAGATATGGGTAACTTTATGCAAACTCTGTTCAGAATTTTTGCTGATTTAGTGCTGTGCAGCACAGAGCATTTGCATTCTCATTGCCTTGGTGGTATAGACAGTTTCATTTACAATTTTCTCCACAGCATACTGTGCCATATGATTTGCAGTGAAGATAACAGTGAAGCCCAACATCTGATGCAAATCCTTTCTCTTGAGTGTCTAATTAGTCAATTTACATATATATATATATATATATGGCTGTACATGAGGATGCTGTAACAATCACATTAATTGTCTTGATTTATTTATTTTTACATGTACTAGTGTTTTGTCTGCATGTTTGTAAATGTACTACTGTGATGGCTAATCCTGGGTGTCAATTTGACTGGATCTGGGATTAACTGAAATGAAAGAGATTTTCTTGATTGGATCATCTGAAGCTGGAAGACACACCCTAAATGTGGGTGTTACCTTCTGATGGCAGCCCATATAAAAGGCCAAGGCAGAGGAGAACACCAGGCTTCTGCTGCTTGCCTCCTCTCTCACTGGTGAGTTTGTCTTGCTGCTTTAGACTGAAGACTAGCTGATCTTTTGGAATTTGTCAGACCTTCAGCACCAGATTGGGACTACTGAGACATCCAGTTTTGTGGGCTGAGCAACTACGGATTCTCAGCCTCTCCAGTGTGGTGCAGCCATCGTTGGACTACTCGGACTCTATCCTGTGAACTATGCTGATAAATCTCTATGCGTATATATTCATTCTGCTGGTTCTGTTTCTTTGGAGAACCCTGACTAATACAGATGCTAAAATAATAATAATAATCAGAAAGAGCCTTACTATCAAGGTTTCTATATATCTGTTAAGAAAATGACTAACAATTGCTTGTTTTGGCTTCTGTAAACTTACTTCTTGCTGCATTTATGAATTTCTTTAATGTGCTTGTTGGTATTTGGAGCTGGCTCTCCAACTCAGAGTCTTCAGATAGCATGGAGAGCACTGAAAATCCGTGGTGTAGACTATTTGAAACAATTATGGAGATAGACCCATTTGAATCTCCTAACTCACCTCTTGTGAGTTAGCTTCTGTGAGTTAGGTTCTGTTCTGTTAGGTTCTTGTGAGTTAGGTTCTCTTTCTTTGGAGAACCCTGACTAAAACAACTAGTGTTGTGCAAATGCCAACAGAGGTCAGAAGAGGGTGTCGGATCCCCTTGAACTGGAGTTATGGACAGTTGCTAACCACCATGTTGGGGCTGGGAACCAAACACAGTATCTCTGTGAGAACTGTCAGTGCTCTTAACCACTGAGTCTTCTCTCTAGCCCCCAAACACATTTTTGATATTACTTAACTAAATTTCCAGTTCTGTAATTTGCAGTTTTCTTCTTATATCAGTTTCCAGTGGATATATTCTAGGTTTTTAGCTGAAATTCAGAGGGACATACTTCTGATAATACCTATTGCCATTGTTACTGAAATCAATTAGTAAAAAATCAAAAGTTCAATAGCAGGGAGATTACTATGTTTTTCATTAAAAATGTTAACACTGTGCTGACTTTCTAGTTGGCTTAAAGGGCAGAAGTTAAGAGGTTGAAGGTCAGGAAAATATGATCATGGTTCTTCAAGAAGCTCCAGTTATCAATTGAGCTATTGAGCTGTTGATGGGACTAAGTGATCAGCATACAGATCACACATGCACACAAACATACATACATACATACATACATACATACATACATATATACACAAACATACATATATACTTGTGACACACACATATATATATTTGAGACAGGAGCTCACTGTGTAACACTAGGTGACTTGCAACTATCTATGTAGACCAGGCTGGCCTTCCATCTACCTCTGCCTTCTGAGTATTGGGCTTGATTAAAGGCAAATCCCATCATGTATACCTCAAACCACAATTTGTTTTTGGTGGTGCTGAGGACTGAACCCCAGGCCTTGTACATGCTAAGCAAATGCTCTATTACTGAGCTATGCCCCTAGCCCTACATAACACTTTTAAGGACAGCAATGTCTCTACTTTGTAGGAGTTGTTTCCAATTCACAGATGACAAAACCAGCACAGACATTTGTCCTTCTTGGAGTCTTGGATAAGGGGTGTTGAGATGCCTGTCTAGGTCTCCAGTGCTCTCAGTTTCCTATTTCCTCTCCACTGTGTGTCTCCTAAAATCATTCTTATTTGCAGAGATACTTGTTTTGGTTCCCAGAACCCACATGGTGGCTAATGAATGTGTGTAACTCCAGTTCCAGGGGATCTGAGCCCTCTTCTGACCTCTGCAGGAATTTTATGACACTGGTGCACTTACAAACATGCAGACAAAACACACATACACAAAAAATAAGAGGACAAGATCTGTGTAAATTAGGTTCAAAAAGGCAACTTGCTCTGCTCTGAATTTCTAGAAAGCTTTGTGGAGAACTGGAAACTACCTCAGTCTTTGAATGAGGCAGCGTAAGTATAGAAACGACTTCCCTAAAACACCTTCCCAAAGAGTGAAGCATACTATAGAGAAAAGGTTCACAAGACTTTAATGAAATAGAATGATTCACTTCAGGTGGGCACACTGGAAAAGAACAAAGAACCAGGTACCTCAAGTGTTTGTCTGATGAGGTTTTGATTGAGGTGAGCATGAAATCAGTGTTCTGTCCAAGTGACCCATGCCTTGGTTGTGAAAATTGGGCTTCACCTCAGACCAACTAAGAAATAATTAATCACATTCTCTTACTGTTAGTTTTTACTTTGCAGTCTTTTAAAAGCTATTCTGTGTGTTTCCAGTCTCAGAAAGGGTCTTTGAGACAGGAGAGAGCTGATCAGCTTTAATTACTTTATAGTTTATAGCCAAGCTTTTGTTAGCTTTGGGCCAGGAAGGAATGGCTAATTGCATTTTTACTGTCATCAGTTTACCCTTTAGCTTTGTGGTCAGTTTAAAGCCCCAAGGTACTTTTTGGCTTAATTCTAGCTAAGCATGGTAAGCAGTTTGAGGATTATTTGTGGAAATGTTAGCATTTGAAAGTTTGAAGCTGTCTTTCCAAGAATCTGCACCTTTTTCCAACTCCTGACTTCCTTGCCTATACTAACATAACAGTCTCTAGCTTCTAAAGGATGGAATAAGGGAGACAGATATGAAGACCATAGCAACAGCAGTCAGGATGCTTCACATGTGTGCACTGGCATGCAGGTGTTATAGGACCTGGAAAGAGAGGAGATTGACCTGTAGGGCAGTTTTCTATACTGGTGAATGTTATCAAAGGTCCTTAGCAAAGTCAAACAATGCTTAGAGGATGAGATAGCAAGGAAGCCTAGGAACTATGGAGATACAGTGACAATACCAGAACAAACATGCCAAGGCAGGATGTTTTCATCCAAAGTTCTGGAACACTGATAAAAGGGCAGAGGAATGGGTAAACAACAGTGCAATAGGCAACATGGTGAGTTGATTGAAGAGCAAAACAGGCAGAGTAGGAGCTTGCTCAGTGAGGCAATGTAAGTAAGAGCTGGATAGTGGCAAGAATGAATGTCACCAGACCATGTTCTTGGAAATACACGTGCACACTATCTCCATAAACGTAAATCCCACAAATGTAAATAGTCTGTTATTTCTAGTTGTACCTTTTGTGACTTTAAAGTCTAGTCTGAGTTGCTTTTTCCTGGCTTCTCAAAACCTTTGCCTTACTGAGGTGTGAAAAATTGTTTTCCAAAGACAGTAGCCTCAGAGAGGCTTGGATTTTTCTAGAAAGTTAATGGGACTGAAGGTCACATATTTGTCCAAAATGGACCTTTATATGTTCATATTTTAAAATTATTATGGTAAGCATATTTTCAATAGGAGAAATGATATTGTCAAAATGAGCAGCACAATAGCACAATATGCTGTTTCCCCCCCAACACACTTTTTTGTTGATTTTGAGACAGAGTCTCACTATGAAGCCCTGGCTAGTCTGGAACTCACTATGTAGACCAGGCTGGCCTTGAACTCACAGAGATTTGCCTGCTTCTACCTCCAGAGTGCAGGGATAAAAGACATTTGCCACCATGCCTGACTTGGTCTACTTTTCTCACGTTGGTGGAAACTCCATTGCCAGCCATGGTACAGAGAAGCTCCCAGGTGACAACAGCCTGAGTGAGAGAAAGATGCCCCAAAATGACACACTTTCTAGTGGTCTGACTGAGAAAAACACAGAAATACCATGCTATCACCGGAAAGGTCTGAGTGAGATAGTAGCACTCATATAGAGTACTGGTTGAACACCCAGTGCTTCCCAACTTCTAAAGGGAAAGAACTCCTCCCCTGTCCAGTCAGCAGTCGTGCAGGACTACTTCGGAAACACAAGTAATGCATGACTGATAAATACCATTATTTACCATTTCTTCCCCATACAGTGCATCTTGCATGAGAGTCAGGGGTCTGTGAGCTCTCGGCCCTGACAGGGCTGGAGAAAGCAGAGTTTCTTACGAAGCTTCAAAGTTCATCTGTCAGTTCATCATACAATGAAACACCAATGTTAAGTGAAGAATTATGTGTGTTATGTGTGCACATGAGCATGCTTTGTGTGTGTGTGTGTGTGTGTGTGTGTGTGTGTATGTATACATATAAGCACACATGTGGAAGCCAGAGGAGGATGTCAGATGTCCTCTTCCATCACTCTCCGTCTTAGTCCACTAAGACAGGGTCACTGAACCTGGCACTTGCTTTTTTTCAATATATGCTGTGGCTGTATAGTAATTTCCTCTGAATTGAAACTTTTTATTCTGAAGGGAGCTTAATTAAGACTCAGAAATAATCAGTTCACAAGTATAACACAGTCCCTGAAACTTACCAGATTCACAAGGCCCCTCCCTCCTCACAGTTATAGGGGCAGCAGGGACCGCTGAAGAGATCCTGCCACTCACTGAGCTGCTTGCACCTCAAAGAATGCAGCAATCCTGGGTCAGCTCCCAAGCTGGGGTGGGTTTTTGGTGATGGCACTGGCTATGAGTTATCCATGTTTCTGTCACTAACCCCTCATCCATATTCCTGTAGCTACCAATAAACTCATTGGTTCATCAACTTGTATTTTGGTAAAATAATTACTTGGTCTGATATCAGTTCCCTATCTAGGGTGAATAGACATTTATGCTACATCTCCCCAAGAAAGGTATCCACACAACACAGTGGATGATCACCAAGTCCCAGCTTCCCCTAACCCCCAGTGCTGGGGCTACAGGTGTGTAAGGTAATAGTTGGCCATTTATATGGGTAGTAGGGAGGTGAATTTGGGTCTTCATGCCTGTGTGGCAAAAACTCTTACTCAACTGAGACATCTCCCCATTTCAAAGTGAAGAATTTAAAAAGCTCTTGAAAACTACCTGGTGAGTCTACTGTATTTTATAAACTTTGTATTTTTCTCTTTTTGGTCATGGAAAGGTCTATTGGTACAAACAACACAGCCACAAAGTATTCTTTTGATTTTAATAACTCATCTTATATATTTATAATATTTATATTTCTTCTTATCTTCATTTCCTCAGCAAAAGGGAAATAAAAATATTGATCTATAAAATAAGCAGATGATAACACAATGCCAAAAATAGCTTATGTTAAGTGCAAGGGGTGAAGCTTGAAAGCAAGCTAAATCGCAACAACATATTGATTCAACATTTAAATACAAGACTTGCAATAAAATAATTATTGAGATATGCTTCTTACTTTTAGTTGCCATTTTAAAAACTACTCTCTATACACATATCCAGTTGTAACACTTGACAGTAGCGTTATGGAGAGTGATATAACTTTGGTACACACTGCAGATATGGACAGTGAATGTAAATGAGATTCCCTTACCAGATGAGGCTCTACACAACCAGGTGACCAGCCACCTGATCTCACATAGCTTCCCCACACTGTTAACCCCCTGCCCTCCCAATCCCCAGAGTCCTTCCCAGAGATATCCAGGACAGCAGAGAAAGGCTCACTGGATCCATATTGTGTTTCCTCTCTCGGTTCTCCTGGGTTCCACTGTCAGATCTCCAAATGTGGAGAAAAACTGCTCCATTTCTTTCTGCAGCATGTCGTTCCTTTTCTCGGCATCTTCTTTTGCTCGCTCGGCATTCCTCATTTTGATTTCTATCATGGTGAACTTTTTTCTTTCTTGATCCAGTTCATCATGGAGGCTCATCATTTCTGTTTCCAAAGTCAAATTTCGCTGTTCTAAGCTACAGAGAATGGAAGGAAGGAATAAGAGACATTTATTTATTTGAAATGCCAGAGAAGACGAGATCTATTTTCCAAACTGTATGCAGTGCTCAGGAAATCTCAATGAGCTCATCCAAGTCATCGAAGCTAGGCCTAAAGATGGAAAAGGTTTAACTTGGTGGTGTTGATTTACTATTTGCTGCTGTGCTTTAGGATGTTGGTAATAAGTCCCCAGGACATCTCTTGAATGTGCTTGTCACTTCAGAGTGAATGCGTGAGGTCAGCATGCACAATCCAGAGACTCAAGACCTGTAGCACAGAAGGGGCAGAGGCAGGAGGCAGCCAAAGTCAGAAAGTCTCCTGCACACTGTGGGAAGCTTGGTTTACAGAACAAATGGAAAAAAGACAGATCATGTTGATAGGAAAGGAAGACATTTTATTTCATTCTATCAAAGAGAAAACACTAAGCAATAGTCATTGCTAGGCTAAGTCCCTGTTAAGAATTGACCTTTGAGAGTATACAGTCCCATCTTATAAAAAAGCAGCCTGTTTATGTTAACTTGAAAAGAAAGAATGGCAGGAGTGAAATTAGTAGCACATCTCTACTTTTTAAACACAGTGGCCATCCATGCAGTAAGCTCTCATCAATTTTCGCTATTGTCCAAATATTGGCATATTGTAGAATGTAGACATTTTGTGTAAGTTGAAAACTATGTTTTTTGATTCCTGTAGAATTTAAGGTAGCTTCTTTAAAAAATTATTTTTCTTTATAACCTAAGACAGATACATGTGTGTATATTGTTTTGTGTATGTGTGAGCACAGGCACATACCTTAGTATGTATGTATATGTATGTATGTGTATTTCAAAAGAGGAGAATTAAGAACTTTCCTTAATGAGATGTATTTTAGTAACAATTGATTTGTACAATGCTCCTCTTAGGAGTTAAAGTCACATGGGGCTCACTCAAGTTTATCAGATCACTAGAACTTAAAAGGCTAATGTGAGTATAGCCTGCAAAAATTGGATTATCTTAATAGCAATTTAAAATTTAAAATCTCAGTTATTGTTCTGTTTTAAAAAAGACAAATCTCGTATGTAATTTGTATATTTAATCCAGAAAATGCGAAAAGTTAAAATGAATCTAACTTCTCTTTATAACTAAGTAGATAAATACTTCTATTTTGCAATAGCTATGAAGGTTATTTTCAGCATATGGCCACATTTTAATTTAAGAAGCTGATACTATGATGGTAGTCACTCAGAATCACAATATAATATATTCTCTCTGATGCATTATTTTAGGATTGAATATGTTAGAAAAAAGTTGAAATTTAAATAAAGATAACCCTTGCAAAAACAAAAAACAAACAAAAAACAACAACAAAAACATATGAACACACTGCATGTATCAGAAGCACCTGTGTAAAACTTCCAGGAATCCTAAGGGCTTGGCTAAAAATAAAAGGAATCACCTTAATACAAACACATAAAAATTCTGGTTAATTTTGTAAATATTTCATAAATGCTTTGTCAAGGTCAAAATTTAAAAATTATATGTCCAGATACCAGAATCAAGAAATAGTTTCTGGATAAGACAGTAAAGGTAAGCAAACAGGGGTATTAGTTCTGCACAACAGTCCTAAAGGATGAAAAAGTTTTCTTTTTTACCTGGGGACAGGAGATGAGGCTCTGATAGAGCAGAGACCAAGATGTGCTAATGGAGTCAACTGAGATCTTGAAGCACAAATTGTCTTTGCAAAGAAGGAAATGAAAACATCCACTAATGAATATGTGCAACTGACAGGCTTAAATCTGCAGAAAAGAGAATTAGTGTCCCAAAAAAGTGACCCAGAAGATTCAGAGTACCTCACAGACAGTCAACTAGAGCAATTTAATGCAAGAAACAAGAGTTAAGAGCGGTAGATGGAGGACAGCTTCAGAATGCTCTGAACACCTTTGTAAGGTTCTGCATAGACGACACTGAGAAGATGGGGAGATGAAATGCGCACAGAGGTGATGAATGAAATGGGCCTTAATAGAAAGAGGTGAGGCCTCAGATCAAATAACAAAACATATATTTTTAAAGTTAAAGAATGGAAAGAAACACATGAGAAGTTTTTAAGGAAAAAACATGCCACAGCAAAAATGGATATCAGAAAAACAGACTTGAGGGTAAAAATCCTTATTGTAAAAATGACAGTTACTTAATGGTTAAAAGCTTGACTCAACAGGGACAAAAATGATTCTGAACATTTATTCACCTAGGAAAAACTCTAAAGAGCCTTAAATTCTTCAACATAAAATATAGTAGGATTGTTAGGATAAACTTATAATCCCATAATAATATTAGGAGGCTTTCTCAGAAATTCTATATAGGAGAAAAAAATGAGGGAAATATAAATGTCAACAGCTTGATTAACAGCCAAGATGCATTTGTTATATATAGTATCCCTCTGTAATGGCAATAGTTCATCAAACTAAATAACTGATATCACGCAAATGAATTTCTTTGAGTGCAGTTCAATATTTTCTTTTTAAAATTATTTTATTTTTTTATGTGTATGAGTGTATTGCCTGTATGTGCGTAAGTTGCACCTGTATTGTTCAGTGTCCATGGACATTAGAAGACAGTGTTGATTCTCCTAGAACTGGAGTTAAGGATGGTTGTTAGCCTCCATGTGGGTGCTGGGAATCAAACCCAGGTCCTCTGCTAGAGCAACCAGTGCTCTTAACTGCTGAGCCACCTCTCCAGCTCCTGTTCAATATTTTCTAAGAAAATAAAGATGAAAACCAATGGGAAGGGTTAGGGAAAAAACAGGAAACTCATGTGTTTGTAAACTAGAAACCATATGTCTGACTGGTTTATAATTAAACAAAGTGAAATATTCTCTTATGTCTGCTTATCTGTTCCTAATAATTGGTACGGAGGAGTTAAAGAGGAGTTTAAAAAATGTACAGTTCTATACAGGAATGATTGAAAATTGACGAGAGCACTGATCTCCTATAACATGCCTTGGGCATGCAGTGGCCGTCACTTTACCCTCTCTTATGGTGTGCCAGTGGGAGAGAAAGTCCAGTGGTATGGATCATTGAATGACACTTCCAGAAAGGTCAGCTATTTCATCAAACTGAAATGCATTAGCGATCTCAGAACATGTGTCACTGAGTTCCTAGTAATGAATGCAACCATCTACATCTTCAGATTGATAGCTTTCTTCTGCTCCTAATTCATTTAAAGTGTTATCCCTCCCCTTGAAAGATAAGCATCCCAATGGTAAGTGCTGGCCATACTGCAGAATTCCAGTAGCCAATGGTTCCAAAAACTGCATTTGGAAAGAAGAGTAACCTTATGAGATGACAGTCTTGTTCTTTTCCTTATTTGAACTATCTTTTACCCAGTACTATGCAGAAAATCCAAAGCTCATCTTCATTCAATGAAGCTTAAAAAAAGATTCTGCAATGGGAAATAACATTTGAATCCTCTAAGCAGTACTTTAATTTGCTGCAGATGCTTCTTCAAGTGTGTTATCTTTTGGTCTGGTAATTGATAAATGGCTGGGAAACACATTAAAATATGTTTTAATTGATTTATTTGGAACAACTGTATGGTCTTAAACACCCAAAAAGAAAGTATAACCAAAGAGTAAAATCATCAGCATATTTCTTTAAGAGTTCAAGGGATTGCACTTCCCAGTCATTAGGTTTAAGTCTATATAAAAAGTTATTTACACAATTATTTCTCATTGATGATTTTGTTCCTAACCAGAAAGTGCTGCTCAGATGTAAGACTTCAAATCTTGGTCTCCAATACTGTAGTGCCCACCTGTAGCTAAGGGAGACAA
>NW_008354532.1:1873133-1913963 GCF_000622305.1 Nannospalax galili
CAATAGAGGGATGCTTTTGGAAGCCCTTGTCAAGAAATTCCAATGGACTCTTTCATAAACATTTGAAAATTGCCCTGTTCTGATTTTTTTCTAGTTCCCTGTCTAGAACGTATGCTGCTAACTACTCTTGCCTTTGCTTTTCCTTCACATCTCCTATTCACGATTCAAGGACTTTCTTCTCCCCCTAGAGATAAAATTTATTCAATTTGGGAGTCTTTTAGATAGACCCACTGAAGGGGTATTCCAATTGCCTTATCCCATGTCCCTGTTCAGCATGGAAGAAGCCAGAGCAATCTGCGTCCCAATTCCCTATTGGCAATTCGGGTAACCTCTTCAGAGGAGGGTGTGATAAGAATAGGAGGTAAGAATTGGTTAGGCAGTTAGGGTTAAAAAGACCCCAAAGAAAAGTAGCAAGTTTCTTGGCTAAAAGTCACAATGTCCTTGGGCCTCTTAGCAACATACTCTGTTCCAAAGGCCAAAAATGTCAAAAATATTTGGGAGCTTTTACCTAATCCTTAAAAGATTTTAGGGTTACCTCTTCAGAGGGAGGAATGTTAGAGTAACCAAAAGACCCATAAAAAAATAAAGAAGAGTACATGAAGTTATCAGAAAAAAGTAATGGGGAGATATGGGAGGAGTTGGAAGGGAGGGAGTGGGCATGGATTTGATCAAAACACCTTATATGCTGTATGAAACGCTCAATAATTTATTTAAAAAACATGCTAAAGCTAATTATTTATCTATCATGTATCATCTCTATATTAAAGATATATACATATATCATGCCATATCATATTACAACTGACTGTGGAGTTTGGAGCTGTGAAAACAGTTGAAGAGAGTCAAATTATTGAGAATGCCATGCATAGAGAGGTTCCCAAGTCACATGGGTTAAACTTGGGGCCAGTACTGTGTGGCATACTGAGCCTTGTGCCTCCTCCTGATTTGATAATCCAGTATTCTTTGCCCTGTACCACATTGAAAGAGCACACACAGAATCTGTTTATAATTTCTGTGACCATGGCAAGGTATGGTAATCTTCAGGTCTCTAACACAAGGCTTGTCTGTGAGTCCTGGGCTGTGAGGCACATGTCCCTGAAGGGCACTATGAGGACAGGAGGCAGCCTTAACTGATCTACACTGCTTCCCCCAAGGAAGCTGCTAAGCAAACTTCCATCTTGGTCATCTTACTAGAAAATATAAACTAATATGAAATAGATTTTACCAAAACCGTTTCTTAAAGCTCACACACCTCACACCTCACTTAGGCTACAGTTTCCCTTGTTAATTCACTCTGTGTCATCTCATCTAAAATTATCTATAGAATCCAATTTCAGAGTAAAACTCAAAGCCTGAAAATGGGCCCCGCAAGGTCTATGTCACCTTGTACCTATCACATCTCTGAGCCCATCTGAATCCTCAGGGTCTGACAATGAGCTGGGAGATGAAACACTGTCAGAATTCAGAGACTGAAAATGAAAATTAAAGTTCTCTTTGCTTTTTAAATTTTACTGTTTTATCCAACTTTTTGTTCTACCTTAATTCCACACTTATCTTTGAAAATTAGCAGCCTCCTCATTCACTGTTCATGTCCAGATTGTTCCTTAATATTGATAAATATATTCAACAATAATTAAAGATAACCTTATTCCGCGACACTTATTCTGTGTCAAAGACAAGGCTTGGTGACTTCGTGTGTGCTTTTGAAGTAGCTACTACATCTTTAAAACTTTTCCATTAAGAATTCCAGGTTCAAGGTGGTTAAACTATCTTCCCCAAAATTCCACAGCTTGCAATGATTTATAAAGGGAGAGCCTGAACTCAGATCTCCCTGGTCTGAGCATATCTGACCCCATATGAGACTCAGTCCCAAAGGAGGAACCTGCGGCCGTGCCTCCGGCAGAAATAATCTCCAGGTTTTCCTCACCTTTTGATCCTGGACTCATACTCGATCTTTTGCTTCGTCATTTCCTGTTTCAGACTGGAAACTAAACTGTGAAGTGCACTGTGGTTGCTGGTGGTGTTGCCCACAAACGTCTCACTGTTGTCGCTGCTGCTGGTGGCACGACTACTTCGACCTCCCACGCTCCTGCGGTCACTCTTGTTTTCATAGTCCCCGGGGTGGGAAAGGTCGTCCTGAGGGGGCCCATCTAAAACAGGATCCTCAAAGTTCCCACCATAAAAGTCCTGATCTGGGCAAGTGGTTGTGGAGGAGCGACAGGAATTGGAGTTCTCAGGGAGGGAGATTTCACAGGAGGAGGTGGACCAGGTGGCGCTGTCAACGCTGTGCTTATCATCCAGAATCATCATGGAGAACTGCTGGTGGACATTATCATAGGTGGAGAGCCGGTTGTGCTGGCCTGACTCCCCAGCTGGTTCCTTTGGCTTGCTATCCCTCAGGGTCACGTAGCCATTGGGCAGCCAGCTCATGCTTCGACCATTTAAAGGGTTCCCGAGAGCGTCAGTGTTCAAAACACCCATGCGAACTGTTCCATTCTGCACACTGTGCGTGCCCATTTTGGTACCAGAACCCTTCAGTGAAGAGGCCCTTCTGGCTTGTAAGCTCCCGTTAGGGGTAGTCTGAGGCTTTTCAACACTTTCTGTGTTACTGCTGCTGAAGGACCCATTGGTGACTATCCCACTACCCTTATTGAAGGCTGGGTTCTTTTTAACCATGAGAGGGGGGCTCCTGGAGACATCCAGCTTGTGAACACTGTTCCTGGGGCTGTTGGTTTTGCTGCCTGATAAAGCTGTGGGAGACCCATTGTCCATACTGCTTCTCTGGGGAGATTCAGTCTTGTCCCAAGAGCACCGCCTGCCAGGGCTATCCTTGGAGTTATTGCTGTCCTTGTTCTGTAACTGACCTACAGTGGCTTTCTTCTGAATATCGTTGTTGTTGTTGTTCAGTCCATCTTGTGGCTTGCTTTGCAGTTCTGTATCTTTGGGGAAGAGGTGATCATGTTTACTAATCATCACTGACATTAGCTGCTGGACCACCACAGTGCCTGGAATATCACAGAAATGAGAGTGTGAGTGAGAGGTCTTTGATTCATTTTTCATTTTGAATGTAACTTTTAAGGAAAGATATTTAGGAGAATTTCCCCAATATTACTAGCAAAACATGATGAATTCATAGCAATTATAACATTGATAGAAACTAACATTTCTTGAGCATCTAGTCTGTTCCATGAACTGTGCCAAGCACTGTTTTATAGCTTAGCTGGATTATAAAACAATCATAAATAGTTACTGTTACTATCACAGTATTTTGAAGGTTAAATAACTTGACTAAGGCCACAAAACTTAGAAGACGACTTTGGGCTTAAACATAGAGATTCATATTTCTAGAGCCTGAATGTTAATCATTATGTGATATTTATTGCAAGTTTAGCACTTTAGTGTAAGAAATCTTTCTTAAGAGGAGGTCATTTTGATCTCCCATTTGACAATTGCCTCAAACCATCACTATACTTTAATAGCACTTTTAAATAGGACCATATATACTCTATATGGTCTATCTTTTTAATGTAGCAAGACAATGAAGTTTCATGTGTCTTTTGCTCAACATTGAAAAGCTTCAGGGCTTTTTTAAAATAAAAAGCTTCAGGGCTAAGGGACATTGGCCAGAATGGTATAGTAAGTACCTCTGAAAATCCTCTTCTCCTTAAGAATCAAAATTTGAAATGCCCTGATAGCCTCCTGGGAATCTAGAAGGCCATGGTCACACTTAGGAATGAGCACATGCTTTGGAAAGAACTGAGGATCCCTAAGCTCTCACCCCTGGCTGACCTTGAAGCAAGGCACAAGCTGAAACTGAAAGCTGGGCAAACTTGTAAACTGTCCAACTAAATGTTGATTTGGCTCATCAGGTACATAGAACCTCTTAGTGGAGGTAGGTAATCTTATTGGCTCCCAGTACTTAAGGAAACACCTACTTAGTCATTAAGTAACTACTAAACAAACCATACAGATACTTCAGTGGCCATAATATAACTAAAAATACAGACCTTATAAATTGTTCCAAAAAGATACTAAATGGACAGCAAGATATACAAACAGCAACAAATCCTAAGGAAGGGAAGAATAATATCCAAGATTCCTAGATATTATTAAGAATGTTAAATTTTCAATATAAGATAGGAGACATTCAAAGAATAAAGTCTGACTTAATCATAGGAAGAAAGAGTTGATTTGGAGGAAACGCAGACATAATCACTAGAAATGTTTTAAGTCAGTTATTTAAAATGAGCCCAAATAGCTAAAGGAAACCATGTCTGGAAAAACCAAAGGAAAGTGAGAATAACATCTCACCAAATAAAATCTACCAATAGAGACAGAGAGCATAAAGAACAACCACACGGATAGCCTGGAGGTGAGAAGTATAATGACTAAAATGAAAATGTCAGTAGACAGAATATTCAGTCCATGGAACAGCAAGAAAAGATTATGAGCCAAAATGAGCAGATGTTCAGAATCCTTTGGAGCCCTATCAATCACAGCAGCATATGTATCATGTTATCCCACAGGAAGAGGAGCAAGGGAAATGAGCAGAAAGACTATTTCAAAGAATAGTGACTGAAATGCCCTATTTTGGTAACAATCATGAGCATGTACCTCCAAGAAGCTCAGCAAATTCCAAGTGTGGTAAATGCAAAGAGATTCATTTATTGACAGATTAGAGTTAAATTGTCTTAGGATGAAGATAAAGAATCTTAGGAGCATCAAAAGAGAGGTGATTCATATACAAGTATCCTTTATTAATATGAACCAGTAATATGTCATCAGAAACCATGAGGTCTAAATACCAATGCAAAGGAATTCTCAAAACTTGAAATATAAAGGAGAAATGAAGGTTAACAGAATCAGATTTTTCATCACTAGTAAGTCCATTCTACCAGCAGACCTGTACTACAAGAACTGAAAATTTTTCATGGAATTTTAATAAAAGGGAAGTCTGATAGAAAAGATTCTTTTTCTTTTCTTTTTTTTTTGAGTCAGGGTCTCCCTGTAGCCCCATCTGGACTGGAGTTCACTTTATAGACCAGGCAGATCAAGTCTCTGACTCCCAAGTACTAGGACTAAGGCATGTACTACCACACCTATCTTGGAGAAAAGATTCTTCTTAAAGGCAGAAAAATAACTCAGATAATAATGGATAGAAAACTTGGTCTTTTATTTTTTAGCAGCAATTTAAAAGCTCAGTTGATTCATCAGATGCTAGGGCATATCAGTTTAAATTTCAAAATCCATCTTTACATGTTTTTATTTGATTTATAAGCTTTGGTCCTGTACTCCAAGACTATACAAGTAGACCTGTAGATTAGCTTTTCAAGATGGGGTCCCCAGTTCTCTATTGGTCTTACTGCATATTAATTTGATGCATCCACGATAAAGCATTTGGATGCCACTCACATCCTTCAGCTTTGCTTTGACTTTAATTCTATAAATTTGGTATAACTATATAATATTGACAAAGTTCCTAGAGTTTTTCCTGAAAAACAACTTACTAGTAAATACAGTTTTTATATAAAACACTAAAATTATAAGACTTGATGACGATATAATGGAAAGGGTTTTTGACAGTACAGCTGTCCAGCTGCTGACTAGGGCTGAACTGGACCAGTAGCCTGATGAGGGCAAGGCCATGCTTTCACTTAAAGCAACACTTCACTTAAATGATTCAAATTCAAAATTTGAATAGGAAAAAAATAGGTCATATTCATCCGTGTTCTGCGCATTCCTTCTGTGATGAGTCAAAACATAGTTTGGACTTAATTCCGGTGTGCCGGAGGCAATGCTAGACCAATGTCACTCACTCAAATTTTATGTTCATACAAATTACCTAGAGATTTTGGTAACATATTCTAATTCAGTAGCCATGAGTGGGACATGAAATTTTGTATTTCTAGCTAGCTTCCAGTTGCTAGCATCAAGAACAGTCTAGAAACAGTAGCATCATCTGAGAGCTTCTCCATTTCAGGACCTGCCTATGTGCCCTCTGAATCCAAACTTATATTTCCATAATAACCCCAGGTGATTTCTCTGTGTTTGGGAAACATTTAATAGGAGAAAATATTTAATGTATGTCTCAAATAAAGTCTCTCTGAAGCCTGTGATATAGTATTTTACAGTTTTCAGATGAGGAAATTGAGGTTCAGAAAGGTTAAACTCTTTGCTATGGCCACAGCTGGATAGTGAAGGAGACTAGTTATAACAAACAAACTAAATAAAAGACAATGATTTATGGAATCACCACCAATTACTATATAATTGCAAGACAAAAAGAACAAAATCACTTGAATGATGTATAAATCTTCCTTTTACAGTATTTTCAAAAAATTTAATCACATTTTCAAAACAGCACATCTAAAGCAAAATTTTCAGAGAAACTGAAGTGGTCATCAAGATTGTCACTGCTAAAGACGAGAGTACACGCTGTTATTTCATTACTTCCTTATGTGACAGACAGTTTTGAAGGTTTACCATTTGCATTCATGTGGCTCAGTCTAGCACTGGGGAAAATGAATCTTTTTTCCCCATCCTTAGAATATTAGCATTTAAAGCATCACTGGTTTCTATCATAGCTATGGATTATGAGAGACATTTAATGAAATGAGCAACAAAATTTCCACAGACTCCATAATGAGCTTATGAACAGGCAGGACAAAGCGTATCTGTTAAATGATAGAGTGGGTGTCTTGGCCCCACAGATTTGAATTTTTCTTCTTTGTGTGTTGGGAGGTTTCTCCTCTATCTAGTCTCTGGGACAAATAATGGCAGTGGTCTCCCACAAGGGTCATTCTTTCAATTTTGTAAGTCATAGTAATGTAGATGTGTGCCTGTCTCCATATGTACTATCTTTTTCTTTGCCATCACTCCTTTCTGTCATTTCCTCTTTTAGAATGTTAACGGAGGCTATTAAGCCCCAATAATGAGGTCAGAGTGGCTATGGTCACCAGCCTATTATGCAGAATGCAAGCAGCCTCTGGACTCCTGCCATGCTGTACAACTCAGCAATTCCCTCCTGGCCCACAATATTTTATGCAGGTTGAATTTAAAAATCATAGTATAGGCAGTTTTCTCCAGAAACATTGGCTAAGAATTTAATTTTCCTTTAAAGATACCTAGGTCATAGTCTATGCAATATATTTTCAATTTTTTTTTGCAGCAAATAAGCTAGACAGCTGCCATTTTCCATGTCTAAAGATATCCAATGAGTTTTGAAAACTGCATACAATAATGGAAAAACTATCTAATTACAATAGGGAAAATTTGCCTTGTGCCTTTTGCAGTCAGCCCCTTACTCATATGCCCTGCCTGTGGTAGCACCTCTATTGTGATCTCTGTGACTCTGGTTTTGCTTTTACCATAATTTAATAAATAAATGAAATCATACAGTTGTCCTAGTTTCATTATGTTACTATGATAAAATATCCTGACAAAAAAACAGCTTAGGGGAGAAAAAGTTTATCTTAACTCACAGTTCTAGATTATAGTCCATCCTCTAAGGGGAATTCAGCTCGTCACATTGCATCCACAGCAAGAGCAGGGAGAACAGACTCAGCTCCTATTCAGCTTTCTCTAGTCTTAACACAGTCTAGGATTCAAACCAGGAAACAGTGCTGCCCACTTTCAGGCTGAGTCCTTCCATGCTGGTTAAGGCAATCATGCCAGACTCCCCCAGGATGCCCAGATCTAGATAATTCTTCATTGAGACTTTTTTCCTGATTCTAGGTTATGTTAAGTCGACAGTTAAAAACAGCCACAGCAGCCTCATGTGCAGGCATGTTTCACTTAGCATAGAGGTCTTGACATTTATCTGTGTTGCTACGCATATCAGTAGTTCATTCTTTTTATTGCTGAGTAGTATTTCATTTTGTAGATGTAAATTTGTTTATGAACTGTTTCTTTTTTTATTATAATTTTTATCAAACATATTCTTTGACAGTTTTATACATGTATACAATGCATTCTGGGTACTCTTACCCTCACCCTCTCCTCTCATCTTCCAACCCTTGTCAGTCCTTCCTACAAGTCCCTTTCTCACATTCATGTGTTTTTGTTTTGTTTTGCTTTGTAACCCACTGAGTGACCATGGGTTTGGAATTGTCCATTGGGGCCTGGTGGGCTCATCCCTGGGTACTCAACTGCAGAAAATGACTACCCTCCCCCAGAATCTACTGGTGGCCTGTGGTTCAGTAGGGAGGGGTTGGGCCTAATAAGCTCCTCTCCAATCCATGACTGACTAATGCCAGGCCCCATCTGGTGCAGGCCCAGCGGAGGCAGCCTCAGCTACTATGAAATCATGGTTGCAATGGTTGCGCCATGCCCTGAAGATGGCACTTCTCAGCCCTTCTCTCTGCTTCTTGGCTCTTCCATTCTTTCTGTCCGTTCTTTTTAAAAAAAAAATTATTAGTTTTATTTTATGTGTATTAGTGTATTTCCTGCATGTAAGTACACCTGTGTCATGCAATGCCCATGGAGTCAGAAGAGAGTGTCAGATCCCCTGGAACTGGAGTTATGGAAGGTTATTAGCTGCCATGTGGCTGCTGGGAATCAAACCCTGGTCCTCTGCAAGAACAGTCAGTGCTCTTAACCACTGAGCCACCTCTTCAGTCCCTTCTGTTCCTTCTTATGCACTGTTCCTTGAGCTCAGAGGGATGGTATAAACAAGGATCTTGCTATGTAGTCCAGGCTTACTTAGGACTTTGGATAATTCTGTGTCTCCTTCCCAAAGTTGAGATTACACTGTACATGACATGTCTAACTATCTATTCCCTACTCGATGGAGAATTTTGCTGTTTTATTGTTTGCTACTAGGAACGTTTGACTTGTGAACATATGTTTTCTTTGTTTCTTAAGTATATCTTTAAAATATTTAGGGTATCATTCTGTTGGGTCTTATGGGTAACATAACATATTTAAGTTTATATAAAACTTTCCTAATTATTCAAAATGGTTCTAACATTTTGTATTCCCACCAAGAAAACTTGCCATTTTCAATATCCTTTTAATGCTTTGCAGTGGCATCTCATTGTTTAATGACTAAAGAAGTTATGGAAATCTGTGCACTGGTTGTCATTGTCAATCATCTTTGACAATGTGCTTATTTCAAAACTTTTGCCCATTTTTTATCTGGGTCTGTTTTATACTACACATGTTTTTATATATTCTTAACACAAGTTCTTTTAAAATATTTTATTATTTTTCTTTTTTATGTGTGTGTGTTTTGTCTGCATGTATGTAAGCACACTCCTGTTGTACAATACCCACAGAAGCCAGAAGAGGTCATCAGATCCCCTGGAACTGGAGTTAACGACAGTTGTTAGCCACCATGTGGGAGCTGTGAACCCATCCTCGGTCCTCTGCATGAGCAGCCAGTGCTCTCAACCACTGAGCCAGCTCTCCAGTCCCTTAACACAAATTCTTTAATCTGATATGTGACCTAAAAATACATTCCTCATGCTTATGGCTAATTCTTTTGTTATCTTAAAAATACCTTCAAACTAAAGTTTCAATTTTGGTGAAATCTAAATTATTGATAAAAGCTTTTTAAATCATAAACGGACCTTTTTACTAATTTAATTTAAGAGAGAATTTTAACAGGAAAATTTAAAAAAACTAGTTTATATTTTTCAACATAATTCATATTAGTTGGCTGAAAACAGTGCATATTAGTAGCCAAGAATAATGAGTTAATTCATTTCAAACATCTAGCAAAATGAGCAATAAGATAAAGAAAAATATTAAGGCTACATAAACATCTAATGTATTTTTACCAACCAAAACAGTTGTCAGTTAGGCCTCTTGTTGGCTTTATAATGAAAACACATGATGGGTACAAAACTTAGCCATTACACAGAGATTACACCCACTCTTCATTAAATTAATACTTTATATACCTTTTGTACCTCAGAAGTTGCTTCAGCCTCAGAGAATATTCATTTCGATTGCAATGTATTATGCACAAAGGGTGTTAAATGACTAAGGGGGCCTGATCACAAGCCCAAAATCAATCTCAGAGCCCAAGGCCAGTGAGCCGATGTCTACCCTCAGGCCTCTGCTTACCTTTCCACAGCTAGCCACAGCTTCTAGAGGAACTTTTCTGAAATCAAAGTTCTTTCTCACTACTCTCTTCCTCGATAGCTATTAAATATTCCCAAATGCAGAACACTTAAGAAGACCTTCAGAACACTGAAGGTACAAACTAACCTATGCATCCCGATAGCATGGACCTTCCCAAATATTTTACTCAAATGCACTGTGGTCTCTCCTATTGTTAACAGCAGAATGTTTGTGTCCTCCTCAGATTTATGTGTTGAAATCATGGCCTTCAAGGTCATGATGCTAGGCTGAAGGCAGGTCGTTAGGCTATGAGAGTGGACCCTCTCATAAATGACATTGTTGACCTTATAAAAGACAACATCGGGGAGCTGCTTCATCCCTTCTGGTGTGTGAGGACACTGCAAGAAGACAACTATCAGGTAACCAGGAGACTGGTCTTCACCAGACACCAAATTTGTGGGTTCCTTGGTCTTATTCTTTTTCTGGTGGGATGACTGCTGGAATGTATTTGTATTTGTGTAGCTCCCCCAGCCTCAAAGATGAATGGCCATCACTTCTTACTTTGTGCTGTCACAGCTCTTTGACAAACTATGCATATAGTAGTTCCCATTCTGTATTGTAATTAAATATTTCTGTGTTAAAAACTGCAGATAGGCCATAAATTTTTTAGAAGCAAAACTCATCCTTATTTATGTTTTTGTTTTCCTAGACTTATGGCAGAACTCTGCAAAAACTTGCTATTTAATGAATGTTTATAAGGTGAATAAAGGAATGTATTTAAAGATTATATAATTCCATCAGATATGGCCATTCTATTGAAAATACATAATACAAATTATTCTAATTAGGAAAATAAATATAGCTTCACAATATAAATAATATACAAACACTAAAAGCATAGAATAGTGCACCATATAAGAACTTGGATACCACAGGGAATGATGCATTTAATGACTGATGAAGGGGTAACAGTCTCAAAAGAATTTATATATAATTTTTATAATTAACCAAGAGAGATGACAGCTAGCTTAGAAGACAGGGAAACAGACCATTCTACTTGATTTGATTAGCATATATGGCAATTATATTCTGTATCAAACATGAAGACACATAGACCAGAAAGCAGAATAGAAAATTTAAAGAGATAACCTTGCTAGCCTTCCACCAAAACCAACCAGACAAGCCAAAAATCTAGTGACAAATCAAACAAATAAACTTATCCATTTAAGCATATCCTTAAGAAATTTGTAGAGAAGATCACTATGCATACTAACATTAACTCATTAAGAAAAACAGATTACTTCAAAACAACTTCCTATGCATTATAATGCAGTCAGCCAAAAGCCTTGGTGATAAACAACCACAGTCCTGGCATTTGGGAGGCAGAGGCAGGAGGATTGGTGTTTCTAGGGAGGAGAAGATGTGGAGTCAGATTTGGTGTTCTCTAGAGATAAACATCTACTTGTTTTTGTTTTTTTAATCCTTTGATGCAAGAATAGTGTTTCCTTAATACCGACTGTGTAGGAAGTAATGGAGTGGCTTCTGTGATCCATAAGGTCTCTTGAAGATTTTGTTGCTGTGAGCCAGTTTCCCCCAAAGCCAGGTCAAATGAAATAACTGAAATGATCGTAAGAACCAGTGATCCATAACCATTACGGCAGCAGATGAACTTGTTATACCATTTTGCTGCTGTTCATAACACCATGCAATTTAAAAGGAGTTTCTCCTGAAACCATGAGATAAATCTAGGGGTTTATTTTTTGTCTTTTTTTTAGAAATAACTTATTAAATGGAAAGAATCTGGGCTAATAGGTTCTAAGTAACCTTGGGAAACAGAACCATGTGCTCTTGTGACCTAGATACCTGATCTTGCGTCCCTGGGAACCTCACTTTGCTACTTCATCCAAAAAGATAATGAATGAATGTGGATGTGCTTGAGAATTATATATCAAATCACTGAAAGGCAACACATGCATCTTTATTGAAAACAAATAAGATGGAGAACTATTGCTTGACCTTTTGTGTATGAGATGTTCCAGGACTAGGGATGGAAGGACAGGGCTGTGATAAGACTAGGGTGGGTCCAACCTTATACCCCCCAGTGGAAGCTGGATAAATGGTTTTGAATAAAAATTTGACTCAGGGACAGAGTTCCTGGACACAGTTCCAGGACATGGTTTCAAGAAACATTTAAGGGAATGGGTAACCTCCGAGTTTGGGCCCACTCTTAAAAACCAAAGTTAAGAATCAGGCTGGTTTATTCAGGTAATTGTAATGTACCATAGTAAGTCCGCATTTTTTTTTTTAACTCAGGTATTTTGTCATAGAAATGAAAACCTTACTAATTCAACAGAACACCTAGAATGAGGAATTCACAGAGACAGCGCAATAGTGGTTTCCAGGATCTGGGTGGAAAGAGGGATGGGGATTAATGTTTAATGGCTCAGTGTTTCAGCTTTGCAAGTTAAAAAGAATTCTGAAGATGGACAGCATGGTGGTTGCACAGCAATGTGAATGCTCTCAGTACCACTGATCTGTGTACTTAGGATAGTTGCGATGATACATTTTATATTACATATATTTTTCCATAATAAATAGATGAAAGAAATTAGAATATCACCATTTCAGCCTTTGATGAATTAATGTTTTAAGCACTGTATTAAACTAAAAGAATAAAGAGAGCTAAGAAGCTGTGACAGGACTCCTCATTTAAGAGCCCCGCACAATCTATAGTCATGCCAAGGAGGTTAGGCATGGATTTTATCAATGCCCCAACTTGTAGAAAATACCAAGGGCAAAGGAGCAGGTGAAATGTAGAGATGGACCATTGGAAACTCTATAGGTTAGTTAACATATTTTCACCTAATACATTATAAGAGATGATACCAATATAATACATCTGGGGAAATTATTTGAATGATAGAACTGCAAAGAAACACAAGGAAATGATTGTTATAAAGTTAAATGTTAAGATATCAGGCACTTTTGGGCTAATACACCAGGAAAAATTGTGGGATGTCAGAAATGCTAATTTTTTTTTTTACCTAGGTGGTGTTTGCTAGTGTTTTTTTTTATTATAATACACATTAAGATGTAATATGTGAGTGTTAAATATTTACAATTCTTATTCTTTTATTTGCATTTTAAATGCATGAGTGTTTTGCCTGCATGTATGTAAGTGTACCTGTTGTGCAATGCTGGGGGAGGCCAGAAAAGGGCATTGAATCTCCTGGCACTGGAGAGAATTAAAGTTGTTAGCGGTCTTGTGGAGGTTGGGACCTGAACCTGGGTCCTCTGCAAGAGCAGTCAGTATTCTTAACCATGGAGCATCTCTACAGCTTTGAGTGTTAAACATTAAAAAAAAAAAAAAAAAAAAAAAGCCCTCAACCAATTAACTAAAGTACCTCGGCTTCTTCTAGGTTCAAATATAATATTTTCTTATGTGTACTAAATTCTTTAGATATAAATTAAATACTCTGGAATATCTAATACAGAGAACTTGATGTTCAAATTGCATTTCCCTCAATATTAAAAAAAACAAAGAGGTTAAGCTAAGGTGATATAGGCAGATACAGAAAAGCTTTGTCTCACATACAAGTTACAGAAGAATGAAAATCTAAGAATTTTCAAAAAAAGAATAAGGTCCCACTGTAAAGTCCATGCAACTGAGGTGATTTTTTTTTTCTTTGAGATTAAATAAACTCAGAATAAAACTAAAATGTTCCTTTTCCCTTATTAAATCCTGAAATGTTTGATTAAGAAACTTTGCAGAAAACAATGATTGCACTAATGCCGACAAGTGAAAACAGTCACTGAAGCCCTGAGGCTGATGGAATGGAAGAGAAGTAGATCATCATGGGAAATAATGTGAAAGGCATTATGATTTGAATAATAAGGATTTCTTTATATTTCAACTCACAAGTAGAGAGCATTGCCTTATAAACAATCAAATTTGTTTCCTTCTTGAAATCAGTCAACTCCCTTCAAACTAAGTAATACGTATATTAAGGCTGAGTGTGGTAGTGCACATCTTTAATCCCAGCATCCAGGGGGCAGAAACGGGGATCTCGGAGTTTGAGACCAGCCAGTGCTACATAGCAAGATCCTGTCTCAAACAAAACAAAACAAACAAACAAACAAAATTCACAAACAATAACCAATAAATAGAAATAACTTGAATTTTTTGACTATTGCACTGGACTTAGAAGCTGAAGTGCATTTTTTTCAGTTCTTTCATCAATTTATAGGTTTATGGATTTATGGAAATTTCTTTGGTAGTTGAGAGTCTACTAAGGAATCATTTTTTTGTGATTTTTATGTTGAGTAACATAAAACAAGAATGTCTAAATTTAAAAAGAAAGCACTTTAGATTTAAGGAATAACTGGAGTTCCTTAATGGAGCTACGTGACTTATTTCCTTAGTTTGCTTAATGAGATTCAAGACAACCAAGAAGCAGTTGAGTTTTCTGGTGAGGCTGTCAGATAATCACCCTCTTACCCTCCATGATGGTCAAAGGATCTTCCACCTTTGGGCGCAGGATGTTAGGACCAAAGACTGTTGCCAAGTTCTGTGCACTCATCTTGTTAACTCCTGAATAGGACTGCACTTCATCCAAGAACCTAGCAGTTACAAGAATAGGATTGAAAACACGGGACTCAGTTTCTTAGTGGAATGAAATGGGTCATTGGAAAATTTATGAACTGAAATATGTTCAAAGATGATTATCTTTGTTTATGGAAAAAAAAACTGCATAGAAATTCAAACATCTCTCACTCCAATGTAGAGAAATTACACTGCAAGTGACGAGCATCAGGCTTTAGGGGCCATGGCAAAGATCTGTTCTGGTCTGGCCTGGCTTGGTTTCCTCTGTGGGTCAAAGTGTGTTTGGACATTAACATGGAATTTGAAAGTCAAAATATATATATATATATTTGCTGTGGTTTACATGAGAGTCCCTCAAAGGCTCATGTTTTAAAGGCATGAAGCCATTATTGTGCAGTGAAAACTTCAAGAAGTGGAGTCTAGTGCAAGGTTTTCCAATTATTGTGTGTGTCCTTGAAGGTGATATTGGGACTCAACCCCACTATACAGTGAAAAAAAGAGAGGACACATGAATTGGGAGGGAACAGCAGTCAGGGAGGGTAGGGGACGAAAAAGAGAGGAGGGAATTGGAGTGTGGACTTGATTAAAACACATTCTCTACATGTATGAAATTCTCAAACCGTAACAGGATGAAACACATACAAATAAAACGGGAACGAAAACAAAAGAGTTGAAGAGCCTCAATCCTTCTCTTTTATTTAACTGTAGCTGGACTTGAAGTTAAAGATTTTTTTTTATATTTTATTTATTATTTTTATTTTATGTGCATGATTATATTGCCTGCATATATGTGAGTGCACTCATGTCGTGCAATGCCACAGAGGTCAGAAGAGGGCTTCAGATTCCCCTGGAACTGGAGTTAAGGACTGTAGCCACCATGTAGGTGCTGGGAATCGAACTCGGGTCCTCTGCAAGAGCAGTCAGTGCTCTTAACCTCTGAGCCATCTCTCCATACCCAAAGTTAAAGGTATTTATGAAGAAATTATAAAGCTCTTAAACAGGCATATAAATGTTTTTTAAAAGGTAGGTTTATACTGATTTGAAATGCAATAAACAAAGGCAATGCATGGCCTTCAAATAAAATACACTTAAAGATTTAAGAAAAAATTTGGTCATTAAATGAATGATTTTGCAATGTGGGCCTGCCTTGTTATCTTGCCTCACTCTGACAGGCCCAAAGAGACACGAACAATCATGTATGCACTGAATGTCTCAAACGGTGACACTAATGAACCTTTTATCCTTTTTAGTTGATATGAACTTAGATATTTTGTCATATAAATAGAAAGACGACTAACATATCTTCCAACACTTTGGGTATTAAGTCTATGTATATATTCAATTATAGAATGGTATAAAAATCATCTGATAAAATCCCCCTTTTTAAAGAGAGGGACCTCTGTCTTTGTGCTGGAATTTGTGAACTTCTAATTTATAGTCTATTACAACATAAGATCAAATATTGTAGAAATGAAAAGATCAGTTCTATTGATGAAAACTTGCAAGCACTAATTATTTCAGTTAACGGGTGCTTAAGAAGGCATGAACTGGGGCTTCCTGGGATACTTTTGGTGGAAAGACTGCTGCGTATTCATTCAGCCTTTCTCACTGCAGCCTGCTCTTCCCTTCTGCAAGAGCTCCTGCTCTCTCATGGCTTGAAAACTGTATGACGAGATAAAAAGAAATGCTGAAAAATAAAAATAGCATTTATACAGCGCTGCACTGTGTCAGGCAAGATGCTAACCGACTAAATTCTGAATGGATGTCTGCAAAACAGACATTACTATCTTTTCCATTTTACAGATGAGAGAGGAGATAACAGGGAGATTAACATCTTAGGATCTAGAGCTAATAAATGGCAGAACGGAGATTTGAAACCAGACTCATAGCGTCTGTGCTCATAGATATGAGACCAGGAGTTTTATTTATTTTTATTTTTTAAAAATATCTATTTATTTTATTTTATGAATATTTGTGCATTGTCTGCATGGATATAAATGTACCCATGTCATACAATGCCTGCAGAGGTCAGAAAAGAGTGGAATTCCCCTGGAACCGGAGTTATAGATGGTTGGTAGCCATCATGTGGGTACTGAGGATTGAACCCAGGTCCTTTGCAAGAGCAGCCAGTGCTTAATCTTATCTAGATTAAATTAAAAATCTTGAATAGTTCAAGAGAAGACTTTCGTTGTGTAAAGACTTGCAATATTGTATTCAAACAAGCCTTTAATTTTCTTTAATTTAAACAGAATGGAACCTTTTCCTACCTAATACAGTAACTTGAATGAGTTAAAATTCTTGAATGAAATGAAAATTCTCTGTGCTCATATTTATGTATAGGTAAAAAAAAAATTTGTGTTTTTTTCAAAGTGTGAAGTTGAAGGTCCAATTTGCTTCTAACAACAATTACTAGAAAAAGTTGTGATGTAAAGTTTGGGATTTCCTTCTCAGTTACAATGACATTGCCTAGCATCTAAAACTTCATAGTTCCTAGCTAGCTGTGTGACCTAGGTGTTTTCACTGCCTCCTTTTTAGAACCCTGGACTCAGAAGAGACAAAAATATTGTATAAAGATGTAGCAGTCATCAGTGATAAGAGTCTGCATTCCCAAGCAGAGCTTCTTCATGTGAAGGCATACATTCCACACTGCTTTTTCAGTACTGTGGTACACGGGCTGGTATGTAACAACTTTGATGGAAGTTCAGAGCAACGTATCTTTAATATGTGGAGGCACGAGAAATTTCAAAATCACCAAATTACAAAAAGCAAGCAATTTTAGTGCTCAGGAAATCTTTGAGATAACCTTGTCGAACCTCTTAATTTTCCAGGAGACTAACATAAAAGCACCTGAGATTTTATCCATTGTTCAGTAGAAATTATTGTCAGGCAAAATATAATCTTGTCTAGTTCAACTTTGCCTTTAGAGAAGTTCTTACCTGCAAATATACTTCAGGAGGTTGTAATTAACCACCGGCAAACTCTTCACCTGTTTCGCTAATTCCTTAACACCCTGAGTACAAACAAGAAGAGAATGAATGCATGTATATTATTATCTTTCTATGCATTAGCCTTGGAATTCAATCAAGGAGGAAATACCCACACAGGATTTTATTTTTTCCTTCTTAATATATTGTTGGTGAGCAAACCTTTCCACCAACATAATGAGCAATTAGAAATATTTCCAAAGATGTACAAATATTCTAAATACCTCTGTAAACACAGTCACACATTGCATGATATTTCAGTCATGATAGTCTACATATAGAATGATGGCTCAACAGATAAATCATCTAGAGATGCCGCAGTCGTCTCTGTTTGCAAAACTACACACTGTGGTCTTTGCATAATGAAGACACTGCCTAGAGATGCACCCCTCGGAGCTGTTATGGAATACAGGGGCACTATTTTGGAAACAGATTTAAGTGAAGCTCTTTTACTATTTTAAAATTTTGTTTACAGTTGACTTGAAAACAGAAGACAGCTTCATTTTCAATAAAGTTATTTGGAAAAACCAGACAGGATATAGTAAACATCCTTCAAAAATTAACATTCCTAAAATATAGAGATGTAAGTCTACTGGCAAACTGGACATGTCTCTGTGGTCATGTCTATGATATATGATATGGGGTGGCAAGAGTTGGAAAGCCTGAGGTGGTAGCATTTCACAAAGGATGAATTTCTTTGGTTTTTCACTGTAGAATTCATTGTAGAGGTTCTCTAACATGTAAAGGATCACAAAAAGGTCAATTGAAAATAGGATCTGCTTTCTTCTTTCTGTGCGTGGTCAGGTAGTGTTTTTGGCTTCACAAGACAGGTAGTCTCTGTCACAAATACTCTTGTGGTGCAAAGGGATATAAGGACAGTATCGCATGGCACACAAACCAGAACAGCGTTTGTGAAAATATAGGCAGCAGTTCCTGACACAAATGCCAGGAAAATCCAATGGTGGAAAGAACATTTTCTTCAACAGATGGTGCGAAGACTGAAGTTGCCCCTCTCCTCACACCATAAACAAGAATGGACCCAAAATGGATCACAGACCTCACTGTAGTTATGAAGTCATACAAGTCTTGGAAGAATTGAAAGCACTAAATATTTATGACTTTCCATTAAAAGAAAGCGTCTGAGCTATGACTCAGAACGCACAAGCAATCAAAAGAGGTAAATTAGATTTCATCCAAATTGGAAAGAATATTCTGATAAGTTTGTGATAAAAGACATCATCAAGGTAATGAAGCATGGGAGAAAATATTTGAGAATCACATGTATGAGTCCAAACTTATTCTTAAGCTTTTACAAAGCAATAATAAAAGAAAAACAGTTTGCTTTCCACATCTGAGCATTCAACAAACTACAGATTAAAAATATTAGAAAAGAATTGCATCTGTACTGAACAAGGCCAGACTTCCCTCCTTGTTGGTGTTCACCAAACAGCACACGAACAATTATTTTAAAAGAATTTGTATTACACTGCATTAGTTTTTACACATACCTAAATCCAACTCAAAATATACAAGAACTTGGACATCAGTTATTGTAAACAATAGACAGTTTTAGATAAAAGATTCAAAGCTCCCCAGGCTTATTATGTATCTTCAGGGAGTTCCTGTACTATGCTGTTTAGGGATTAGGATGCTTGCAACCCAAGTAAAAATGGAATATAATCTGACTAGATATTTTCCAAAGAAAATGCATAAATAACAAAGAAATAGATGAAAGATAATAAGCACCACGAATCATCTGGAAAATGCCATTCAACTTTAATGGCACACCACTTCACATGTGTGATTGCCTATAATAAATAAAGCATGTCAGTCTGTGATGGCTGAGATGTGGAGAAACTGGAAAAGGCATGCTTTGCTTGGTAGCTGTGATTTTCAAATACCACAGCTTCTTAGGAATGTATAGTTATGTTCTGCCCAGCAATTCCACCTTGTAAGTATACAAACAAGAAAAATATAAACGCATGTCAGCGCAAAACGGTAGGCACACGTGTTTTCACGGCATCTTTATTCTGATAGGCAAATAATGTAAACAAAACAAATGTCTTTTGACTGATGAGTGGCTGATAATGAGATATTATTTGGAACTATAGGATAAAAAACACTGCTAAGTGGTACAGCAAATAAATGAGCTAAGGAAGAGATGGAAGAAGCTAGACACACACACACACACACACACACACACACACACACACACACACACCCCAATATACTGAATGACTATATAAAATGTCTAGAATAGGTAAGTGTAGGGAAAGAAGATAGATCAGGAGCTGCCAAGATCAGGAAGAAGAGAGGGGCAAAGAAGGTCTGGACTTTGTTTTAGGGTATTAAAAATGTTGTAAGTATTCTAAAGTTAGATTTTGGTCATTGTTGCACAACTCTGAGACTGTGCTAAAAGACAACGAATTATGCACTTTAAATGGTTGATTTATAGTGTATAAATAGCATCTCAAAAGGGTTGTTTTTAGAAAAACAAGCAAAGGCAGCTGTTGTACACAGGCCATGTTTTGAAGTATTTGTGGGCAAGACAGCACAATGGCCTGTGTAACAGGCATCAGGAGGCCCGAGGGAGAATTACCAACAGCAACAAGGGGCACCAAGTGTCGAGGAGCCTCACCCATCCAGCTGGATTCTCTTTTATCACACAGGGGGTCAAGCATGGAAATATATTTGTGCATGGAGATCTCAGTGCATCAGTACACACCACAGTGGAAAACAGTTCAAAGAGGGCAAAATGAAACTTGCAACTTAAAACACTGACAAGACCCCCAATCCATGTTAATTCCAAAGTAAACGTGTTGACTTACTGCTTCTTCTTCCTTGCTGAGGAGTTTGGCACATGACAGAAAGTCTTCGTACTTTGCATAAGGAATAACTGGTTCCGGAAGTTCTCTGAGATACAGTTTAAGAAGGGATGCTACTGTGTGTACATCGGTATTGCTGCAGAGACAGAAGTTTGGAGACTTTAGAGTCAACTTTGTATGATTTCATTCATGTTTTCACTAAATAAATATATAAAAGAGTGTTATCCATGTCTGTAACTGAATCTGTTAATCCAGTTTTCAGAAAGCATACACTCCTGAAATATCAGGTAGATGTCACCCTAGGTGGGAGAAGAAGGACACTGAACGACACTTTAAATCTTCAGCATGGTCTGAAAACATTTAGAAATTCAAATGTTTTTCTAATGTGTGTAGTTGATGAAAAAAAAGCATTAACCATTGGAAAATAAGAAGAACATAGCAGATCATAAATGAAAAAGGACATAATTTACAAAGAATCAAATCTATGTGTGCATGTGTATTTATTATTATTATTATTATTATTATTATTATTATTATTATTTGATCTTTTTGAGACAAGGTCTCCTTGTAGCCCCAGCTGGCCTGGAACTCTCTTTGTAGACCAGGCTGGCCTCAAACTCACGGAGATCCACCTGCTTCTGCCTCCCAAGTGCTGGGATTAAAAGTGTACGCCACCATGCCTAGCTGATATATATATTTTGTGACTCCCCACTTTATCTTATCAAATTAAGTTGAACTTATTTTCAGGAAAACACTGAAAATTGGCTACAGATATTTGAAGCCTTAGCATAAAAAGTTCAGCACAGCTTATTTTGAATATAATTGACTCTCATCATAATTGCTTGTCTAATGTAAAATTCTTGAGATCTCTCAGAGTCCTCCAAAAGGAAAAAGGAAAATGTTATGAACATTTAATATGACTTTTTACATAACCTATATAATTTATTTTATCCTCCACTGAACACCAGAATGGCAGGATAATGTGCAGAAACATTAATTTATATTTTGCTGTTTTTAATCTCTCATTTCCTGTTAAACCATGAAGAGAGATGACAGTAAAGGCTAGAACAATGTTTGGGATAAATATATTAACATAATATGATATATTATATTATATGCAATATTTGTAGCACATGTAATATTATAATATAGACATTTTGGAGGGGTGAAGAAACAAGAATTGCAAAATTAATCCCCATGACCCAGGAACAGTGGTAGTGAATGATTGGGGATTCAGTTAGAAATCAGAACTTGCACCTTACTCTCAGGCTGTGGTCTGGGAGACCAAGTCCCTGGAGGACTCTGCTTGAATAAGCTGGAGTATAGGCAGTAGGCTGTCCTGCCTAATGAATATTCTCTTAACCCAAAGGTAATATAGCTATAGAGTCTTTACAAAACTATATGAGGCAAACCCATGTGCCTCCAGGCACTCAAGTTTTGATTAATGTGTTGATTTCATAGGAATTCACTGCACATCTACTCTGTATAGAGTATTATAGCAAAACAGTGGCTAGGACCTTGGAGGTTAAAGAAAAAAAGGCATTATTCTAGCCTGGTCATCACATGGTGTCCTGTGGGTGCAGCAGATACTAAGTTGATATTAAGCTTGGGATTACAGTGTGGCGAGGAGTAACAACGAAAAGTGTTTCGTGCTATCTACTGACAAGGGTAGACTAGTCTAGGGTCTGGAGAGCTTCTCTGAGACGAGGCTGGAGTGGAGATCCAAAAGGCATATGAGAATGGACAAACAGAAAGCCAGACAGAAGAGGATATTCCTGACTAAAGCCGGGGGCGGGGGGGGGGAGTGGAGCATGACTTAAGCAAGTCTCATGCCCTTGAGGAACTGGTTTTGGTGCTCAGAGCCCAGGATGGAACTGGGTAAGGCTAGAGCAGTGGGCAGTTTCTTCACAGACCACACAGACTTTCTCCTAGCTCCGTGCAGGGTGAAAGCTTTCCATTTTCACACTGGAGACTTAACAGGTACACTGTAAAAGATTTTGCAGAAGTTAAATTGTTTATTTGATGTAAGAGGAGGAGCTTCTTGTTTGATTAATTTAATTTTCTCATAACTTTATAACTAGTTATTTTATAAGACTTGAAATTGATGGACAGTATAAAAGAGGTCATCTTAAAAACATATAAAGATCGTATCTCTAGGATAGCTTGGAAACTGTGACCAAGTTATTAATTCCAAAGACCACTTCCAATTTTACATCTATTTATCTGTTTTATATGTGTATTCCTCTCTCCTCTCCTCTCCTCTCCTCTTCTCTCTCTCTCTCTCTCTCTCTCTCTCTCTCTCTCTCTCTCTCCCTCTCTCTCTCTCCTCTGTTTACCAGTTCTCTCCTTCTACAATGTAAATTCTAGGGATCAAATGCAAACCATCAGGCTTAGTGGCAGGTGCCTTTTACCCACCAAGTCATGTCTCTGATTCTATTTAAAGTTATTTAAGAAAATGATGAACTCAAAATAGTCTCAGTGGTAACTTAAGACATTACTAGGAGTACTTGCTATTTACTGATAATGCATTCTATTTCACCCATATCAAAAAGCTCTGTGTTTCTCTCCCTATACAGAAAAACACCTGACCCTTGTAGATGGTACTCATGGTAATAAAGCTACACAACATGGGTCAGAATATGAAATGCCATCAAGTATTCTGATAATCTATTTCCTCTTTTTCATTTTCACAGAAATCCAATCTACCATCATGATTGATTTGGGTCTGTTTTGCCTTCGGAGTCAAATGGCAGCTTTTAAACCTACAAGTGAGTACACAAAATAATATGAAAGTAAGAACAAAATGTATGCATATATTTCAGTATTAAGAGTAGGCTATGTAGAGCTGGTGTGGTGTTGCACGCTTTTAATCCCAGCACTGAGGAGGCAGGGGCAGGCTCATCTCTGTGAGATGAGGCCAGGCTGGTCAACATAGAAAGTTTGGACTATAGGGATACCCTGTCTCAAAAAAAAACAAACAAGCAAAAAAGTAGGTTACGTGTGCCTGAATGGCAATACGATAGACTATATCTAATATTTGAGTAAATGCAATCAGTAAATAGATGATGATAAATAAGTTGCATTGCTTCCTCTATCCCCAGCACTCTAGAATATATATATATATATAGTTTTCAAAACTGAATACATATACACATATATTATATGGTTTTCCAAACTGATTTTCTGACAAAGTATTTTTTGTGATCAGGCATTGAGAACATTTGAACAGTAGGTGGCGCGGTTGCTAAGTTAAATTTCGGAGAGAGCAGAAATCGGAAGGAGAAAAAGCTGCAGGATCCTTCTCAACCAGCAGGTTTTCTAGCAAAGCTGCAACATGCTCCAGAAGAGAAACATATGAACGACGAGCAAAGGTAAGTCAGGTGGGGCAGAATGGTTATTTTATTCCTTCTCTGCAGTGATACACTACAATCAGTTTTCTAGCACTACATATATATGCACATTGCTAATTATATTTCAAAGATGAAACAAATATGGGCAGATCTATTTCCCCCTTTATTCAGTTAATGAAAGATTATTAATTTTTTTGAAAGGCTAAACTTTAAAAATTATGATTAATTCTGGGGTTTTATTAAACTTCAGGCACTGTGTAGAAATAAAGACATGCATTTGTCGAGCATTCTTGTTTTGGGATTTTGCCTTTCCCACCAAGTGGAAGAGAATAGTCACTTCTGGACAAAGTGCAGCATGCTGTCTGTTCTGCTCACCCCACGAGGCTCTTGGTCAGACTGCCCCAACTGCTGCCAAGCTGCTCACAGCAGCAGGGAAGGGGAAGTCTGGGACGTCTCTGAAAATTCTCTGTCTTTCTATAAAATAGTAGTTTTCTGCACTTGACTCTCCAGCTTTATCTCTCTTAATGAATACCTACTGCTTTTCCTAATCAATATTTATTTGACTATGTGCATCCAATTAAATACTGGTATTATGTGTCATTACCCAGTATACATTTTCCTTCAGAGGAATGTATCTCAGTGTTCACCAAAGTGAAGTGAAATGATTTGTCATGGCAGAAAACCCTATACACAACAGAGAACCAAATCCCCTCACCTGGTCAATAATAATACTAGTGACACCTGCACACAGTTGACCTTCACCATAGAGCAACCAGTAGGTTCTGTGACTCACCTGACTTACGAATTCCTTTGCAGATCACTACACAGGAATTCTTCCTGGCTAGTAGTGCACAGCTGAGGTACTCTTTCGGTAAGAGCTTGGAACTATTTGGCAATGTGTTATACACAGACTCAAGTTTATTGATGGTATAATCTGTGCAGAGTTAAGATAATGAATCATATATACTATATCCAGACATCAAGAAGGCAGGCAGATGTAGGTTCAAAGACCCTGGTAAAAGAGGGATCAGATTGGGGAGGCTCTGTAACTACAGCTTCTTTAACTGATCAGAAGACACTTCATTTCCATATGTCCTATGTGAAGGACTTCATTTCTGAATCTTGTTTTACTGTACAAAGTATTTCAAGAGAAAGTTCATGGATGCTTTCTGTGAAGAACTAATTATGCCTTCTTGTGGGTTACCTGCTGTTCTTTCTGGGATCATGTGCTGGCTGAACAGTTCCTGAGCATGTGTGGTGTACACGACCCCATGCTTCTTGTTAGATGGAGGAGAAACCAGTCACATAGATCCTTTCGTCCTCCACACACTTATGTCTCCAATGGTATACCATCAACATTTTCTATACTATGTCCCCTCACTTTCTGCTTCTTTTCATTACCTGTGTATTCTAACTGCTACAACAGGTGCATGATTTTTAAGAACATTCTCTAGACTTTCTGGAAGTTTACAATATTAAAATACTCTTAATTTTTCAGTAGGGAAAAATGATCTTACAAGAATCCCTCCTTGCTTGTCCTTGAACCCGTCTTCCTTTAATAATGCTCTCTCTCTCTCTCTCTCCCTCTCTAATGCCACCAAAATTACAAGTTTAATCCAACACAGATAAAACCTTATAAATTTTAAGCCTCAAAATTAGAAATGGTAATTTTTCAGTCTGTATACTATGTACAGGATGCAATATAATCAATCCCTTGATTCAGCCCCACACAATGACTCTCCAAAGCATTCACACAGAAAGTCATTACAGGTATTGTGAAGTTATCTGCAAAATGCACAAGAGGACCTACGTTTTCCTTAAAATTAAGAAAATAATACTATCATATCCATCAGACCCCAGGGAGGACACAAACAAGACTGAAAACATTCAGCATCAATAACAAATGGCTCCAAAGTGCCTGTTGAACACTCTGCCCCACCATGGAGCTCAGCAAGACACAGGAAAGCCAGTCCAAGGAAACAGGCTGCTCCAGCCTAAACTAAACGTACATGTATATTTAAAAGTCTGCTTTTGTTCAAACTTCTTTTTATGGACCCATCAAAATGGGTGCCCTCTCTGGTGGTGTATCTTGAATCTGGTTAAACTAGCTTAGCTTATAGCTATGTAATTGTCACCAATGAATTCTATAAAAAAATCAAAAGACCCTTTCACCGTCAGGCAAAGTCATGGACTAGACTGAATTACAGTTCCTTCTGATTCAATTCTGGTTTAAAGTTTCTAATAGCAGAGAGCTACACCACGAGCCCTGCTATCAACTGAACTATGCTCTCCCCAGATGTGTATGTGGAACCCTAACCCCTAGTGTGACCTTATTTAGACATGAATGAGGCTGTGGAGAGATAATTAGGGATAGATGAAGTCATGAGGGTGGGTCCCTCATCAGCCAGGATTAGTGGTCTTATAAAAATAGAAACTAAAGAGCTCTCCTTGCCTCTCTCTCTCTCTCTCTCTCTCTCTCTCTCTCTCACTCACACACACACACACACACACACACACACACACACACACACACACACACACACACACACACACACACACACAAATACATTTTCTTTCCTCCTTGTGGATACACCAAGGAAAAGTCACATAAGGACACAGCAAGAGGGTTCGATCTGCAATCTAAGAAGACAGCCATAAATAGAGCCCAACTATGCTGCCCCATTGATCTTGGACTTCTACTTCCAGAACTATGAAGCAGTAAATTGTTACTGTTTAAGCAACCCAGTACATGATATGTTATGACAGATTGGGTTGATTAATATACCCTTAGATCTGCATTTTATGAGCATTCTTATCAAACTTGTTTAAAGTACTGTTAAAATATTTGGTGATGAAACATTAGCAGAAAACAGAAATGGAGCTTCAGTTAATATGGACTTAGGGAAATAATGTCTGATACATGACCAATAAAAGTGATTCTTTGAGTTGGAGAGATTGCTCAGTGATTAAGAACATTTACTGCTCTTGCAGGGGACCTCAGTTGGGTTCCCAGCACCCATGTTTGGTGGCTCATAACTGTTTGTAACTCGAGCTCCAGGGGATCCAACTCCCTCTTCTAAATGCCACAAGCACCTGTACTCAGAGACACACATGTACATTGTTATAAAAATAAAATAATCTTTATAAAGTGATTCTTGGTTGAACATTTGGAATCATCTAGAAGTGTTTTCAAATATCGGTGACTAAGTCCTCTGTATTCTGATATAACTTATCTGAGTTGAACACTGAGATTCTAGACTCATGCACAACTAAGGTTGAGAAATGTAGATTTAGAATATATTTTGGATTAAAAACTTTCCAAGGAAAGAATGGAGTTTGGTGTGTGATGGTCACAAATGTAAAGCTGGTCTGTAACACATACTTGTCTCTCTAGTGTTCCCTCACGGAAAAGGTGGGAGGGAGGACAGTTTGGGGCAACGATCTTACGCATCACTACCTGGGGCACCATTCTATCTCTATTTCTAAAATTACACATATAGGTATATGAATATACAGACTTATTCTTTTCAATGCTAATCATATAAAAAGATTGTTAAACTATCTCATGCACAATTACTCCAACATACCACACACACACACACACACACACACACACACAGAAACACACATGTACACCCCTCCATATATGATAGCCAAAATATCAAAATACTTGTTGTATCTATGATTACCATTTGAGAAACTGATAAACTATTTTCCATGAGCTATACATGGATGCTCTCAGGGAATAATCTACAGGGTGGAGAGATGGGCCAGTGGCTAAGAGCACGTACTACTCTTGCAGAAATCCCAAGCTTAAATTCTCAGCACCCACATCAGGCAGTTCACAACTGCCTGTAACTCCAGCTCCAGTGGAATCCAAGGATGAGAACTCTCTAACCTCTGCATACATATACCTTCATACACAAAATAAAAAACAAATCTTAAAGGATAAAAAAGAAAAAGACTACTGATGTATGCTGTAACATGGACAAAAGTCAAAAGGATTGTGGTAATGAAGGACGATGGGCAAGAGAATATTGAATGATTACAGTTATATGAAATTTCCAGAAGGGAGAAAATATATAGAGATAGAAATTAGATTAACTGTTGCCCTGGGAAGGAGGCAGGGCAGGAATAATGAGTGCAGGGAATTTTATTGGGGTGATAAAATATTCGAAAACTGATTTATGGTAAATTTATTAAAATCATTGCATTATAGGTTTAATTTAATGAAATATATTACTAAATAGATTTATTTCTAAAACATGACATTATGAAGTGGACTTTCATACAAAAAGTTGGAATCCAAATCACCAAATACAAAACACATGCTCTTGGAGCACCAAATTTTGTGGCTGTCTTATCTGTTTTAGTATGTATTGCTCTCTGGAGACTTTAAAACAGAAATCAACCTCCTGATTTAAAATTACCGAAGAACGGGTAGATAAGCACTAGTCTGTCTCACACAGATTCAGCAAAATGAAATTTTCCTTATCACATAACATGTCAGTCTAATCATGCTTGTCAATATCACATTTCTTTTACAGTGGGACTATTTAGATGCTTATCAGAATGGCAGTAATAAGATCCTGCCATATGCCAGGGGCTGTGCTAAGGGGTTCACTCACAATCTCTCATTTATTCCTGATGTTTTGTTTGGTCTTTGTGCTGCTGAGAATGGAACGTAAATCCTTCATATGCTAGGCAAGTAATCTGTCACCGAACTCCAGCTCAGCCTGTGTTGTTAAATGAATAAACATAACAATCCGGTGGGGTTTATTTCCATTTTATATGAGGAAACCAGAAGTTTCTGGAAGCAAGTAACTAGTAACTAGTCCTTGACATTAACATGAGCAGTAGATAGTGGGGTATAGACTTCAGCCCCAAACTACCTGCCAGCGGAGCCTGAACTCTTAACCTCTACATCGTGTCCTTGTGAGTAAATGAATAAACACAGGCTGATAGACATGACAAATATACTTCTTTAGGTCTTTTTACTTATAATGCTGGCATTAGTGTCAGCAAGGATGAACTCCCAGGAAAATGAAGCACTTGCTGTCATCTCGGGTACACAGGATGTTAAATACACAAGCAGGAGAGAATCACAAAGAAACAGGACAGATTTCTAGCTACAACCCAACCTGTGCCCCATAAAACATTTAGTAAGTAACCATTCCTATAGTTTCCACAGAAGATATTTCCCTGTAAAGTCCATTCATTTTTCAAGACTTCTTATGTTATAAGAGGGCTTCATGGAAGCCTTGTGTGATACAACCAAGGCTCATATTGCAAAGAGTGAACTGATCGTATTCCCTAGAGTGTGGGCTATTCCAAGTAACCTAATATGCCACAAGGACACGGACAGCTACTCACATGGGGGACATTAGTTTGCACTATTCTTTCATCTCTTGATAACATTGAAGGGGAAGTACTACAGGACCAGCACTGGCTGATCTACTTTTCATCAACTGAACAGATAAGCTCAGCAACAAAGTCTTTGGGGCACCTGTAACCAGGGGCGGGTGAGTGACATGGTTTTATTAATAGTGCACTAATTGTATGTCTGCATGAATGGGACTGGTTTACAATGAAAAACATACCATTTCCTGTTCAAAAGAATGATATAAAAACAGCATTTAAGTAAAATAGCAATTATCTTAGTAGAGGTGTTGTGTGGGTATGGTTAAAATCATGATGGTATGTAATGATACAGTTTAGAAGTAATCAAAGACATTGTTTATCAAATCTTCTCACACTATCATATCTATAAAAATGCTGTTAAAAAACCAAGGAAACTAAGGGCTGTCAAAGCTAAGCGACTGTCCAGGACTTCGGAGGGCTGATCCTTCTTAATTCAGAACACTGAGTCATTTCCAGTACTTAAAAGAGGTAGTCAGTTTCCCACCTAAGATTCAAGGGTTGCCTTAGGCCAACTAACTGGAGTCTGTTCTTAGCTTCCCCAATCCTTTAGGGACGTAACTACCTCTTTCACTTATCCACATGCCCTCTGGGTACCACTTGCCTCCTCTACTTCCTCCATTGAATCCCATCCTTAGATGTTTGATTCATACTGGGGATACAAAGGCTTCATAACCGTGAATTTGTCACTGAACTCTGAGTTTGGGAGTTTTCACAGGGACCAAAGAACAAACAGGCGGGAATATACCTTTCATGCTGTCCTAAAATTTCAAGACCTTCACTGGATAGGAAATTCTGTATTTTATTCATCAACTTCATATTCCACAAAATAATTTATCTTTCACATACTCATAAAGTCTTTTTAACCTAGTCACAAACACTATACTACTCCTGAAGAGGTTGATTTACCCAGCTTCTTGAAAAGACACCGAGGCACATCACTACATCATTTCTAATGAGATGTCTCCCTACACTTGCAGCCTAGGCTCTAGCTAACATTTATCAAGGTACAGTTTTAGGATTATACATATAAAAATATCACCTGGGCATTTATTTAAATATGGATTCCTAGGCATTTTTCTAATGTTTAGATTAGGGGATTGAACCTAAGATTATTCATGCAATTATTCTTATACAAAACACTATTCAGTAATTGCTGCTACATCTGTTATGTTCTCTACTTTCAAGGTCCTTTTTGATAACTCAGGTCAGTAAAGTCCAGAGTTCTATCATTTTCCAGGGGATCAATTTGTTTATAGCACCTGGCTTTTCTGATTTCTACAGCTTAGATTTTGTAAAAACTCTGTTGAGATAGAAAACAATCTGAAAAAATAAATGAAGAAAAAGGAGAAGAGAAGAAATGAAGGGTGAACAGTGTGTAGACAGGCAGCTGGAGAGCCCAGGACCACAGTTGCTGTAAGGAAGTCCTGGACAGAATGTGTTAATATCCTGAGCTGCATGCAGCACCCTCTGTCTAGCTCTTGAACCATGCTGTAAGTGCATAGCTACTTCACTGCTTAGCACTTAACGTAGGACAGTGACTCCCACATTGCCATGCTTGACCCTACCTCTTATTTTGCAAAATGAACCTTTAGCAACTGACACCATCTGGAGAGCTTTAGAAACAAACAATACTAGGTTTCTAATTCGATTTTACACTTCCTTTATTTTTGTTCCTTCAGTCATAGAGAAGCATACTGCATTTGATTTGTTATCATTCCTAAGGAGCAGGAATAAAAGCAAGAATGGCTGGGAATTGGGAAACAAAATTGTTGTTTTGGACAGCTAATGGAACTTCTCTCCAGTTTTTAATTTTTGTTTGTTTTCAGACAAGGTCTCCCTATGTAGCTCTAGTTGGCCTGGAACTCCTTAAGTAAACCATGCTGACCTGGATCTTAGAGACATTCGCCTGCCTCTGCCTCCTGAGTATTGGGATTAGAGGCTTCTGCCATCATGCCTGGCTTGTCTCTCTATTGTTTAACAAGTGTATCTTGACAAATTAAAGATTAATCCCAGCACTTGGGAGGCAGAGGCAGGCGGATCATTGTGAGTTTGAGGCCAGCCTGGTCTACATTGTAAGTTCCAGGTCAGCTGAGGCTACAGAGACCCTGTCTCAAAAAGACCGAAAAAAAAAAAGTAAATACTATTGACTCTGTGAAAAATTAAAAATTTTTTATTTACTTTTATTTTATGTGTATGAGAGTTTTTCCTGCAAGTATGTAAGTGCATCTGTGTTGTACAAATTTTGTAGAAGTCAGAAGAGGGCATCAGATCCCCTGGAGCTGGAGTTACAGATAGTTGTTAGCTGCCATGTAGGTGCTGGGAATCGAACCCAGGTCCTCTGCAAGAGCAGTCAGTGCTCCTAACTGCTGAGCCATTTCTTCAGTCACCTTTATTTTCTTTTTAATGAAATATTTTACTTGAATTTTTGTGCATTTCATACAAAGTATCTTAATAATCTTTATGCCCCCCATCTGCACCCCCCATAGCACCTCCCCCCAATCAGATTTCATGCATTCTGTCATTTATGTTAAGGCCTATAGAGTCAAGTTAGTGTGCCCAGATGTCCCTCAGTGCAAGTTCATCCACTGGAGTCTAGTGAGCCTGTCTAGAGTCCCTCCCTTAATGAAGATCAGCTCTTCCTCACCCGGCAGTAATCAGCTGCCAATAGTTCTTGGGCCTGCTGCCCATTTCCACAGTTCTATGCTGGGTTTTTGACTTATTGAATTTGCCTGAGTCTCATGCATGTTAAAATGGATGTCATGATGCTAAGTTCCTACAGCTTTCCATAGATTCCTTTCTAGTATCTATGGAAAGCATTAGGCAGAATTATGTGTTTTGTGTACACACACACACACACACACACACACACACACACACACGTACACAGACAACCATTTTTCTGGAGAACACTGATGAGATTGATGAGATTAAGTTGAACTAATACATTTTCACAGGCAACTGTCTATACTTCCTGAAGAAAGAATTCTGATCAAGACTTTTCTGTGTAAAATATCAAACTCAGTTCATTAAAAACATAGTTGAGGTGCAGAACCCTCAACTTGGACAAATTTCTGAAAAATAACTTCACCACCCCTTGGGCAACTGTGGATTTTTCTTTCCTCTCAGCATAGCTCAAAATCATATTTTTCACAATGTGATATACTTTTTATTACTGTTAGTTCATGGATCTAAAAATTCCCCTCTTCTTTTTAAAATCAACTTCATCTATATATTTTCATATATGCAAATTAGAATGTCATTCTCACCACTGTTTGAAATTATGTATTCAGTATTTGTTGGTCATCTGTCTGTCATTAGCAATGCAGACTTCAGAAAAGAATGGACCTGGTCTGTCCTTTCCACCTAGAACAATGTCTAAGACAATAAAAAAATCCAGTTATCTGTTAAATGAATTCATGCTGTATAGTCTCCAAAGATGACTGTAGATCATTGATTCCATCTCTAGCTGTCCATGCCACTGTTTCTCTGAAGACTATTTGTCTTTCTATACTTTAAATCTGAACTGGCCTGTGATGTGCTTATGCCCAGTAGCATTTAGTAGATATAACGCTGTACTAGTACTGGGCTTCTTTCTTAATAGGTCTTGTGTTTTCCACTCTTGCTGTCTTAGAGACATGTGCTATCATGAACACAAAGGGTGAAGTCCTGAAAAGCACAAGGCTCCAAAAAGCAAGCAAGGGGCTAAACCAGTCGTCAGCAACTCTGGTCAGCCCCTCTTAGGCATCCAAAAGCACAAGGCTCCAAAAAGCAAGCAAGGGGCTAAACCAGTCGTCAGCAACTCTGGTCAGCCCCTCTTAGGCATCCTGCTTTAATTATTAAAGCTCTAACCATCACCACAGCTGCACCAAATTGCAACCAATACCATGTGGAAAAGAATTAGGAGATCTCTGCTTAGCATTGTTCCAAAGAAAAAGCTGAACAAGTTGGTATTTTAACACAAAAAAGTCCAGTGTGGTTTGACATACAGTAGTATATACCCAAGGCCATCATGATATCTGAAATTCGGTACTGATGCAACAAAATTCTAAAGTATATGGCATTGTCAATGGAGCCAAACAGTGTAGTCAGAGAGGAGAGTACTAGTAAGGGCTGGAGGAGAATGGACCCTTCCTACTAGAAGCTGGAGAAGGGAAACATTCACTCAGCAGTGCCAGAACAATGAACGAGACTGGCAGGTAGAGTGACTTGGAACATAGACCTGAACCTGTGGCCCTGCCTTGAGAACTTTTCTAGGCCAAATGCTGAAAGTAGCGATTGGCTTCTTTTATTTGCATGTGACAGAGAAAGAGAGAGACAAGCTAAAGAGGGAACTGTTTCATTTGAATAAGTTTTGATAATCTCACTACATGGCAGATGGCAAGAGATTCTTAGTGTAAAACTTCAAAGGATAAAATCCGAGGATAAAGCTGAGATCTCAGCAGACCGCTAGAGTGCCTGCTCCAGCCTCCCTCTGGCATAGGGGCTGAGAACTCAGGGGACTGCCTGAGAGCACCTGGATCCTGCCCCCTTGTGGTGATAAGAGTTATGTAATTTGGGACTCTTTTAGACCCACTGAAGGGGTACCCCAGTTTTGTCACCCTGAGTTCCTGTTCAGCATTGAAGAAGCCACAGCGGTCTGTGTCCTGATTACCTACTGGCAATTTGGATAACCTCTTCAGAGGATGGTGTGATAAATATAGGAGGTAGGAATTGGCTAGGCAGTTAGGGTAAAAACACCCCAAAGAAAAGTACCCAGCTTCTTGGTTAAAAGTCAAAATGTCCTTGGGCCTGTTAGCAACATACTCTGTTCCAAAGACCAAAAATGTCAGAAGTATTTGGCAGCTCTTATCTAATCCCTAAAAGGATTTTAGGTAAGGTTACCTCTTCAGAGGTGGGAGATGTTAGAGTAGCAAAAAGGCCCATTTGAAAAAAGAAGAAAGAAAGAAAGAAAGAAAGAAAGAAAGAAAGAAAGAAAGAAAGAAAGAAAGAAGGAAGGAAGGAAGGAAGGAAGGAAGGAAGCTTGAGCTACATAGTAAGCTCTAGGAAGGAAAGAAAGAAAGAAAGAAAGAAAGAAAGAAAGAAAGAAAGAAAGTTGTCAGAAAAAAAGTGATGGGGAGATATGGGAGGTGTTAGATGGGAGGGAGTGAGTATGGATTTGATCAAAACACCTTATATGCATATATGAAATTCTCAATAAAGTTTTTAAAAGTTAAAAAAATAAAGATCCAGGAGAGGAAAAAGAAAAAAAGGATAAAAGCCATAGCCTATGAGTAAAATCAAAGAAACACAAAATGGAAATGTGACAGCAAGAGCTCTGGTTAGAACTTCTGAAGATTTAGAGCCTCACAGTCCAACCTCACTTAGACTCTCTTGACAATCAATACAAATCTTGTGTTATATTTTTTTAGCCTGTTTACATACAGTGTGTTTTTTACAAAAATACATATATTTTATGAAAGCACCTATTTTAAAGAGCCTATTGTAAAGATTGCATGCTATTCATTTTCAGTCAATAGTTGGTGAGAATTTGATTGAGAAATAACTGGTTATAAGAAACATTCATTTTAATTTTCTTTTTCAGAGCTGAGGACCGAACCCAGCACCTTGTGCTTGCTAGGCAAGCGCTCTACCACTGAGCTAAATCCCCAACCCTGAAGCATTCATTTTTTCATGTGTCTTAAAGAACATAAAACATCCCTCTTTTCTCCTGCATTGACCAAAGTTCATTGTGAAAAATAATGAGCCAGGCATGGTGGCACACACCTTTAATCTCAGTACCTGGGAGGCAGAGGCAGACAGATCTTTGTGAATTTGAAGCCAGCCTGATCTATATAGTAAGTTCCAACTGGGGCTACAGGGAGACCCTGTCTCAAAAAAAAAGAGAGAAAGAAAGAACTAAAGCCAATGTGTATTAGTTATTTTTCTTGTTGCTGCAACAAAACATCTGACAAGTGCAACTTGAAGAAGGGAAGGTTTCTTTTGGCTCATCGTTTGAGGGTACAGTCCATTGTGGTTAAGATGGTCCTAAGGCAGGGGCATGAGGCAGCTGTCCACACTGTACCCATAGTCAGGAAGCCAAGAGAAATGAAGGCTTGCTTTCTCCTTGTTAGTCAATCTGAGATCCCAGGCATGTAATGAGGCTGCCCACATTTAAGATGGGTCTTCTTCCCACCTCAGGTAATCTAATCTACAAATTCCTCATTTACATGCCCAGAGCTCTATTTCCATGGTGATTCTAATTATTCTAAATCTCAAGTTGACAGCCATCATATCATGGCATTTTTTTTTCATAAACATGCTATAATGTATAAGACTGTGGTGGATTGAATGAGAATATCCCCCACATGCTTCAAGTATTTGGACATTTTTGTTCCCAATTGGTGGTGAAGTTTTGCGAGGTTTTTAGGGTGTGCACCTTGCTGGGGGAAGCATGTCAGGAGCGGGCTTGGAGAGTTCTTAAGTCTTGCCAAATTTCCAGTCGCTCTCTGCTTCCTGTGACTACTTGAAGATGTGAGTGCTCAGCTTTCTGCTCTGGCTGCCTCTCCACCATGATGAACTCTTTTTCCTCTGGTACCGTAAGCCAAATAAACTCTTCCTTCTATAAATTGCCTTGGCCATGGTGCTTTATCACAGCAATAGAACAGTAACTAAAACAAAGACCCATAACAAAAATGTGATATATTTACACAATGGAGTTCTAGTCAGCAGTAAAGAAAGATGAAATAATGAAATTTGCAGGTACATGGATGGATCCAGAAATTGTTATACTAAGTGAGGTAACACAGACCCAGGAAAAACAAATGACATATGTTCTCCCTCATATGTGGATCCTAGCACCAAATCCTTTTAAATTCTGGGTCCTTTTAATAAGAAGATGCTATATAGCAGTCCCTTCTGCATGAAATAATTAGCATCATCATGACTTTAGCTGAGCCTGATCCCTAAATATAGTCACAATCAGGCTTGCTGACGATTGTGCTCATTTATTAAAAATGAGGAAGAATCCAATAGAGGGATTTTGGAAGCCCTTGTCAAGAAATTCCAGTGCTCTCATATGAACATTTGAAAATTGTCCTGTTCCGACTTGTTTCTAGTTCCCTGTCTAGAACTTGTAATGCTAATTACTCTTGCCTTTATTGCTCCTTCACATCTACTATTCATGATTCAAGGACTTTCTTCTCCCCTTAGAGACAAGAGTTATGCAATTTGGGAGTCTTTTAGATAGACCCACTGAAGGGGTACTCCAATTGCCTCACTCTGTGTCCCTGTTGAGCATGGAAGAAGCCAGAGCTGTCTGGCAATTTGGGTAACCCCTTCAGAGGATGGTGTGATAAGAATAAGAGGTAGGAATTGGCTAGGCAGTTAGGGTAAAAAGACCCCAAAGAACTGTAGCCAGTTTCTTGGCTAAAAGTCAAAATGTCCTTGGGCCTGTTAGCAACACACTCTGTTCCAAAGGCCAAAAATGTCAAAAGTATTTGGGAGCTTTTATCTAATCCTTAAAAGATTTTAGGGTTACCTCTTCAGAGGGGGGAATGTTGGAGGGGAGGGAGTGGGCATGGATTTGATGAAAGCACCTTATACGCATGTGTGAAATTCTCAATAAAGTTTTTGTAAAAATTAAAAGAAATTATTAAAAAGGATGCCGAAACTATTTGTTGGCTCATGAAGTCCATTGCAGATGTTGTTTATCCTATTACATAATATTCTAGTATGACATATTTCTCTGTAATTCTGTATTTGAAATATACAGTTGCCCCAGGCTGTTATTTATACACTAAGGACAAAACTCACTGTGTAACTACTGCTCTGTTTTGTTTTTTGTTTCAAAGTACAGTGTGAGACCTGTGGTTGTTCTGATCAAAGCATGCAGGCAGTCTTGAAGTTTGTTCTCTGATGCTAGTTTTTAAATCATTTGTTTATCCCTACAATTGATATTTTTCTATTGGGGGGAATATGCATATCTTTATAAGATGTCTGTAAAACCTTTGTATAAAGGAAATATTTTAATCAAGGAATTGATTTTGCATTATTTTTCCATTTGTCATTTTGTACTAGTTTAGAGATTTGGGGACCTCCCCTAGCTCCAGCTTGGCATTTCTAAGAGATGTGGGAGCTTTAGAAGGTGGAGTCAGGTGGGCAGTCTTCTGTCATTGGGAGTGCACCCTTAAGGAGGCAGAAAGACTCATTTCTGTTCTCTTCCCCTTCTGTGTCTTAGCCATGACGTGAACTGTGCTCTATCATGCCCTCCTCATCACCACCTACCTCATTTCAAGCAAGCCCCAAAGGCCATGGCATCAAACGATCAGACTCACACTTCCAAAATCACGAGTCAAAATCAGTCTTCTTTTGAAGGTGTTTTTCTCAGATATTGTTATGATAACAGAAATGTTAGCAAAGTGTGTTAACATGTGATTAGCTTTTCCACCAAATTTTAAAGACTGTATAATATTTTATTAAACCGAATGTGACATTATTTAATTGGCCAGACTGTTGAAAATGTTATATTTGCTATTATAAAAATTTGCAATAAACAGTTTGGTATTTAAGACTTTCCTAATATATCTAATTTACTTCTCGGATTAGAATTACTGATTAAAGTGACTGGAGAGATGGCTGTGCAGTTAAAAGTGCATACTATTCTTTCGTAGAACTGGAATTCATTGCCAGTACTCAGTATGGATGACTCAAAACTACAATTAACACTACCTCTGAAAAACAATTTTTAACTCCAGGGCACCTGCACTTACATACACACACAGTTAAAAATAGAATAAATATCTTTTTAAAAACCCTAAAATAGGTTAAATTATTTTTAAAAGACTTTAACGAAGTTTATTCTCACCAATAGACAGTTTCTGCCTCAACACTTTCTGTCAGCACTGAGCATTATCGTGATTCAGGGTTTTGTTGGTGGGAACAGTGGGTGCTGATGATGCCATGAGCTTGTCTTGGGTTTTTGGTGGAACACACTTGGCCAGGCTTCCCTCATCTCAGGGTTTCAAATGTCTTCTTTCCTGTCTATTCTACAGAACTGTGCCTAGTTGTGTGAAAACTCCACACTCTCAAAGATAAAGAACACCTATTTGTGGATGTAGTGGTGTAACTATTCTTTCCTTGTAAGTTCATAATTGAGAACTGATCATCAGTGTGATCTTATAGGAGGCGGGGCTTTGGGATGTAATGATACTTATAAAACTGCTGCAGAGGAAATGCTGCCTTAAAATATATTGGGACAAAAGGGTGTATTTCAACTGTCAATATGGAAACCTTTCTGCCATATAATGCTTAATACTATTAGGATAAAAAATTATTATCCTATTAATTTTTTAAAGTGAAGGAAAGATGATATTTCACAAAATATTAATAATGGCCAACTGATGCAGATGATTCATAGTTTCATGTCTGGAACTTTCCAAACTTCACAATGCTACACTTCCTCTTGCTACTTTGTGAATATAATCTAGATTAAAGCAGAGCTATACATTTTAAAATGTAATGTTGCAATTATTGAAAATAATTTTAATTATATTGCCAGGATCTCAAGTCCTAGTTAGCAATGTTTCGATACTCCTTAATTGAAATAACTTTTCAAATGAAAATAGAAAGGCTCCTTTCCTATAAGTTCACTATTCCAGTGCTAATTTTAATATAATTTTAATTTAGTATTAAAGGTAAAGAATAAGTAACAATGGGTTTTAAGGTGAGGAAAAATGTACAGCAAAAACCAACATAGAAAGTGCCATACTTCTACTTTGTAACTTAATAAAAATAATGAAAGTGTGGGTTGTCAAACTTAATAATCTACCTTCTAAATTTCCATTACACTAGTCAGAGTTAGGACACTTAGCCCCGGGCATCCCTCTGTTCAGTCTGAGCACCTCAGTGAAGGATGTCAGTAAAACCAAGCTGTGTACCTGTCAAACGAGGGCTTCTCTCCACAGTCGAAGGCGTCCTGGAGCTCCTTAACCAGATTAGCCTGGCCAGGCAGTCGAAAAAGGCCCTCTTCCTTCAGCCCACGTTGTCGGATAAAGTCCACGCACTGCTCCACCAGCATGGGGGCCAGCCTGTTCCCATATCGCTTCTCGTATCGGACTGTGTCTTCCAGTTTCTGTCCGAAAATACCTGGAAAAAGAAGTTACAGCAAAATTGAGAGTTTTCTTTTCTTTTCATCCATTGTTTTTTTTTTTTTGAAAATTCATTGTAAAGGACATAAATTGGAATACTGGCAAGTATCTGACACACTACTTTACAACCAAATGCGTTGCATACAGTTCTCCAGTGGATGGCACTTCCTCCTGCTGCCCCTTCCTGCAATAGTCCCCACTTAGAAGACCGAGATGGAAACACTGAGGTATCCACTTTCTCCTTCTGCAGAACTAGGTAAGCAAATGACTTTATTCATTTTTTTTAAATTATTTATTTAATAACCGCATACTTAGAAGAAGCATTTCGTTGCAACAGCATTGACATATTCAGTAACAATTTCCTGAGCTAAGATGCATCTCTTTCAAAATTGGCTGTGAGTTTTTAAGTTTACAGTTGAATTATTACAATAATAAAATATTATACTCAGTATAAACCCTATAAGACATAAAATTAAATGAGGTTTTTAACCCTTATAGAAGAATCTCCATTTCATTATGAAAATACAGTTTCATACAGAAAAATTCATTTTTAATGCAATTGACATTAAGATGTTTGCACACGCATTTCTAATCTTTATATATCTGATTATAACTAGTCACAGTCAGTCGCTTTCTGAGCTCCTTGGCATCTAACCATGAATATAAAGTCATCAGGTATATTTCAATGATAATGTTTTTCACATCTACTAATTATTAAGGAGCAAAGTTTTATGCTTTGAAGAATTTTTTTTAAACACTACACCCACTTCCCAGGGAGCACCCTCCCATAGCTTCTTTCCCCCCACTAGAGCCCTTATATTCTGATATCCCTGCTACTGTCTGCTGTGTTGTTGGCACCCCAGCCAGTCCCCACTACTTGCCCTTCTGGTGAATCTAGTCAGTCTATATTATACAATATTAAACTCAGTATAAGCCCTGTAAGACATAAATTTGAATGAGGTTTTTAACCTTTAAAAAAGATCTCCATTTCATTTTAGAATAACAGTTTCGTGTAGAAAATTTCATTTTTGATGCAATTGACATTAGGATGTTTGCACATGTGTTTCTAATCTCTATATATCAGATTATTACTAGTCACAATCGGTTACTTTCTGAGCTCCTTGGCATCTGAGCATGGATATAAAGTCATCAGGTAGATTTCAATGATAATTTTATCACCTCTACTAATTACCATGATGTAAATTTCCATGCTTCCTCCTCAAATATAGTACATTTAAAAAAAACTGTTGATTTGTGTGTGTGTGTGTAAGTGTGTGTGTATATCACACAGAACATCCCAAACCATCTTATTCAACTATACACCCACTTCTCAGATAGCACCCTCCCATAGCCTCCCTTTCCCTACTGTCTGCTGTGTTGTCGGCACACCCAACCATTCCCCACTACTTGTCCTTCTGGTGGATCTAGTCAGCCTATCTAGAGGTCTTTGTTTTAGGA
>NW_008354532.1:1914081-1917169 GCF_000622305.1 Nannospalax galili
TTATATTGGCCCCTTTAATCTTTGGTTATACTTTCCTTTTGGGTGTTTAAGGACACAGAGTTGCCCAGGTAAACCAATTTATTTTTATTCTTAAGGTCATTTGGGGATCTGTTCCTCAGGGGTCACATTGGCTTGGGAGGAGCCCCTGGCTCCTCTCTTTTATCAGTTCTGCCTATGTGAAGATAAGTCAAAGGTCCAGCTTGACCACAGTTGGCTTCGCTTGGAAGCATAGAGGAAATGATTCCTATGTGTTGACCCTCCTCTATGTAGACTGGACACTGATTTCAAGTCCATCTGGTGGGGTCTCCTCGGCCTCCTTGATCAAGGGGGCAGATGACCCATCACCATTACAGGACATTTTGAGAGATGCTCATAATCCCCTGGAACTAGTCGACCTAGGAGGGCAAGGAGCAAAAACCGTCCTTTATGTCACTCTGACCAAATTAGTATAGGCCTCAAAGCATGTCTGTTAAACATCCAAGAAGGTTAGTTCCCCCAGTCTGGTACTTTTAATTACTGTGTGTCATGTAGATAAATCATGGGCAAAGACCAATTGTTCTCAGATAAACCTTACCTAGACATATATTTCTTGATCTGCTATGCATAATTTGTCAGGAGGTTGTTGGACTAATATGGTCCCCTCTGGTTTTTAAAACAAGCTAGGCATTATTTATCTGTCGCATTGTCTCACCCCTCCATCATGGCTTCCTCAATTAAGGTGCCCCCATTTCTCCCCTTTCTCCCTTACTAATGCCCTTCTATGGTCCTACCTCTCTTGAGCACTTTCTTTCCTTTTATCCCCTAGGTTCCTTGTATACCCTTCCCTCCACCCTCCCATAAACTAACCCAATTTTTATCCATATCTCCCTTATGAAGGCCTGTTTCCTACCGTTCTTTTCTTTCAGGTTCTTTTTTTTTTCCTTTACCTCCCTGGTTCCTTTCCATTATCCAGGTTCCTGTAGTTATATCTGGATACATACTCACTTATCAGGGTTTGATTCTAGGATCCACATATGAGGGAGTCTGTGTTACTTCACTTAGTATAAAGTTTCTAGTTCCATCCATTTACCTGCAAATTTCATGATTTCATTTTTCCTTACTGCTCAATAGAACTCCATTGTGTAAATATGCCACATTTTTGTTAACCACTTGTCAGTTGAGGGACACTTAGGTTTCCTCCATGTCTTAGCAACTGTGAAAAGAGCAGCAACAAACATGGTTGTACAAGTGTCTCTACAATAGGAAGAGTCCTTTGGGTATATGACAAGGAGTGGTATAACTGGGTCAAATGGTAGGTTCATTTTTAGTTTTTCTTAGGCAGTCTGACTGGGGTAAGGTGAAATCTTAAAGTGGTTTTAATTTGCATTTCCCTAATTGTTAGTGATGTTGAACATCTTTTAAGATGTTTCATAGCCATCTTTACTTCTTCTTTTGAGAACTCTCTGTTCAGCTCCTTAGCCCATCTTTTAATTGGGTTGCTTCTTGTCTTGATTTTCTGTTTTTTGAGTTTGTTATATATTCTGGATAGTAAACCTCTGGCAGATGTGTCGCTGGAGAAAATTTTCTCCTGTTCTGTGGGTTTTCTGTTCATTTCCCTGGTTGCCTCCTTTGATGTACAGAAGCTTTTTAGTTTAATGAGGTCCCATTTGTTAATTCTTGACCTTATTTCCTGAGCAATTGATGTCTGGTTTAGAAAATCCTTTCCTATACTTGTATCTTGTAGGTGTTTCCCAATGTTTCTTCTAACAGTTTCAGAGTTTCAGGCTTTACATTGAGGTCTTTGATCCATTTGGGATTGACTTTTGTTCAGGGGAAAGATAGGGGATTAGTTTCCTTCTTCTACAGGTGGAGATCCAGTTTTGCCAGCACCATTTGCTGAACATGCTATCTTTCCTCCAGTGAATATTCCTGGCCCCTTTGTCAAATATCAGGGGGGCTGAAATTGCATTTACTCATATTGGGTCTTCAATTTTGTTCCATTGATCCTAAGGACTGTTTTTGTGCAAGTACCATGTTCTTTTGTGACTATAGCTTTGTAATACAGCTTAAAATCTGGTATATTAATCCCCCCGCATTGCTCTTAGTGCTCAGGGTCACTTTCGCTATCTGAGGTCTCCTGTGCTTCCATATAAATTTTAGGATGTTTTTTTCCAATTCTGTGAAAAATGTCATGGGGATTTTGATTGGCATTGCATTGAATCTATAAGTGGCTTTTGGTAGGATGGTGATTTTCACAATATTTATTCTTCCAGTCCATGAGCATTGGATGGTCCTTCCATCTTCTGATGTCTTCCTCAATCTCTTTCTTTAAGGATTTAAATTTTTCATTGTAGAGGTCTTTAATGTCTTTGGTCAGGTTTATCCCCAGATATTTTTTTTGCAGCTATTGTGAAAAATTTAAATCCTTAAAGAAAGAGATTGAGGAAGACATCAATTTCTTTCTTACTTTTGTAGGTTAATTTTTTAACCAGCCACTTTACTGAACATGTTAATAATCTCCAGTAGTTTTCTGGTGAAAATTTTGGCATCTTTTAGATATAATATCATATCATCTTCAAAAATGGATAATTTGATCTTTTCAATTCCAATTATTACTCCTTTAATTTCCTGCTCTTGTCTTATTGCTCTTGCAAGAGCTTCAAGCACTGTGTTAAAGAGAAATGGAGATAGTGGACAGCCTTGTCTGTTCCTGATTTCAATGGGAGCTTCCAGTTTTTCTCCATTTAGAATGACGTTGGCTGTGGGTTTGTTATACATGGCTTTAATTATGTTGAGGTATGTTCCCTCCAGTCCAATACCCTCTAGGACTTTGAACATAAATGCATATTCAATTTTGTCAAAGGCCTTCTCTGCATCTACTGAGATGACCATGTGGTTCTTGTCTTTGTTGAGGTTATGTTCCCTCCAGTCCAATTCCCTGTAGGACTTTGAACATAAATGCAGATTGAATTTTGTCAAAGGCCTTCTCTGCATCTATTGAGATGACCATGTGGTTCTTGTCGTTGAGCCCATTTATGTGATTTATGATGTTTATTGACTTGCGTATATTGAACCATCCCTGCATCTCTGGAATAAAGCCAGCTTGATC
>NW_008354532.1:1917294-1917679 GCF_000622305.1 Nannospalax galili
CTCTTTAAGTTTCTGATTGAATTCTGTTGTAAATCCATCTGGTCCTGGGCTTTTTTTAGTCGGGAGGTTTTGTATTACTGTTTCAATTTCTTTTTTATGTTATGGGTCTGTTTAAGCTGTTAATCTCTTCTTAATTTAGTTTTGGTGGTTACCATCTTTAGACAACCATCCACTTCTTTTAGGTTTTCAAATTTAGTAGCATAAGTTTTTAAAATATTCCCTTGTAATGGTCTGGATCTTTTGGGTGTCTGTTGTGATGTTTCTCCTTTCATCTCTGATTTTGTTGATTTTGATTTTGCTCATTTTTTCTTTTAACTGGGCTAAGGGTTTGTCTATCTTGTTTCTCTTTTCAAAGAACCAGCTCTTAGATTCATTGGTTGTATTG
>NW_008354532.1:1917767-1918568 GCF_000622305.1 Nannospalax galili
TTTTTTAATGTAGGCACTAAGAGCTATAAACTTCCCTCTTAGGACTGCTTTTAGGGTGTCCCAGAGGTTTTGTTGTGTTGTGTTCTCCTTTTCATTTTGTTCCACTAATACTTTTATTTCTTTCTTAATTTCTCTTTTCTCCATTCATCATTCAGGAGTGTATTATTTAATCTCCATGTATTCATGTAGTGATTAGGGCTTCTTTGTGTGTTGATTGTAAGGTTTATTGCATTGTGGTCTGAGAGAATGCACAGAATTATTTCAATCTTTTTATATTTGTTGAGGTTTGTTTTATGCCCCAGTATATGGTTGATTTTGGAGAAGGTTTCATGGGTTGCTGACTATAATGTATATTCTTTGTTGCTTGGGTGGAATACTCGGTAGATGTCTCTTAAGTCCATTTGATATATGGCGTTGTTTAATTCTGATGTCTCTCTGTTAACTCTCTGCCCTGTGGTTCTATCTAGTGGAGACAGTGGGGTTTTGAAGTCCCGTACTATTAATGTGTTGGGATTATTCTGGGTCTTAAAGTCCTGTAGTATTGTTTTCATGAAGTTGGGTGCACCAGAGTTTGGTGAATATATGTTCATGATTGTAATATCATCTTGATTTATTGTTCCTTTGATCAAAATGAAGTGGCCCACTTTATCTGTTCTGATTAGTTTTAGTTTAAAGTCTATTTTGTCAGATATTAGAATTGCTACACCTGCTTTTTTCTTAGCACCATTTGCTTGGTATATTTTTTTTCCATCCTTTCATTTTAAGATAGTGTCTGTCCTTGAAAGTGAGATGAGTTTCTTG
>NW_008354532.1:1918834-1944060 GCF_000622305.1 Nannospalax galili
TGGACATGAATTCCTTCAGCCTATTTATGTCATTGAAGATTTTTCTTTCTCCTCTGACTATAATAAACATTTGACTGGGTATAGTAATCTGGGTAGGCATCTGTGGTCATTTAAAACTGGGAATACTTTGGTCCAGGCTCTTCTGGCTTTCATAGTTTGCACTGAAAAGTCAGCTGTAATCCTAATTGGTTTTCCTTTATATGTGACTTGTTGTTTATCTTTTACAGCTTTCAGTACGTTTCAAACATTCTGTACGTTTAGTTTTTTTAGTATGATGTGCCATGGGAGAGTTTCTTCTCTGGTCCTGTCTGTTTGGTGTTCTATATGCTTCTTGTATTTGTATGGGCATGTCTTTCTTTAATTTTGGAAAATTTTCTTCCATGATTCTGTGGAAGATCTGGTCCATGCCATTATCTTGGGATTCTTCTTCTTCCTGTATGCCTATGATTTGTAAGTTTGGTCTTTTTATGGTGTCACACAATTCCTGCATATTCCATTCTTGTGATTTCTTCAATTTTTCATAAATTTTGCTTGAGTGGTCCAGTTCGTCCACTTCATCTTCCATTCTTGATACTCTGTTTTCCATTTTGTTCATCCTATTGGTGAGGCTTTCTCCTGCCGTTTCTAATTGACTTACTGAGTGTTTCACTTCTTTCTTCATTTCAGCCTGAGTAGTCCAGTATTTCTAGCTCTTTTCTGAATTCATTTAGAAGTGTATCCCTATCTTCCTTAGTTCTTTGATTTCTTTGTGTGTTCTTTGAATTCACTGAATTCTTTTATCATGTTTATAATTGTCCTTTTGAGTTCCATGTCCTGCATATTCTCTAGTGCATTCTCATTGTACTCCTCTATAGTACTATTGGTATTTGGTGGGGATAAGTTATTTTGGTTTTTCATGTTATTATTTTTTCTCCATGATTTTGACATTTGAATTTCTTTTGTAGTTTCTGATTCTTATGTGAGACTCAAGTCTTCAAGTTTAGGTCTGTTTCTTTTTGTAAACCTTATGTGCCTTTGTGGTTTACTTTTTGGGCATGAAAAGCTGGTTCATCTAAGCTTCCAATTCTCACTGTCTAAGCTTCCGGTTCTCTCAATTTTATATTGGAGTGGCCAGATTGCTTTTGTCTTCAGGAGTTCCTACAGAGGCCCAAGTCATATGAGGATCATATGCTCTCAGGCTTTCTCCTAAGGTTTGGATCCCTCCAGGAAATATTTTGGCCTCAGGAATTTGGGGGTTGGACTGGCCTGGGAGCTGGGCCCAGGAAAGACACTGGTCTAGGGCAGCTGGTGGCCATACCACCTAGAGATGCAAAGGAAGATGGGGGTAGGAAGTGGCCCCAAGGGCTCATGGGGACTGCACTGAGGAGCTGGGTTGGTCTGGATGCAAAGGATCAGGAAGCACTGGTGGTTCCCCAGGTGTTTGTGGTGCCAAGACAAGGAATGGGACAAGACCCAGGCTAGGAGAGAAGGTCAGAGAAGATGGGAGGGTGAATGAGGCTGGGGGAGTCAAGGCGCAGAGGGCGCAAAACCCAAAGAGAAGCCTGCGGGCCTTGCAGGCCCAGAGAAGTGGAAGTAGGTGAGGGCAGGTTCATGCTCAGAGTGCTCCTGGGGACTGGAAAAAGAACTGGGTTGGTCTGGATGCAAAGGATCAGGAAGCAGTGGTGTTTCCCCTGGTGTCTGGGGTGCCAAGACAAGGAATGGGACAGGACCCAGGCTAATTTTTGTAACTCATAAGCAGTAAGGATCTAGTTTAATTCTCCTGCATATCTGAATATCCAATTTTATCATCCAGTCATCCTCTTTTGATCACTACAGGTTGTAGACTAGTCTGAAGTCAAGTGGTCTAATACTTCTTATTTTGTTCAAGATGGTTTTGGAGACACAGGATTTTTTTACTGCTGTGTTTTTTGTTTTTTTTTTTTTTTTCATTTATGGTTCTGTATAAATGTTAGAATTTGATTTTTAAGGTTTGTGAAGACTTAATCCTTATCATGAAAGGGTTGCAAAGTGAATCTGAAGATCATTTTGTCTAGAATGAACATTTTAGTACTTATTTTTCCAATCCATGAACATGGGGTAACTTTCCATTTTTGCGGATTTAAATTTTTAATCACTGTTTTATGTTTTGATTGTGGAGATCTTTCACTTCTTTGGTTAATTTATTTCTAGGTATTTTATCCCTCTATAATCATTTTGTTGCTGCTGTGAATGGAACATATTTTCTGTCTTGAAGCTAGACATCATATCAGTCATATGATCATATCAGTCATTTCAGACCACTAGGCTGCAATCACAGGGCACAGGCTGAAAGGGCAACAGAGATTCTGGGACTGAAATACTGAACACAACACCAGCAGTACCTTCCTCAAGATGGTTTATAAGTTAGAGGAAATACAAGAAAAACAAGCAGCATTTTTTTTCAATTCCTGTTAAGTCTGACAGCCCTGGATGTCTATTATTTACAACAAAACAAAGTTTTGACCCATCAATAATGATACTGATGTTGGTGACATTCTCATTTTGTTATAATAAGCTTTTGACAAACTGCTTATGGAGGGAGAAAAGTACCTCTTTTCATGAGGAGTTCTTTGGAAACAGATGGGATGTTTTTGTTTGTATGTTTTGATGCTGTCCTGTCAAAATCAGAAATTAGACTTTCAAGGTATTGTCAGATTATTTAAAAATAATGTGTTTACATAAGAGAATAAATCTTATGTATCTGTGAGGTTTTTCTCTGAGTATTGGTAGAGGTTGACAAGTATGTTGCATAAACTTTCTCTCCAAACCTAGGAAAAACTCTTAGAAAGCTATCCTTATTCTATGTGTGCTACAAATCAAAACCAAACTCTCAGAATTTAGTTATATTGAACAGTGGTATGAAATCTTTTTTTTAAAAGTCTGAGAAGTCCTTTTTGGCAATAATTCAGTAGGTGTTAAAGGATGGGATATTCTGCCTCAGGTGTGTGTTATTTTAGATTCTCTGAACATGCAGGCTTGTCTTAGGGTTAAAATAAGAATTTACTTAGAAAGTATAGCAAGAAAAGTGAATTTATTACATACTAGTATATACTAAGCCCTTAACATATATAAGGTAATTATTATGTTCCCTGTTAATAGATGAGGAAAATGGGTTCAGAGAGATTCAATATTTTCCTCCAGTTCAGTTACACCATAATAGAAACAGAATGAAAGTTCATCCATGTCCAGATCATTCACTTTAAACCTTTTCTCACCTCTGAGAATCGGTGACCTTTGTTAGTCAATTGCAATAGCCACTAATCATTATTTTCTAATAATCTAAAGTATCAGAGCACATTTATGCTCTAGAAAGTGATGTTAGCCAAGCTCTGTGCATCAGGCATTTTACCAGTTTATCTGCATGTCTTTCATTTAAGTTCACTGAACTCCACAAGTTAGGCACCCCCTCTACTGCTATTTTATGGCTAACTTACCAAATGACTTGTGAAAAGTAACAAAGCCAACAAATGGTAGAGCTAAGATTTGTCTACAGCTGAGGGATCTCAGAGCCCTCAGAGCCAAACTGTCACATAGAATGGCAGAAAAGGGTGTAAAGAAAGAAATCTGGACTGTCCTACTTTCTGCCTCCAGTCCTGCTGACCACACTAAAGGGGAAGGGGTCAGCATACACAGAAAATGTAAGTTGGGGAAAAGGTTAGAACAAAAAGAAGAGAAAGAAAGATCTCTGATATTTCAGTAAGAATGTTGTTCAAAGAATCAGTTTCTACCACATAAATGTTATGCATTGAACAATATGGTATATAAAAGAGATAAAGCACACCCATACTATACATATGATGTATAATTCCTTGGGGGAAACCAGTTTTCTGCTGTAAGAGCTGGCCTTCTAAAGTATTAGTAAAGACTTCAGATACACACAGACTCCCTATTCTGTAGCCCTGGGATAGAAAAGACCAAAATTCTCTGGCTTACAAATAGTAGGTGTGAGCTCACCTCCTACTTAAGAATGATCTTTGTTAAGGAAATTACTGGTGGGGAAAAAGTACCTTAAGGGGAAAAACTGCTTGATTTAAAAATCTTTGAGGGAGCAGTGAACTTTCAAATATTAAAATTAACAGAAAAGGCCACCTTTTCCCCAATTTACCCTTTCTCTGTATGCTGACCTTTTCCCCTTTTAATGTGACAAGATGAACTGGAATCAGAAAGCTAGGAAAGGGCAGTTCATGTGCCCCTTCCTCTTCCCTACAGCATTCAGAAGAGACATATTGGTTAGAAAGACTAACAAGAAGAGTATTTCCTGTGTTTGAGTCATGCAGAGAATCCCAGTTATGCCCATTTAAATTCCCAGCAAGATTTCACTCCCTGAGGGTGCTGCCCCTGGCCTGCCTAGGTGACATTGCTGTGCTGTGCTTTTCCCCTGGATGGACATTAGTGGCCTCACAGAGTACCTCCCAAGGGATGACTTTTCACTGGACTAGAAAAACAAACCACACAGGTAAATGTAAAGAGGGTCTTTCAACTGCAGTGTGACATACTTTCCTTCTTCCACATGAGACTCATAATCCCACAAGCAAGGGGTAGCTGTCAACACATTTCCTATATATAATCAACGCAAAGCCATGTCTTCGTGGACCATCCATACCCTCACTATCCTCTTTGCTCCTGATTCCTACTTGGGTCTGTCTAGTTGCTAACCCTTTGCCATTTGACATCTGACCTGCCTTTGTATTAAAATGGCATTTGCCTATAGTCATCAACAACTTCTGAGTTGCTAAATCTTTGGCAGCTGTGTTTGGTTTTTCTATTAAATTATGCCTTGTTCCTTCCTTTTTAAAAGCACCAAGACCAAACTCACTCCTCCTCCTGCCACTTTCCACGCAAAGGATTCTCAGCTCACAGAGGCCCCTGTGTCTTCTGTGCCCTCACCCAGGTATATTAGCTGTCTGAATTCTGTCCTCAGCTCTATGTATATTTTGCTTACCTTAGCTCCTCTGCTGGACTCTGTCTAAACTCACAGATATTAATTATTCCTAGATTTGTATCTCAATTTGGGTTATTTTATTTTAATGGTCACAAACTTTAGAATTCTAAGTGCCTATTTGACCCTTCAAGGTGGATATCTAAAAACATTTTCAAAAAATGTTTTCAAACTTCTCCCTTTTTTTGTTCTTTTGATACAGGGACTTGCTATGTAGCTTAGGTTGGCCTCAAGCCTGTGATCTTCTTGCCTCACTCATCTCTCCCTGCTCCCAACACACTCCTGAGTATTGACAGAGATTGCAAATGTGGGCCACTATAACTAGGACAAAATTCAGGAAATTTAAAACAAGCTAAATGGTCTCTTTTTCTTTTAAACCCCTTTTACTTCCTCTAATTTCAATGTTGGCTACTGGTTCTGACTGTCCTCCCACATCACAAAATACCATCTAGGAGTCAACTGAGATCCTTCCCTTCTTCACTCATCTAATCACATTGTTTACCTTCAAACTCTTTGCCCATCACATGAGATTAGATACTATTTCTTGCATGCCTCTTTTTGAAGACCAGAGTTCCTAACCCAAGCCAACACTGTCACAAGTGACTATTAACATGAATTTTTCTGAGGAGAAAGAGCAGACATCCATTCACCACAAAGAGGGCACCAGTGACAGACAAAAGAAACAATGAGTCTATTGCAGTTATTTACAGGCACATTGGTGACGGGGTTACTTACAAGACCACGGATGACTCAAAGGCATCTATAAAATATCAACCCCAACATGGGTGACAACTCATGAAAGCACCTCTAGGATTCTCTGCTCAGCTTGTAGACACTTCCACTTAAGGTTGTCCTTTCCCCTGTGAGAGGCTTCATGAGCCTTACAACTTTTTGAGCTCCTTGAGTCTTACAATTTTCATGAACTTCTGGAATGTTTGAATTCCTAGGAAATACCTATACACATTAGTCATCTTTGCAGTTTTTAAACCAGATCTTGACCTCTTCTGCTCCATTCCTTCCAGTGATGCTGTCTGTCTTTGCAAACAAACCTTTCATGTAATGAAGTCCCCACTATCTGATCCCTATCCCTATAGATCATTCTATCAACAAGTATTTCACTAGTACTGTTATGTGCCAAGTACCACGTCATCTGCACACTCATTTCTGTGGCTCACTCACAAACACGCTTTCAAATCATACTAATTACAGTTGTTTTCTAAATACAGCATGACAGAGCCATTAGAGGGAAACCTTATCCTGCAAGGTTTGACGTATCTTTTCCTAATTAAGTCTTTCCTGACATTCTTTCAACCTCTACCCCCTACTCATAACTTCATGTTTCCTCTCTGACTTCTCAACATACTTTTCGTAATTATTTAGATGTTCTTCTGTCCCTCTGTTATCAAAAGAGAATTGTGCCTTTATAATAATACAATTAATTAACTAATGAAATAATTTATATTATTCTATAAATATTAGAAGATGGATATCTTCGTATATATGCCCCTATATTTATAAAATCTCTCTCAATGTATATATCATTCTAATATTTATACAAATTCATGCATGCCATAAACTTCAGGGTGTTTCAGTAAATTTCTCATGGTAGCACACACAAGCACTGAATTGGACCTGGTCCCAGGTCTAATGTACTCCAAGACTCATAAAGATTGATCATCCCTTGTCTGAAATGTGTGAATCTGAAGCTGTTCTGATTTCCAGTATTTTCAGATTTGGCGATAGTTTTCATACACATAATGTGATAGTTTAGCAATGGAACCTAAGGCTAAACATATAGCTCATTTATGCTTCATGTACATCTACACACATGGGCTGAAGTTAATTTTATATAGTATTTTAAATAATGCACTCGAAACAAGTTTTATGATGTAGAATTTTCTCCTGGGTAATCATGTCGGCACTAAGAAATTTCAGGTTTGGGATTTTCAGATTTGTCATACTTAGCCTGGACTCCCTTTTCCCTTTGGGAATTCTTTTGGCTCCTATCCCTGGAATGCAACGTTAATGTGAATGAGACAACAGTTTTCCATAGACACTTACAGAATGAATTGTGTTTAGCTTCAGCTTCCCAATCAAAGTAAATGAATAATTCCATAAAATAAAACTAGTTGTGTCCATAGAATATAAAAATAAAACAGTTCTTATTTACTGATGAAACAAACAAGCAGACAAAAGTTCTTGATTGCTATTCACATTCTCTGCTATTGGTTATTACAGAATATTCTGTCTTATCTAGAGGTCACAAGCTCAGCAGAGGAAATTTGCTTTCCATCTCTTCTTGCTGAATACAGCTCTGCTGAAGATAAATTTTTGTATCATCAGGACTGTGAACATTTTCGATAAACATTCACCCTTGGTAAATGGATCAGTCAAAATAAAAGACATCTATTTTAGTACAGAACAAAGAAAGCCAGCCAAAGCTCACCTTTGCCCCCAGCCTCCTAGTGGCAAAATAAATATCTAAATAAATAAATAAATAAATAAATAAATAAATAAATAAATAAATCTTATAGAGAACTTTTAGTTTAAGGAGCCAACAGTCACAGTACTTAGCCAACTGTGAGAAGAACTGCAGAGTCGGAATGAAGAAGGAATGAGGAAAATAAAGGCAGTATTCAGTGTGAAGACAGTGACAGAGTGGCCCAGGTCTCAGAGCAGAAGAATAATTATAGACATCATTAGATCCAGGAATCCAGCCAAAAAACTTGCATGTTATTTCCCTATTTGACATTTACAGATGTTCTTCACATCTTCCACAAACCAGAAAAACAGATTGAAAGGTGCTAGGTTACGTATCAGAGGCCTCACATTTGCAAAGTATCATATGTGCATTACAAATACAGGTACATATAATTTGGAGTCTTCTTTTTTCCACTATATTATATCAATTCCACTCAGGTATTGTTGGGTGTGTTTATTATTGTTGTTGTTGCAGACACGCTTTTAAGATCATATTGGAGAAACCCAATTTAATGTAGCTTAAGTAATTCAGTACCTTTCCAGGTGCTGCTATATAATCATCCTTTTGTTCATGAGCACCTAAGACTCCACACAGCACTTAGTATGATGTTTATCATAGACTCATAATTACTCACTTATTTATTTAATGTGAAGAGCCTGTGAATTCATAATCTGTAGCACCCACTTTGTTTCTGTTCCATCCCCAGAACCACTTGATAAAGGCAGCAGAATGCTTCCATATATGAACCACTGACCCATTCATCAAACACATTCATTTCTAACACAGTTTAAAATTAGATGGACTTGGACAGTAGCATTTTGTTGAACAAATCAATTTTCCAAAACATGATTGTAACATAAACAGCATACACATTTTGAAGATAAATTTTGGTTTTATCCACTACCCAATATGAAGTCATTCTATTTTAATTCAAATTACCTATGGGCCAGAGGGAAGAGGATATGCCATACCCGACAAGACAAGTTCATAATCGAGTTTGAGTCCCAGTTGAAAAGTCCTATTGCTATACTTCATACTGGATAGAAATAAAGCAACGTTTGTCTATTATGAATGTGCTTCTTAAGGTGGATATAAAGATACAGTGTTCGAGATGCAGAATACATGAAACATAACAGCTGGAGAGTAGGAGTGCCACTGATGAACATAGAAGGCTTGGTGAAGCGAGAACCAACAATGTCTTGAACAAAGTATGGAATTTGAATGGAGGAAAGAAATAGCAGAGGTCACAACATGAACAAAGAGGCGGCATGGAGTAGGTGTTTAGTAGGGAGGAGTGGGTTAGCCTAGAGAATCAGGGGACTTATGATCTAGGCAACCTATGGGATTGGTGAGAATGTATTGGTGATGATGCAAAGTGGGACTTACCTCTGTGGGCAACAAAGGCTCATAAAAATGTCTTGAGCTGTGGAACCTGATAGCATGTTGTAGGAATACAGATTGAGCAATGCTATATGAGATGAACTGTGTCTTGTAGGAATTTGTGAGGGCTGTGGTGATGGACAGAGGGAAGATGAAATTGTCATCTTGAAGAGCTGCTACTTAGGTTAGAAGAAGTGTCAGGCATGCCTGTAGCAAAAAGGCACAGGGAGGTAAGTGACAGAATCAATCATAGTACTCAAGACAGAGCTGTGATGTTCAAAGTGCTTAGTATAGTGTGCTGTAGTGTATGCATAGCTGCTGCAGAATGCACAATTAATCTCCAAAAAAGGGATGTCTCAGGCTGAAAAAAAAAAGTTAAAGTCAGTGGTTAAAATTTTACTCTAGTTTCTAATCACAGCATAAATTTTACTCCTAATATTAAGCTTGCAGACGTTGAAAATTTAAATTTTCAGGCTGGAGAGATAGTTCCGTGCTTAGGAACACTGGCTGTTCTTCCAGAGGACCATTTCCCAGCACCCACATGGCTGCTAACAACCATCCGAGACTCCACTTCCAGGGGACCAACTCCCTCTTCTGGCCTCTGCAGGCATTGTACACACATGGTGCAGTTACATACATGCAGGCAATATACTCACACATAAAATAAAAATAATAGTTTTTAAAAATTTTAAGTTTCAAAATCAGTAAGGTGAAGCCACATTATAATTTTTCTTTACCAAAACATAAATCCTAAATACCTAATTCCCTGCTTCCTGCCTAATAGCTGTTTCCCAGGTCCTAGGTTTTAAAAACTACTGGGCAAGCATTTTCAGTGACCTTAATTAGTACCCGAACAAAGAAAGGGAGACGAAAAGGGCGGTGAAGGCCAGGAGAGGTCCAAAGAAAGGCCTTTGAGAAGGGACTTGGTGGTGCGGTATGCCAGCTGTCCTCCCACCAGGTCCTGCAAACTTTCCTCAATTCAGCCTTCAGTCTGACAGCATTTTACAGCTGCAAAAATTCGAGGAGTCTCTCCTTCTGGCACAATTTCAAAAAAATTAAATATGGGTCAGGAAAAACAGCTACCTCAACCCTTTTGTGTTCCTTCTGGTGCTTTCCTAGCTTTGCACACGTTCTTCATTCTTTTGCTGAACCGACAAGAGGATGTGGGAGGAGCCCAGAAACCCAGGTCCACTGCGGGGGGGAACACTTGAGCCCCAGAGTTAGCAAAGCACAAAAACACTTCCTAACAGGGCATGGTTTGGAACCTGGGATTGGGTGGGAAGGGGTTCTTGTTAGCATCAAAACTTCACTAAAGATGTGAAATCCCTGTACTTGGAGCAGCCACGGCGCGGGAGACTGATGAGTGCAGCACACAGCAAACTTGTACAGAGCCCAGAGTCTGTGCAGCAGTGAGGACCTTCCTCCCTGAGCTCCACAGAACTGCAGCCCCAGCAGCTAAGGATTGGAGAGGCTTGCATGCTCCCTGTGCCTGCTCCCTTTGTAGAGCATTGTAAGAGAAACCTCTCTCAATCCTTGACTGAACATCTCACCAACCGAAAGACTGTGTGGAAATGCCAGCTTAGTCCCTAGGAGATCATAGAGGGAACCTCTTTCAGTGTGTCCACGTGGCAGCCCTCGGGGAGACTTTCTTCTCAGGCTCTGCCTTCTCCTCTTGGTATTTAAGAAGAGAGAGAGGAAGACAAAAGACACAGCACCCAGGAGTTCCCACACATCTGCTGCGTGTACACTAACACGGCAGGAGAGAAGGTGGGAACCGTGAAAATGCTTGCTTTGTCCTTCAAAGATGCATTAATAACCCCGGAACTTCTCAAGTTACTGCAAAGCCACAGGGGAACTAAAGAAAAGGGGAATGCCCTTTCAGCATAGTCCTTGGGCCTTTCTCAATTTCTGTCACTGACAATTTCTCTGACGATGATGTAATCTACCAGTAGCTGCCAGATACCCATAGATATATAAAATATGAGATAGTATGTATCCCTCAATTCATTTCCTTGTGGATAAAATCAGAATATAAGTGAACATATTGTTGATAACACCTGATAATGGTCACAGCCAGATCCTCACTGCTCAAGGAGAAAAAAATCTCAGAAGAAATAAAGATTCCACTTTTTTAAAGTCCCCACTGTATTTTATGTATTTTATTTTTCATATTTTTCTTTTTTGATGGATTAATAAGTAACGAGGGATAACTAAAAGGTGACAGAACCAAGAAAAAAGGACAGAAAGTAACAACCCTAGATGCCATTCGGCTTAGCTGCTGACAAAATCAGTGATTATTAATGGTGGAAAGTTTATAATTATTCCATTTTTGTTTCTATAGCCATTCTGTTTAATTACTGTCACTTTAAGGCAAGAGGAATTTTGAAAAATATTTTTACACCAAAAACTTTTCTAAAAACATTTCATTCACTAACGCTATATCCTTTAACTCTGCAAAAGCAACTGGATTCAGAAATGTCTTAGTTTGTGTTATTGATTGTAAGTCCTATCTTCCCATCCTCTGTCCTTTCCCAAAGCCATTTTAGCATATATTTAGAAGGTCAAAGTAGTTCCTATTTCTGGCCAATGTTGAAAGGGGCAGTAGGTCACAGCAGAAAATCAGTCAATTTTTTCTTGGCCAGGAGGCAAGGCAGCACAGGAGCAAGCTAGAAACCAAAGGGGTGGGACGCGGAACAGGGACTTGCAAGGGAATCTGTTTCAAGGGGTCAGAACAGGATGTTAGATTTGGGTGTGGGAAGGACCCAAGAGAGTTCTGGCCCCTCCTTTAAAACTTGCTTAGCTCCTTGTCAATCAAGTTGATACCTATAGGACCACCGTTCTTAAGCCCCACCTCCCCCATCCACTCACAGACAGTAATAAACAGATCAATATGAACCTTGAAAAATAAATCTAGACAAGTAAAGACACACCCATACCCTGTTTGTACAGTCCTAAGCTCTTGATTTCTGAGCTCCCATTCTACCTGAGCCTAACAGACCTGAAAACTGGTGTACATTTATTAAAAGGACATTAGCATTCCATCTACCTACCTTTCCGAAAACTAAAGCACCGTTTGATTCTTCTATATGTAGTTTTAGGGATGAAAGGAGTTGATGCTAAGGCACCTGAGGGGCGTCCCCCTGAATTTCGGTCTTCAGGCATCATACAGGCCCCAAGTTGTGAGACCAGCTCAGGCTTCTTTAAGACCTGCCTCTGCGTGGAAGCTCACAGTCACTCCTTCTCATGTTTGGTTATGTGTCAGGTTTGAAGAGATGATTCCTAGAACTCCAGGATTTTAATCATCCAAGTCCTAGTAAAGTAAACTCGCATATGCTCCTTTTTGGTAAAAACAAAACAAAACCCAGAAAATACCCCTTCCTTTTGTTTTACCTAATTCAGGGAGTTTTTAGGGTATTTTTTAAGTTTCTGCAGAGAGTCAATGTCACAGGAAAAGAATTGCAGCAAGCAAGTTAAGACTACCATTCGCACAGAAGGAATGTTTCATTTTGTCTTATTAAGAACTATCTTCTCAGCTGGACTGAGTCCTCTGGAAAGGTCAGCAAATAGCCCTGTGCAAAGGGAAAGAGGAACAATGACCAAAAGGCCCCTCAGGATACTTCAGGACAGCCCTGGCTGGCTCCTTTCATCTGAGAGAAAGGGGAGGAAATTCCTGGCACCTTCTCCAGAAAGCATTCCAGTGCATGATAGATTCCTTGCAAAGGACTCCCCTGTTCCTTTTATGGCACCCTCAGCCTTTGATGCTCTCTGCAGGCTTCTCCCTTTTCCCTTCTATCTTCCAACTCCCCAGGGAGTCGCCAAGAGTCCAGTGGCCATTCCAGGAGTCTCCTTGACTGTTCCGGAGGCAGTTTTGCAGAGAGCTTCTCTTCCTCCTCCTCCTTCTCCAGCTTCCCCTTTTCTCAATAAGAGCTGGGCGGGAGCTGGCAGGGCTGTGGCTGCCTCGTCACAGCTGTAGCTGTGGCTGCGGCTGCTGCCTTCAGTGCCCGCTGGTCACATGCAGCAGGTGCAGTCACAACATGAGGGGAGGGATGGGAGGCTATCCTGCTGCCCTGTGACCCCTTTCCTAATATTTTTTGAGTCTACACTGACATGGGGGTTCCTGTCTTCTGCAACACCTTTGCAGCTGTCTGTCTCAGCCAGTCCAGAAAACAGTACGCAGCCCCTCCTGGGAGTGGGTATCTATCTGCTTCTTCATTCCTACATCTCTTCGCAACCTCCACAGGATCTGCCTTTTATTTTCCTTCCAGGTCTTATGCAGTTAAATCTATGTGTGGATGTTAATGTAAGGTGCATATCCCTAAAACGCATATGTTACATATATGTATATGTCTATATGCATCTATAAAAATTAAATCTGCAGGTGTAACTTCAAAACAACTCATGTGGTGTATACCTATACACACATAAACATATTTCTCTGGTTTTGTTCGAAAACTGGTTCCTTTTAGCACTCCCCCAAGTTCCCGCAAGCCCTTCCCCCTCCCTCCCATGTCCTCCAATCCTTTCAGTACTGTTCACTGAATAATTTACTCATTGGGTTAATCATTCATCCACCTGGCTCTTCCCTAAACAGATTTGGCATGCTAGTGCTTTAACCCCAGCTGACCCCATGGCCCCCCATTCCTCCCCAGCCCTTCAGCAGAAGCTTCCCCAACTTGGAGGAGTGTCAAGAAGGCACTTTCAATAGCAGCAGCAGCAGCATTGCCCTGACTAGCAGGTCCAGACAAATAAAACCTTGACTTTGAAATGACCCTTAGAAGGTTCTGCACACTGCTGCAAATGTCAAAGCACACTGCTAGGGAGACAAAGGCATCCTCGCTCTAGCTAATTCAACGTCACTAAGGCAGACTATAGGTGCTCACTTGGAGGTCCCTAAGGCTACTGAAAAATTCATTGATCTGCACGTTGTCATTGGGAAGGGGTTGTTTTCCAAGGATTTGGGACTTAGGAAGTTAAAAAAAAAATTGTCCAGTTTTCCTGTGTTACAAGTGAGAAAATGAAATGTATAGGTCAAAAAAGGAGATGTCCAAAGTCACACAGTCAACCTGTGCCTGAGGCAAGGCCACATTGCCACTGAGCCACCCTGTATTCCTTGCTCACTGTTGGCTATCCATCATAAGTTATTCACAGCTAACACACTCAAGGTCTAGCTGGGTCTCTGACTCAGTTCAACTCTTCTTATAGAGACAGAAATGTGTAGTAGTAGGACGCTGATTTTTGTGAGTAGTATAGGGATGCTGGTACTCAAATCTAACATAGTTAATGAGTTCTTACATTCTGATCCTGGCTAGAGCACCTCCATGAACACTGTATCAGAAACAATTGAAAAGAAATCCAGTGTGAAAAGGGAACTAGGGGCTGGAAAGATAGCTCAGAAGAGCACTTATTGCTCTTACAGAGGACCCAAGTTGGGTACCCAGCACCCCCATCTAGCAGCTTACAACCACCATTTTTCAGGGGGTACAATGCCTCTGGCCTGGATGGGCAATATACTCACTCAGTGGCACAAACTCAGTGGCAAATTACAGAGGTGTAATTAAAAATACAAAAAAAAACTTCTGAAAAACAAAACAAAATAAAACTGAACATTTCCAAAGGTAAATGTTTTAACAACCCAATTTTTTTAATTTACTTTTAAGTAGATACTATGCAATTCTCAACATTCTTAACAGGGAGGAAGTGGTTGTGGGGTCTTTAAGCAGAGAGAACAATTTGAGGGATCTAGATTCAACACTTAATTTTGTGTTCAAGTTGAACCCTTAAGGGTAGTGTCTAATTTTTACATGCCCATTGGTTCCTTTTACCCGTCTGAATACTTGGTATAAATCAGGTTGCTTTATTTGATGAAACAATTCCTACCTTTTGCATCTTCCCCATGCCTTTTTTAATTTGGGGGAGGATGATGTGCTGCACAAGCTTCTCAAGGGTTTACAATATCTGAATCACATGCTAAAGAATGTCAAAGATGGCAAATTTTTTCATGTATATGCAACCTAAACAGAGCTCGGTTGCAGGCCTCATGGAGAATTTTAACCTTTTAAAAGCCCAAATTCTGAAATGTCCACAGTGACATGTTACATACATTTAAATGGTGTCCACAATCCCACTGGTACTTCACAGCACTTAGTATAAATACACTATTTCACCATTCATTGCCTACCTACGGAAATTATTCACCAGCCTCCGCAGGACTTCCCCATCTGTGCACAAGCTAACAGTTGAGATCACGTGAACTCAGTTGGGCATCTTACGTCAGTGCCATTCTTCTGGAAAGCTCCGTGAGGGCAACACGGGTATAGGTGTTTTATTTTGGTCAAGGCAAATTATACATAACATTGTTTTGACTTACGCTGGAGCATGATGGGGGGTTAGAAATATATCACAGGGGCTGGAGAGATGGCTCAGTGATTAAGAGGGCTGGCTGCTCTTGCAGAGGACCCAGGTTTGGTTCCCAGGACCCAGAAGGCAGCTGACAGCCTTCCATAACTCCAGTTCCAGGGGATCCAATGCCCTCTTCAATGTTGGACATTGCACAACACAGGTGCACTTGCTTACATGCAGGTAATACACTCAAAACCATAAAATAAAAACAATTAAAAAATAAAAATATATTCCAGCTGAATATTAGCCCTTTGGTGGAGGGTGTTTGTGTCTAAGCACGTGGTGCTTGTTGCTTCTACAGACTGCTGTTAATGATACTGGAAACCTTTAAAACTGTGTATTATGAGTAAGAGAAAAATGTCACTAGTTTTATGCATACTTTGTTCAAATAAAAGAAAGGAAGACTTAAAAAAAAATAAAGATGTCCAAAGGTGGCATGCAGCATAAGACAGGTGATATGTCAGCTCTTCCAAATTTCTTTATAGGTGCCATCTAATCAATGGCCACAAGAATGTTTGAGTAACAGGAAGAGGGGGAGAGAAAGCAGGAAATCTCTACTTAGGCCTGGTAAGTTCTGGTGCCCATAAGGGAAACATGTCCTCTTATGAAAGGGAATGGTGGTAATCTAGGCATTTCTAGCAGCCTTTATTGAGATACAGTTTATGTGTCGTCAAATCCATACATTTAAAGTATACAATTCAGAGGGTTTTAGTACATATAGCATGTTCAGCAATCACCACTGCCAATTCTGGAATTTTTTTTAATCTTCTCAAAAAAAAAAAAATACTGCATCACTTTTACTATCACTCCCTTCCTTCCAACCCTCCATCCGAGCCCTCGGCACCTAGTTTCTATCTCTGTTGATACTATTCCATTCTATAATTTCTATGAATAAGGACTTTTTGCTTGGCTCTTTTACTAGAATAATGCTTTCAAGAATCATTCACGTTGCAGCATGAATTAGTCCTTCATTCATTTTTTTTCATGGCTACTGAGCCATTCTATGGATGTACAGTCATGTGTCAAACAAAAATGGAGACACAGTTTAAGAAGAAGGTCATCAGCCAATTTTGTTAGCCTACCACATTGTATACTTAAATAAAGTTGGCTACAATATCATCAGCTGATATCATTTTATGGACCCCCTAATGTATAATGTGGCCTGTTATTTATGAAAGTATCTTTATGCAGTGCAAGACCACACTACATTCTACGGGCATTTGAGTTGCTTCCATTTATTTTTTTCTTGAAGTCAACTCAGATATACTTTAAAGACTAAAAAAAATTATTAATGATCATATGTTTAAAAATTTTTAAATATATACCAATATATTATTATTAAGGCATGAATTTGTATTAATGGGGTTTTGTTTTACTACCATAGAAGAGTCAGATCATACTATTATGCTATAAAGCAGAAGGAGGAAATGGTTCTTCTTCCCGGTTCTGTTACCCACACTGTGACACTTGGTAAATACTGTTCATTTACTCTGTGCCTGAGTGGCTTAATCATCTGAATCTGGGGCACAAAAAGTGGCTTTAAAATATCCTACAGCGATGAACAACTTATTCTTAATGCAATACTACATGGAATCTTAACACATAAGATAAATAAGTTTCTTAGTCGTATAAATGCATTGTTTACAACTCAAGTTCAGAACATTCTTTAAAATTCAATCCATGACTAGAACTAGTTGATATGAGTATTTAAAATCCAAAGTTAAGGGTGACAATTTTAATCTAGCAAAGGCAACACTCTGTTTGTTTCTATATACTGTGTTAATTTTAGAAAAATCTAATACTTTAGAAAATTCTAATATTTCCTGAACGATAAATAAGCACTTTAAAAGTTCACCTTACAATTTCTTAACCATTAAACAAAGAGGACCTGAGATGTTTATTCCTTGAAGCATTGTTTCTAATATGAGTGCTTTGTGCTAAAATATGTATCTTTCAAAAACAAACTCAACAAAGTGAACAGATAGCCTGCAAAACAGAAGAAAATCTTTGCCAACTATACTTCATGCAAAGGATTGATATCTTGGATATATAAAGAACTGCAAAAACTAAACATGAAAAAAGGCCAAAATTGCCAATACTAATTTTTATGTGCATATTTATGTAGGAACCAATGTGGGTATAGACCAGGAAACTAGAAAGCAGCCCATGAGATGGAATAAAGACACTTTAAAGGCTTTGGGTGGAGAAACTTCAAGAACACAGGTGACATGAAAGTAAAAGGAGAAGCATGGGACAGAAGAGAACAGCGGACTTATACCTGGGAGATGGGGGTCTGGGAGATGGGAAGGGGATGTACAAAATGAAAGTGTGTGAAAACACCACCAAAGGATGCTATTTTGCAAGTGAATTAAAAATTAGATAAATAGGGGCTGGAGAGATGGCTCAGCAGTTAAGAACACTGGTTGTTCTTGCAGAAGACCTGGGTTCGAATCCGAGCACCCACATGGCAGCTAACAACTCTCTGTAACTCCAGTCCCAGGGGGTCCGACAGCCTCTTCTGACCTCCACGGGCATTGCACGACATGGGTGCACTTACCTACATGCAGTAAATTAAATAAATAAAACTAAAAATAAATAAAACATTGCAAAAATAAATGTATTCATTCTCTCAATGTAGTGGTTTGAATAAAAATATTCCCCATAGGCTCCAAGTATTTGGACATTTTGTCCCCAGTTGATGGAACTATTTTGGGAGGTTTTAGGAGGTGTGACGTTGCTGGAGGTAGTATGTCACTGGGGGAAGGCTTTGAGAGTTCTTTAGCCTTGCCAGATTTCCAGTTGCTTTCTGTATCCTGTGCCTGTTTGACAATGTGAAAACTCCACTTTCTCCTCTGGCTATCTCCTGCTACCATGTCTCCCTGCCATCATGGACTCTAATCTCTCTGGAACCGTAAGCTCAAATAAACTTTTCTCCTATAAGTTTCTTTGGACACAGTGTTTTATCACAGTAAAAGAAAAGTAACTAACTCACTAAAATATAAATAAACTTGAATCATTTGTAAAATCTCTGAGGCAGAGGCTCAGAATATGCGTAAAGTGCTTGATGTGCAAGCACGAAGACCTGAGTTCAGATCCTCAGAACCCATGTAGAAGCCATACATGGCTGAATACACCCTTAAACCCAACACTGCAGGGTGGAAATGGGCAGATCCCAGGGGCTCGCTGTCCAGCCAGTCCAGCTGAAATGGTAAGCCTCAGATTCAGTGGAGAGAACGTCTCCTAAAAGAACATGGAGACTGATAGACGAAACCCTAATGTTATGTCTGCCCTCTACCATGTATACACACACACACACACACACACACACACACACACACACACACACACACACACACTGAGACATGCATAGATTATATAAGCTAATAAATAACTATAGTGTCCCTCCCAGGCTTGTAGATTTGAAGATTCATGTGTAGGTCCTGCCTATCCTTTCTGATGATTCTGGGCTGGTGAGATTACTTGTAGCTACTGATAACTGGATTTCACCCATTTTTCTTGAAGAGAGAACAGATAGGAAAGGAGGAAAGAAAGAATGTTATGCACTTGATAAAAACACTCAACAGAAACATCTCCCTCAGCAGATATTAAGACTCCTCCTGAACTCAGAAGCCCCAGGAATCTGATGACAGAAGGAAAACAGTCTCTTAAAGAAACAACGGGAACTTTGAGCAATCACATTTTCAGATTGGCCACAAGGGTTTGGCCCTGGAATGTCAGCAGGTGGGAACCAGCTATGTATATATCTCTCATGTGTGCTACAAGGAATCCTTTGCTAAGGTCTACATTAACAATGATATAATTTATTTTAACTAACATCAGCATACATTATTGGAAATACATTTGATTGTAGATAATTTTGTATTCTTATTTTGGAGTTCCGTTTATTAAATTTTTAAATAACATTTCTGTTTACATCATTCCATTTCATATTTCCAGAAGGATGAAAACCCCATTTTATTTCTGCCTTCTTCATTCTTCTCTATTCACTGCACTTTTGGTATATTTTCTACATAATGCATCTTCAACACTGTTTAGCTGAGAGTGTATTCAAACAATTCAAATCCAGAGCATTTAGCTTATCCAAAGCGTGTCAGTTCTCCTCAAAAGTGTTGGCATTCCTTTTGATTCTTTGAGCTTCTAGATGCCTGTATGGCTTTCAAAACTGCTAGTTTTTTTCCTTTGTTTTATAGCTAGATATTCTTAGCTAGTGCATTTTTGTAGTATACTTCTTATAACTTTTTATTTTTTTACTTGTTCAATCATTTTTTTCAGTTTCATGGAAGGTAACTATTGGATTTTTATTTGTTCATTTTTATTAATTTTGAAGTTAGCATACAATGCATAATAAGTTTCATTATAGCATTTTTGCACACCATAACATTTGTTAGTCAAAATCAGAAAACTCAAAACCAAAGGAAAAACATTGTTTAGTTTTAGAATTCAACATACAGATGTTTAACAATGATGTGTGATCTAGATTATGCCTCTAGGAGTTATAGCGTTGAATAATTTACTGTTTATTTTCCATTCACCCATTTAAACTGGAGCTGGTAGCACCAACAGCTGGAGCAAAGGGGGGACAGCTGGGTCTGCCTTACTGCTATTCTGTGACTTTATAATCCACTCACCTCCTCCAAAAGGTCCCCATATGACTCGGCGGATAGACCTCACCCAGTCTTCCATATCAGTCTGGGTGCTCGCCATGAGAAGGTAGCTCTCATGATTGGCTGTCATCCGATCTCGATCGCCTCCTGTAAAAATAAAAGCACTGATTCAGCTGAGGGTTCAGTCAGAGGGAAATGATTCCTCATCATCAAGCTTCTAGGGACTCCCAGAAACACAGTCAGCTCTGCATCCTTACCTAATGAGCTTGAAATATTGACCTTAGCTCTGGAGAACCTGGGATGGGGGTTGCTACTTAAAAAGGAAAGGGGTTTATGTTTCCAGGAGAAAACTAAGAACAAATGCCATTCCCCAAACAACGCCTGGGGTTTTCTGTCCTAGCAACAACCATACTCATAATCCAATCTATTCACAGAACTGCTGAATAGGGAGAAACAGCAGAGACAAAGGGAAAGAAGATGATGGGATAGTGGTTCACAGAGCTTGGAATTTCATCTGCAGCAACCACTGAACACTGCTGGGTGCACACACAGCTGGCACCAGGCCACCATTGTGGATGGGATTTTGGGAAGAGGTGGACACTCATGTAACACTTTAGAGCTCGAATTCCTCTGTCCCATGAGGAATTCAATCTTCAAGGTCATAATTGAAGGGGTGTATGTAAAGGGGTGAATGGAGAGGAGTTGCTTACCTGGTCAGCTACAAAAACCAAACCATTGCTCTAATGGCCCTGACACCTGAGTCTGAGCTTACAGAAGCCTTCATAATGCCTTGGGGCAAAAGGCTGATTATATCTCTTTTATTTTTCCCCAAATAACCCATTCACTTAAAAATCTTTATAGTCTTTACTATTGAATTAGAAGAGTGAGATTCTAATGCACACAATTTAATTTCCAAGAAATCCTTTAGAGTGCATCTTAGATTTCCTGGGGCTTAACTTCCAATGTATAGAAAAAGAGCAACCACAACTGGCCAATGAAACAGGTTGTGAGCTCTTTTTATATTTAAAGGAGTATTTCGGAAGACAAGTATTATGAGCTGAACTGCTTCAGTCTCTGAAAATAGCTTGTAGTGCTCACAGAAGGAATAATTAAAGAAATGGAAGTGATTCACCGAATTCTGACGATATGCTAACACTACTGTTCAGGTGCTCAGTATCTATTAGCATTTAATTTTCACTAAGTGTTGTAAGCTTGCAGCCTCTGCATTAATTAATTCATATTCAAGTGTTTTGTTTTGTTATTTCATTGATTGTTGGTAGGGTTGAATACTTTTATGAAGGACCTGTAGGTTCCAGTTATCAAAAGATACCACCTGCTCTCTACCCCTTACACCCAAGCTAATTCACAACTAGTTTTGGAAGCTAAGTTTAAGCATCTGAGACCAGAGCACTTTAAGACCTTCTTAACTCATTGCCCTTGGTTAAGAAGAAAAACTATTCTTACATTGTGTGTGTGTGTGTGTGTGTGTGTGCGCGCGCGCACACACACACACACACGCGCGCGCGCGTGCGTGCCTGGCATAACCAGAAGAAATTTGAAGCCTACCAGTTGAGCAACAAGACTGGTCTTTTCTTCTCCTATGCGCGCGCGTGCGTGCCTGGCATAACCAGAAGAGTGGGAAATTTGAAGCCTACCAGTTGAGCAACAAGACTGGTCTTTTCTTCTCCTATAACTGGACTGCAGGGATGGTGTAAAGGAGGAAGGAGGTCAGTGTGCTAAATGAACATCAAATAGATTTCTTGATGTGAAAAAAATCTCTTGGATTATCAAGAAGAATCAGTCTTTGGGTGAGAAATATTAAGTATGTGAAAATGAGAGCACTGTACCAGGAAAAGATAGAAATTCGGTGACTATTAATTGTGTTTCATATAACTACCTTCACACTGACCAGAGGGACACATCTAATAAATCCTTGGGAACAATTAATCAATAGTAACAAGGACTACTTTTTAAACATTATCATTATTGAAACTGATATACATAAAATATATGTTAAAATGATACACTGTGGTACATGTGAATCTACCACTCTTCAATATACCCATGGCTGTATCACATGTAACTAATAAAAATTAATGGTAAAATGAAATGACGCTTCAGCTGGCATGGCACGGTATTAAGAATCTGTTCTGTATTCTGAGCCATTTATCCCACAGCACTGAGCCAAAAAAATTAGCATTTTGAAATCAGAATATTTTAATTACTGTCTTTGCCTGAAGGATGCTTAGTAAATCAGACAGCAATTTCCTGCTGTGTCACCCCCAGACCAGGCATGAGTGACAGCTGAGGCAGAACTGTTCTGCCCGAAAGCAGAGGAAAAGGCAACTGATAAGCACAACTGGCCATTATCCCTGACTTTTCATTTGCTGCTTTATCTCTGTCAAGGATGCTGTGTGTCTGACCTTGAATCTCATTTAGTCTGTCAATCACAGATATGAAATCCCATCTGTGGATGTTATTTGTTTATACAGATCTTGAATCTGTGTGTATTAGTAAGAAAAAAGATTTAGAACAGCATTTACTGAGTCTTGTTGGAAATACAGACTCTTTACAAAGAATGTGATTTGAGTAATTATATAGATAAAGATAGCACTATCCTTATATTCATGTTTTTCTGAAGTTTCAGTTATTTGACATCAACTGAAGTCTAAAGATATTATATGAAAAATCCAAAAATTAAAAAATCATGACTTTTAAAGAACATTCTATAGTATATAACTATGATTTTTTCTTATTGCTGCTAATCTCTTACTGTACCAAATTTGTTAACTAAACTACATTGGTATGTATGTATGGAAAAGAAACATATGCACAGGTTTACAGGCATCCACTATGGGTCTAGGGGTGTATGTGCTGGGGACAGCATAGGACTGACCACTGGGAGGGTAGGAACTGGATACTCTGCCCTAAAACAGGAACCCTTGAGTTCTAAGTCTCATATTGTGCCTTGGAATTAAAGGGGACAAAATACAACTTAGCAAATATATACATCCAGACACACACAGATACACCTAAAATTTAAAAAAAAAACGTTAAAAATTCCTAATGAGTTTAATAGATTAAGAAACTTTTAGTTTAAAACTAAATGTTAAATAAAAGAAACCCATATAAAAGAAAATGTATAGTTAATTCAAAACAAAGTTCAAATGTTGTCACTTTATAGTCTTAAATTCAGCCACAAAATAATTTAAAGTATGATATTTTTGAACCAACGTACAAATACTTTAAAAACATTTTTTCATGTGAATGTGTATGGTATGTGTGTGCAAATGCATGGCTGCATGTGTGTGGGCACACCCATGAGAGGGCAAGTGCACTTGCGTGCATGGAGGACCAAGGCTGATTTCAGAAGTCTTCTTTGAGACCTCTCTGCCCTACTTGTTGAGGCAGGGTCTTTCAACTGAACCCAGAGTGCCATGATAGTCCAGCTAGCCAGCTTGCTTCAGGGACCCCTGTCTCCACCTTCAGAATGCTGGAATTACAGGTGGGTCACAGCACATCCCACCTGACATTAAAGTGGGTTCTAGATAGTCAAACTCCTGTCCTCATGCTTGGATGGGAAATGCTTTAACCATTGATCCATCTCCCCAGCCCAGGCATACAATTTTTTTTTTAATTTTAGGAAAGAGTATTGAAAGAGATAGAAACATGTATTTATTGTTTGTAAGAACATAAATAATATTCTTTGTGATGAAGTCACTAAAATAGGATTTGGAAGTTTATTAACATGAGTTCCCATTATAGAAAAGTAACACTTTTATATGACATCTCAATTTTCATTATTAGCAAAAGGAAACTTAAGACACTACATTGAAGTACATAGCAATTTAGATTGAGGAATTTGTTTCCCCTTTGTACATTTAGTCATTTTCCGTATGTTCACCCATTACTTCTAGATGCTTCTAGGAGGTGTTTTCAGAGACAATAACTGGATGGAAGTGCTACTACCCCTTCAAATGTCTGTTAAATGCCTTCCAGATTTGTTGTTGTTGTTCAATATGAAGCCCTCCAAAATCATCCAAAATCAAGCAAGTAGCTGTCATATCATTCTGACCCAAAGTAAACTTTTTTCCTTGTATTATTAAATACTTTCCTCAGAGATACTTCTGTGTTCCATTTGTTTTTGAACATGCAATACAAGATGAAAACTGGTAAGTCTCTATGTATGAGCATCAGTATGTATGAGTTTCTTCATTAAAACCCCTCACTGTCTCTGTTGGGGAGACACTGTTTGGGAGCTATCTCTCTTCACTCTTTTATTTTCTGCTGTGCTTATTGACTGGCTTTGCTCTTACCAAAAGGTGAGTCCATTGCATCCAGTTATGCTTCTACCATGCATTACTTTATTATCAGGAAAACAAAAGAATGGATGACAAGAATTATAAGGTCATGAAAGCACAAAATAATACAAAGTTAAGATGAACTAGAAGAGAGTTATCACTCACCAGTGATGCTTAAGGTTATCCAGTGTGCTTAGCCTACAACCTTTCCCTGCTTTCCCAGATACCAATTCCTGAGTGTGCCCTCAATAGAAGATTTGTGACAGAGACCAGTGTTCTCACAGTCCAGAGTACACCTATTCCTAAGACTTTCTCAGTGAAAAAAAGGGACTGCTAGCATTATGTATAAACCCTTCTAAAACTTACATCTGAGAAACATTTAAGTTCCTTGTGGGGAAAGTTCCAGAATCATTCACAATTATGTTTTTATCTTAAATGTGTGCTCAAAGGTCCATAGACTAAAAGCTTTGTTGCTAGCATATAGCACTATTAGGAAGTGTTAGAACCATTATGAGGTGGAGCCTAGTGGGAGGGCTTAGACCATTGGAAAGATGCCTTTGAGTGAGGTGCTGGGATTGGTTCCCCTTTTGTTTCTCTGTGAACAGGCACCACATTTTCCCCACATGCTTTCCTCAAAGGGATGGGGCAAGGTGAGAATGGCCAGAAACCTATGAAACTATGAAGCTATCAAAAAATTCTTTCCTCCATACAATTTGTCTATCTCAGGCTTTTTATTACAGTGACAGAAAGCTAGCTAATGCATTTGCAAAATAGGTGTTTGTGTTTTTCCTGGGAGGTAAGCAATTTTAAGTTGTCACTACAATTGTGAGCTAAGAAGTAAGAATTTCCCAGAAAAGCTGTATTTATATGTATATCCTCTCTAATAAACAAATGTAAATATAGTCAATGAATTAATTATATTTAAAATTGAAAATAATTTGTTTAAAGTAAACTGTAGTTACAGACATTTGAGTTCTTTTTCCAGAGGATAAAGGCCTGAGGACATTTCAGTGACTACTTCCAATGCTGCTAATGATTTCAAGGGTGTAATATTTCCTCATTCCTAATTGCAAATAGGATCA
>NW_008354532.1:1944076-1991528 GCF_000622305.1 Nannospalax galili
AAAAATATATATATATATTAGTTTTTTCAAAATCCAGCTTTTCTGGCCTTTGCTGGTGGTAGAACTGGAATGATAAATTGTAAGAGTCAAAGTATTTCTGAATCATATCAGTAGAAAATTACTAAGGTAAAAACACTTTGCTTTCCTTTTATGAAGACAAATACTTAGAAAACAATCCAAGTTATGTGACACACAACCAACAAATTACGAGCTTCTCTGAACACTTTAACCTTTTAATAAATAATAACAGAATATGGCAAGACAGCATGCTTCACAACGTATGGCCAGGGGAGGATAATTTGACTCTCCTTCAATATCTTGTTTGTCTTTATATTAAATTTTGCATACTGTATTTTGTGATATGAAAATTAAGACTTTTGTCATGACTTATTATTTTTACAAGAATTTTTTCCCCAAAGAAAACAGGAATTTATCAAAGATTTTATAAACAAATGAGTTGCATAACTCTACAGTAATATTTTGAATATTTTAAGCCCTTAAACCAAACAATGAAATTAATTAAATCCCAAAGGCAGTAACTGGCTCCAGTTTTATAGTTAGTACCACACAACAAGCATGCTACTGAAATGTCATTTTGTATTTTGTATTTTATTACAATTAATACTTTCAGTTTCCTAAGCTGTAAAAGTATAACACTGCTTAACATATTTATTACACCCTCATCAAAGCCATAATATCTTCATAAAAACTATGTCTACAGGACATAGTTTATGCTTAAGCTATAAGCAGCTGTTAATGGACACTTGTTAACTTTTCGTAGTTGATATTTATTAATTATGGTAGTCTTCTAAGAATTAAATGTCAAAATTGAAAGAATGTGCTTATAAACAGGTCAAAAAGTTTGCCCAGCTGTTTTTACTATGGTCTTCTCTATTAATCTTTAGCTTCATTTTTTTCACATTAAATATTCATTTCAAATTCAAGACAATAGCTTAATTTTTGAAAATTTCATTCTGAATACATCCATAAAGAAAAGTCGTTTAATAAGAAAGCAATTGATGATTTATTTTTCAAGCTAATATTGATTTCCATATTAGTCATGTTTTTAAAAGTAGAGTTATAAATATTGTATTATTTTTGATGTATTTATTTTTATTATATTAAGGCTGGATTTCAGTATATCTACGTAGTCCATGTTGAACTTGAACTCATGATTTCCCCACTTCAGCCTCCTGAAGGATGTACCACCATGTAGCAAAATTCATTGACATTTAAATGAGTAATTAAACACCAAAACTTTAGGCCCAATTTAGATTTCCACCAATTTTCAGATTTCTCAGACTCATTCTTTCAAAAAGCATAGTATTTATGCTGGGCACATTAATGATAATAATGATATAATTCATTGTGTTTTCAAATGTTTGCTGCCTAGACTGCACTGGGGAAGCTATGGGATCTCAATTTTAGGCCAACAGTAATTGGCTTCAGTTTTGACAAAAACTTAGAATCTAGTCACTTCTCAGTATCTAATTATTTTTTCTGATTAAATCTGAGAAATAAAGGTAGAACATTTACTTAGCAGAGCTAGAGTTCACAGAAATTGTATCATCTGATTTAGCACAGGTCAAGTTAGGAGACAATCAATTCAGATGGCTGATTGGTACAGGAAGACAGGTAGAATATGTGGTGTTTATTATTCCAATAATTACAAGAGTCACAAAGTAAGTACTGAGCAACAGTCTACATGAGCCTCTTCTTAATCATGGTGAAATTCCTCTATGGCAGTAGTCTCAAAGTGGGGTGGAAATTATAGTGTACAAATCCTGGAGATTAACAAACAGCCTTGTCAGTGCCCAGGAGCTTGTTAAAACCTGGAATCCTGGGCTGCCATTCTTAAGTGAATCAGAACCAGGTAGTCAGAACCCTGTAACACGTGCTTTAAGATTCCTGCCAGGTGATTCTGATGCATCATGAAGTCTGAGCACTCCCAGTGTCTCAGGAGAATTTGTGTGACTGGTAGAGACTTAAATTTAAGATTCCTGCATTTCAACCACATGAGTCCCGTTGGCTTGTGTCTGTGTCAAACTGTCTGGGTGGCAGTCACGCAGTCAGAAAGTCCTCAGCTTTAAAGCTGTATGTAGCTCATATAACATATCTAACTGCTTATTCACACTGTAAGTGATTAACACCCTACAACTAGGTTTGCAGGGAAAAGATATTCAAGTCAGTATTGGTGAGTGACAAATCTGTGAGCCTGGTGCATCAAAGATAGCTTATTTTATCAAAGAAACATTAAGGCATTTATTTTTGGCATTTGAAATCAGAAGCATTATTTTACTATCCCTAATGATCAGATTTGATGAGTTAAATTGTATATTGAATATGAAGAGATACACTGTGTTTGAAAATCTAGATGACAACGCTCAAGTTCATTAAAAATTCAAACAAAATACCTCATATTGGAATGTATTGGTAAATTTATGGAGCAGAGAAATAGAAGCAGCCAATACAACAACTCCTCCAGCATTTTAATGTACAACAGAACAGAGCAGTGTGTGTGTGTGTGTGGTGGGGCTGTGATATAGAGGCTATAAAATTGGAAATATTGGGGCTGGAGAGATGGCTCAGTGGTTAAGAGCACTGGCTGTTTTTGCATAAGACCTGGGGTCTATTCCCAGTGCCCACATGGTGGCTAACAACCATCTGTAACTTCAGTTCTAGGGGATCAGATGACCTTTTCTGCCCTCTGAGGGCACTGCATGACATGGGATATGTGTGCACTTACATGCAGGCATTATGCTCATACACATAAAATTTAAAAAATTTTAAAAATTGGAAATATTAAAGACGTTTTATAAGAATTATTCACTGGAGAGAGAAGAGCTGGGGTGAAGAGGAAAGGAGACTTGAGATATCCGTACTTCCTTAAAGCTATGCTGAAATTTTCCATCTCCTCAAAAATCTCTAAAAAGGGATAAAAATTAATACAATCCATTTTTCCTCAAAGTTTTTAGATTAAAATATACAGACTGTCTTGAAATAAATCACCAAAAGAAAAGGAGTTAAATTCAAATCATTTCTAAAGATAAACTTCTTGATTTACTTAATCCCAATTTTTAGTATTATTCGTTAAGACATTTTTGCCAACTTAGTTAATTGGAACAATTTTCTTCATCTCTTAGTTTTAATTGCCATAGATGCTAATTATGCAGTTTTACATGCCATCAATTTTAGAGAATGTGTTTAGGTATACATAAAGTAGTTGATATTATAAAATAAAATATTATGGATGACTCAAAATCTAATTACTCCATTCAACAGATGATAGCTAGTGATTTTTATGATGTAAAATTAAGAACAAGCTCTAATTCCAGTTTTAATCTTCTCTTTTGCAGCTGGACTGATTTCACTTTGTCTTCTACCATTTACTCTTAATGCTCCAGATTCCATGAACATTATTTGTATGTACATAGAAGGAAAGGTTGTAAAATTTACCATGGGGGTCTGGAATTGAACTCAGCCATTTCAGAAAAGGCCCTAATACTGCCCAAAGCACATACTTGTTCACGGTGCTGAACTACAGTGAATGAGAATATTGGTGTTTTGGGACTAGCAGTCCCGCTATCAAGGAGAAAGTTTTCCTAATGTACTTGACATAAACATAGTATAAAATATGATTTCAAGAAAAAGTAAGCTATTTTCCCAATGAGAAAAGTCAAGAAGAATTTCTGTGTTCACCACCTTATGTCTAGAATTAATGGTCTCACATAATTATTCCATTCAAATATAAATAAGACAAACATTGTCCAAAAGCAATGGGGCTGGAAGGCCATTTCTTGATCCAAAACTGACTATAGGTGTTTCTAGTAAGGATACTAGTTTGAGTCTGCTTCTTAGTGCAAATTCTTCTTAAACAATGTTAAGTACACAAATGGATAAAAACCTGTTGTGTGTGGGGTTTTTTTTTTTTTTTTGGTTGGGTATTTTTTTTGTGTGGTATTTTTGAGACTCTCCCTGTATCCACTGCTGGCTTGGAACTTGCTATGGAGACCACACTGGCCTCTATCTCAGACAGATCCACCTGCCTCTGTCTTCAAAGTGTGGGGATTAAAGGTGAGCTCTACCACACCCAGCCAAATCCTGAAATTCTTTAGAGCTGTGACTCCCAATAACCATTTGAGGCAGCTGGAAATATACTCATGGAGTTTTACTTTTTAAAACTGCAACAAATGTGAACCATTTAAAGAGAACCATCAAAGATGAAAAAAATCTTAAAATATTGTATGAACTTTTATCCACCTCTTGAAATAATTTCAACTACTTTCAAAACCTTAAAACATAGTGACTGGGGCTGGAGAGATGTCTCAGGTAAAAATACTTGCTGTGCAATCATGAAGACCTGAGTTCAAATTCTCAGAAGCCACATCAAAAACAAAACAAAACAAACAAAAAACTGAAGCGTAGTTACACAAGTCTTTGTAACTCCAGGGCTATGAGGGTAGATACAGGAGGATCACTAGAATTTGGTGGTCACTAGTCTAGCTCACATTCACTGAGAGACCCTACCACAAGGGGATAAGGCAGAGAGCAACAAAGGAGGAAATCATACGTCTTTCTCTGGCCTCCAGGCATGAGCAGAGGCATGTGTACCCACATACATGTGTCCACAACACACATACACACACACACACACACACACACACACACACAAACACACTAATTCAAAAAGAAAAAGTGGCTCTCTTTAGCAAAATGAAGTAACATTTACTAACAACATTTTTAAAGTTCTCAGAATTATTAATTGGCATAGAAGTTAAAATTTTGTAGTGATTTAGTTTTTATATGAACTTTGGTTACTAAATATAGTAAGGTTTTATTAAAAAGAGATCAAGTAAGAAAAAAATCTTCTAGAAAATGTTTTCAGACCTTTTATATTGCATTTGTTTTTGTCATGGGTTGTGTTTCATATTGTGTTCAAAGAAATACTTCTTTGAATTCCTAAAGTGTCACAATTTTCTCCACACCTGCAATAAATGAAAATTTGACTCTTCCTGCTGATGGATTGGCGCTGCATACCTCATAATTTTAAACTGAAAATGAATCAGCCAGATCCACCACAATTCAGTCCAGCATAGAAGCATTGATTAACATTTAATGACCACCCACGTGTATACACAGGAGGATTGGAAGCGAGAAAACCAGTCACTGTTTGAGAAGGGTTTTATTTCAGATATAAGTGATTATCAAACTAAATCTGGACAAACTTGGAATAGAGATTGGCAGGCAGACTGGCAGGCAGACTGATAAATTAAAAGTAAGGTTCCTTAAAATCATGTCATGGAAAGTGTAAAAGTATTTCTCCAAACATAAGAAAGTCATCAAAGAGGTACAGATACACCTCTCCTGACCATGCTTGGGGGAGGGCAAGTGCTCACACACTCACATATCCCCCAAAAAAGAAAGAATGAAGCCATAAAGCCTTGGATTTGCTGAAGAACATTTTGTAGCTAAACCAGTAAATGAAGTCAAGTTCACTGGCTTTCTGATTGGTAGATTCCATAAATACCTCAAAGTTAGAAAACCCAATAATTCCTGCCCCCTAGCTGTGTAGCTTGTGGCTGGCTTGATACCAGTGGAGACCAAAACTCTATTTCTTTCAGGAGACTTTTCCATTGGATCGTATTTGAAGCTCAGTTATAGTCTCCCTGTCATTGTATCTTAGACTGGAAGTGCTCTTTTAATATTTTTAGACCAGTCAGTATCACTATTATTTGTGATTTCCTCTCATTTCAAATCCACTTTTGTAAGGAATCCCCTTGTATAGAAACCCTCCTCAAATTATCCTACTTAGATTCTGTTATCTTTATCAGTTAGGACTCTTATTAATACAGTTAAGTTCAGGTAACTGATTCATCTTTTCAGTCACAACACTCCGCATTCATAAAAGCCAAGATATCTAGCAAGTGAATCTTAAAGGAAGACTGTAATAACTTAAAAGTAGTTGAATGCAATACCCAGTGGGACTACAATGAACTCTGATAAATACAGAAGAATTTATGATACTTTCTATCCACCAGGACATCATGATCTTATTAGAGAGGCAAAAGATAAATCAGAAAAATGATAAACTATGATTCTAATAGTAAAATGCAATCGCTTTTGATAGAGATCATTAGGTATCACTTGTTAAGATACATCACAGGGTACTCAAAAAACGTACAGTTTTTATGTATATGCTTGTATAAGTTACTTTTCTGTTGCAGCGATAAAAAGAACATTACCAAGGCAACTTATAGAAGGAAGAGTTTACTTGGCTTATGATTCCAGAGGGAGAGTCCATAATATCAGGGGATGAGGAAGGGCAGCAGGCAGCTGGGACAAGAATCCTCAACCAAAACAGAAGAGCAAACTGGAGGTGAGGCAAGGCTATGAACTCTCAAAGTCCATGTCCAGTGACACACTTCCTCCAGCAAAGCTGTACCTCCTAATGAAACCATGCCCTCCCAAACAGCTCTTCCAACTGGGGATCACGTGTTCAATTATGTGGACCTATGGGAGACATTTCTCATTCAAACTACCACAATGCTAAAAATAAATTCAATGTTTGGAAAGAAATGCTGAGTTATGTTATGAGAGGATACTTGGAAAGAAAGGAATCTTGAGAGGTGTTCTTATTAAACAGTCCCCTAATCATGGTGGTAGTGTGGATGGAGAAAGGAATGGACGCCCGTGTGGAGCTTCATGCACATGGAGACCTGGTTCAGTCTCTTCTGCACTGCGGCTCTCTGGGGTTGAGTTGTTGGCGTTCACGAGCTCTGGACTTCCTCCAGCTTTCTTTCACCTTCTGAGATGGGGCTCTCATCCTGCTCCCCTCTTAATTATTCTCTTTTGTCCCCTGAGTTTTCCTTTATGCTGCCCGACCTGGCCTCAGGATCACTGATTGCAAACAACTATTCCATTGATAAAGGATTCCTTAGATAGACCACAACAGCATAGCTTTTGAGAGTTTGTTTTGAGCAGCACTACAATGGTCCCCTTAACACATGAGGGTTGTATTCCAATATCCTTAGGTGAATATCTGAAACCATGGAGAGTACTGATTCCATGTGTGTGTGTGTGTGTGTGTGTGTGTGTGTGTGTGTGTGTGAGTGCTGGCATGTCTAACTGCACATTGATCATTAATTGCACATTGGGACCTTATCAAGTAAAATAAGGGTTACTTGAACATTAGCACTATGATAAAGTGACTCAGGCAGGCAGTTATACAGCTCCTGGGCAGGACGCAGTGGAACTGTATGAGACTTCATCACATTACTCAGAATGGCATGCAATTTAAAACTTATGAATTATTTCTGGAATCTTCCATTTAATATTTTTGGATGGAAGTTGACCACGGGTAACTGAAACCATGGAAAGTGAAACTCCAGATAAAAAGGGACTGCTGCAGGACAGGCACTGAGCTAAGAAACTAGGCAACAAAGATGACCAAGATAACTCCAGTGTTCACAAACAGTACACTCTCTACTAGGGGAAAGCAGCAAACAAGTATGTACATGAACTCCAGTTTCCAATCTTCATAGCAAGGGCACTCAGGAAAACACAATGTTTATACACACAGACACTCACATACGCATATATACACACACATACACATTTTGGCCAGGCATTTATTTTCAGATGCCCTAATTGAAAACATTTATTTTTAAAAATATTTTATTTATTAATTCTTTATGTGTATGAGTGTATTGTTTGCATGTAGCTAAGTGCACCCATGTCATGCAATGCCCACAGAGGACAAAGAGGCTGCTGGATCCCCTGTAACTGGAGTTACGGATAGCTGTTAGCTGCCATGTAGGTGCTGGGATTCGAACCTGGGTCTTCTGCAAGAACATTCAATGTTCTTAACCTCTGAGACATCTCTCCAGCCCCGAAAACAACACTTATAATGTTGAAATCATTTAAGACATCAATTTCAGGGCTGGGGAGAGATGGTTCAGCGGGTAGAGCATTTGCTGTGCAAGTGTGAGGACTGAAGTTTGGATCCTCAGGTTGCGTGTAAATGCCAGGCAGGCATGGTAGTTCACCTGTAATCCCAGTGCTCAGGAAACCAAGAAACAGCTCCCTTGTAGGCTGGCTAGACTAGCTCAATCAGTGAGCTCTGGGTTCAAATGTGAAACCCTATCTCTCACGTGAGACATGGATGGAGAGTGTGTCAACATCCAATGTCACCTTCTGGCCTCCACACACATGTGCACATCCATGCACCACACACACACACAAACACAAAATCAATTTCAAAAAGAAGGTAAAGTAATTGATCCTTGAAAAATATCAAGACAAAACCTTTTTCTAGATATATCTATTTAGGTTTCATACAGTGATTCAGGTGTGAAAAACATGTAGAGAATTTCAACAAACATGATACTTTGAATAAAGTGAGCTAGATTCGTTTGACTCTCCGTTTTTGCTTGGCAGCTACTGGAATACCAAATGATAAGTTGGCCCCAGAAGGACTTTCCTTTTTCTTAGAACTTCAGAACATATTAACTCTAGGAATATATTAACAACTATGAAGAAGAAAAGTAACAATTTGAAAACCCAATATAAGAACCCAGAGCTCGGAAAAAGGCTGAGTCCTTATTTTATAGCTAAATATCTGAGCAAGCAAGATTTCATGAAAATCAGATTTAATTTTCTCTTCATTTTGCTTCTAATGAATATGAAAAGAATCAAGGCAATTCCCTATATAGGCAGTCCAAATTTTCCCTCATATGTGCTTTCCTGATAGAACTTCAACAATTCTCCTCCTTTTAAAAGGGAAATAATGGGCCAGCAGGTAAAGGTGCTTGCTGCTTAGTCTGATGACTTGCATTCACTCCCTGGAACCCACATGGTGCAAGAAAATAACCAACTCTCAAAAGTTGTCCTCTGTTTTACATAGGTGCACTAAGGCATCAACAAACCTATGCACATACACATATGCACACACTACATAGATAAGTGTAATTAAAAGTCAAAATAGGGGGACTGGAGAGATGGCTCAACAATTAAGAGCACTGACTGCTCTTGCAGAGGACCTGGGTTTGACTCCCAGCACCAACATGGCAGTTGACAACTGTCTTTAACTCTGGTTCCAGGTGATCTCACACCCTCTTCTGACCTCCACGGATATTACATGACATGGGGGTACTTACACACATGCAGGCAATACACTCATACACATAAAATAAAAATAATAAAATAATAAAAGTTAAAATACAAATAATGAAAATATATAAATAGTTCATAAAAAATAGAATGAGTTAGTGAATAAAGAGAATATACCTTGAATATTTGCTTTTGTTTAAATATAGACTATAAATGTTTTGTTCCTGCATGAATCAATATATTACTCATTTCCAATGATGCTAATAACTGTAATGCCTGATAATACCCACTTAAAAAATAATCTCAAAACTTGCTAATGATGAAATCTGAAGGCCTATTATCTACGTACATGACATATGGGGTCAGTGTGATGATTTTATGTTATTTATTCATTTCTTCATTCATTTATTAATTTACTTCTTAAGATTCAATTTTATGAATATCGCTGTTTGCCTGCACACATGTATATAACTATCTGGTTCTCATGGAAGTCAGAAGAAGGCATCAAATCCCCTGGAACTAGAGTTACAGTTACAGACGGCTGTGAGCCACCATATGAGTGCTGGAAAAGGAACTCAGGTCCTCTGCAAGAGTGGCTAGTGATCTTAACCACTGGGACTCTCTCTAGCAACTCATTAACTGCTAGAGATAGAGTCTTACTATGGAGCCCAGGTGGCTTCGAGCCCTCCTCCTGCCTCAGCCTCCAGAAAAAATTTCAGGCTTTTGTAGCATCATGACTGGATAGGATGCTGATTTTTGATTTACTAAAATTTTGTTTTGGGATTTGATATATGACAATTTGTCAACTTTAGGCTAGGATGGCACAATAATTAAGGAGAACCAAAATAGTCATCAAGTCAGATAAATCATATTTTAATAATATTTTTTCAAGTTAACAGAAATCTTTAATGAGAAAATTATTAAAATAAAGACAAGATTCTGGTTTCTGATTTCACTTCTTGCTTTATTTTCCCAACATCAGTATTAAGAATCTCAGCCCTTTGAGTTGTTGGTCAGGGTCCAAGAGACTAACAAAACAATATAGGCAATTGGCATAGCCCTTCCTCTCCCCCTGTCAACCCAAAACTTTAAGGTAACAGCCTATTGCTGAAACACCATATGCTTCAGAGTCACAACTTGGAGAAAATGAGCTGGAACTGACCTGGAAGCCTCCTCCCTGAGGACTAGCTCTCAGAGTACCAGAAGGTGTAATGCATATTGTCAAGAAGAAAAGCAATCAATAGTCCCATGCAGCTGTAAAGCCTGCAAACCACAGCAAGGACTGACTTGGCTAGATATCCCCAATGGTGCAAGAGTGGCACTTTTATCTTGGGGGAATCAACAACTGTCTAATTGGACTTAAGGCCTACTCAATAGGAAGAAATCCATGCATGGGCCTGTAAACAGCCAAGTATCCATGGGTGGAGGGGTCATAGACCCTATAGGAAAATCTACTACCGCCACTATTCTAAACCAATGCAATTTGTTACTGTATTTTAAATACTTATCCTTGTATTCACAGGTAGGTGTAGCTCTCAACACTCATCAAGAAGCTTCTTTTCTCAGTAGATAGAGGCTATGGCAAAGTTACAACTGATCAAAATGCAGAGAACAAATGAGCCCCAATTGATCCATCTACAATTGAATCCCTATACCTAAGGCTCAGAGAACATTGAGGAAGAGGGGCTGGAGCAAACCACAGGACTAGGACAACCGCTGCTAAACAGTGTCCTCTAGGCATGATGGGAAAGCTGCGCCCATGCAATCTCCACAGCATGGTTGTCCTGTGTGATGACAGCACCAGTTGACCATGTAGATGGGGGAAATGACACAGGGTCCCACCTCTGGACGAAGAACTACAGCCAATCAGTGGATGCCGGGGGAGGGGGAATCAGTTTTCCACTGATAGGACTTCTTGATAGACTGTCCAATCCCAAGTGGTCAGTCCTAAACATGAACACCACTAAGTATATGTAAGTATAAATTATATATGTGTGTGAGTGAAAATAATAAAGAAGAGAACAGAAATCAAAATTAAGAGGGAGTGGGGGTATGTGGGAGGAATTGGAGAAGGGAGATGGAGGGGTAGAAATCATGCAAATACAATATTCATGTATTAAAATCTCAAAAAAAAAAAACAACAGAAAAGAATCCTGGCCTTGTTCGCTTGAATACTATCAACACCCACTAGTACCTTATTTCTAAACTATTTTTCTGCCAGGGGAGCACAGCACTTCTCGCCAGATGATGTATCTGTCACCATTTATCTGACTGGAAGAAACAGCCAAGAGTGCTATAGGCAACTGAGATGAGTGATGGATTTGATTATGCTGTAAAAATCTATAATGTGTACTCTGTATGCTACAGTGGTTGTCATAATTCTGACATATTGGGGAATGAATTTCATTATCTTTCTTTCGTGAGTTGAGTGAAAAGAAAAATGAAAGTCCACATAGTCTCTTGATTATAAGGCTCATGAATGTACCACAAAGTTTCTACTTCAATGCCAGTACCAGGTTACACAAGCTTAGTAATGACCTCGGTGCCAAGATGAAATGCGCTGACCTCATTTCAATTTGTTCTTTGCAGATGTCCAGGGTACTAATTAGTACCCAAATGTCTGTGTCATGAAACCATTCAAGGTGACCCCAATCCAATGTGCATAGTACCTGTGCAGGTACATAATTCCACATTATATATAATATATATTATATATAATATATAAATGTATATGTATAAGCTTTGCTTTACTAAATTGGGGTCAACTGACAGGTTCTGACAGTCTTGCTAGCCACACTTTATATTACTAGAATGCTCTTTGGGTGGATTTGCAGTAAAGTATAACAGGTATTACGGACTAGACGACTGGGGCTCAAAGGAAAATACACAAGGAAATTGCCAGGTAAGTGTGACTCTTCATCTTCATTCACAGTCAGGCTTACAAAGTGAGCTGCACAGTAGTGGGGGTTTTTTTTTGGTTTTTGGTTTTGGTTTTTGGAGACAGGGTCTCCCTGTAGACCCAGCTGGCCTGAAACTCACTATGTAGACCAGGCTGGCCTTAATCTCACATAGATCTGCCTGCCTCTGCCTCCTGAGTGCTGAGATTAAAGGTATGCACCACCACACCTGATTATAGTAGTGCTTTTTAAAAGGTAATAACAGGAATAAAAGAGAATGTGGCAGACACAGGAAAAAATATGACAAAATGGAGTATGCAGATGAAAATATAATATATATGTAAATCTTAATTACAAAACTTATTCATATTTTGGTGTAGGTACACAAAGATTTGAGAGAATCTTGTCTAATTAAATGGAATATTTGCACAATGTCCTTAACTTTGTGATTGGCATATCTGATCCGAAAACATCCAAATCACTCTCAGACAACCTTTTCATCTTTCCAGCAAAATAAAACTATATTCTTTCCATTATTTACTTTAAAATACAATTTTACAATGATTGTGTGTGTATGTGCGTGTGAATGCATGTAAGCATACATGTGTGGGAGTATCCATGCCATGGATGCTGTGCATGTGGAGATCAGAGGATAGCTTTTGGGAGTGGGTTTTCTCTTTCTAATATGTAAACCCAGGGGATAGGTCGCAGGTCATAGGCTTGGTGGCTCTGATGTGCCATCTTGACAGCCCCTACATTTCATCTGTGATGATGTATTCCTGGACTGTGAAAATACGTAGAATTGTGGCCCTACTCTACCTTCCTACCCACACTCCTCTAATATGTCTCCCCATGGAAATAAAAAGCAAATTAAATATAATTTAAACTTCTTTGAGCCTATTAAGCGCAAGGAAACTCAAGTAACTAATTTTAAGAAGTCTTCAATCCCCTGAGAATAATTTTAAGTCTGGTTCTACAATTAAATGCAACACGTATTTGCAATTTGATTTTCCCCCATCTAGTCCAATATTGAGTCTTTTGATGTGAAAGATCACTCATCAGCAAAATGCAATTACTCCAAAACTTTAATTCACCAGATATTTAAGGAAAATCTGACAAGAGCATTTTTAGCCATTCAGCTTCACAAGATTTTTATTCCTTTCAGGAAATGACCTAATTCAGTGAAATGAATCAATTATTTTAATCTTTTTCTTTCTTCCTGAAAAAAATAGTGTGAATCTCTAATACTTTAGTTTTAGATCATACCTTAAGAAATTAAAATATTTTATTTCTGACCTAAACCTCAGTTTTGAAGGTGCACATGGCTAAAGACATTGTTTTGTATTAAAAATAACGGGGATAGAGGCTGGTGAGATGGCTCAGTGGTTAAGAGTGCTTGCCACTCTTCAGAGAACCACAGTTGGGTTCCCAGCACTCAGGATGGGAGGCTCACAAGTGCCTGCAACTCCAGCACCAGTAGACAAAGCGCCCTCTTCTGGCCCCCTCAGGAACCTGTGTACATAGTATATACACTCCCCCGCAACTCATATAAATAAAAATAAGAAAAATGATCAGCAGTGGTGTAACACCTTACATCTTGCCAACTTCCCTTTAGTAGTATCTCTCAGGGATGTTCTTGGGAAATTAATCTGATTAGTGATGCTGACAAAACATGCAGAATCAGCTCATCAAAGAAAGCAACAGGTTACAATGAACAGGTTTTGTTTCTTGTTCTGTGGGACTTCTGTATATTCATATTTAGTGCTATAAAACTCTAAGAAGGGATAACATACACAGCATGTCTTATGGACCCCACTAAGGCAAATTCTCTTTGCATATCATCTCAAGAGATTTGTTTTATGGCGTATACTTGAAAATTATTAATCTTATGTCAGTCACTAGTTCACAGGAAATCATCTGGTGGAGCGTTTGAATTTTTAGTTTATTTCTTTTCTAATGAACTTTTTTTTTGTCTTTCTGAGGCAGGGTCTCACTATACTGCCCTAGCTGGACTGAAATTCAAGATGCTTATCACTAGATTCTCAAGTGCTGAGATGACAGGTGTGCACCACCACACTCAGCTGGGGAAAGGTGTAAAACAAATGGGGTAGATGAGCCAGCTCATCAGGTGAATCAGCACTTGAAAGGACAGGGTGATTCATGTTATAAGAATTTGGTAAAGTCATTTTTAGATTTTAAACACTGTGTGTGTGTGTACCTTTTTAAAAAGATGCACTGTTGTCAGTTTTACACACACACACACACACACACACACACACACACACCATGGCACACTTGTGGAGGTTAGAAGACTACTTTGTGGATGTGTTTCTCTCTTTCCACCTTTATGTGGGTTTGGGGGAGTAAACTCTGTCACCTCAAATCGTCAAGCTTGCAAGACAAGCAAGCACCTTTACCTGCTGAACCATCTCCCTGGCCCTGTAACCAGTTCTGAGTTGTACACTGCAGCAGCTCCATTTGACTAAACACGGAATATTTTAAAGCATTCCATTTTATATGGCTAATTAAATATTAAGTATAATTTAATACCTTTAGACTAAGCTATCAGTGTCCCTATATTCTAGAAAAAAAAAAAACAGACCGAAAATGTAGCTGTTATATAGTATAAGAACTCTACAGTGAACAGACTATAACTTTTTAACATAAATAAAAAAATTAAGCTCTTTGTTTTAGAATTCAATAGTCAAACTAGAATAAAATCAAATCAGTGCCAGCCAGTGTTCTTACAATTGCCACAGGTCTAGCAAATATCAGAAGCATTTTAGATTTTAGACGCTTTTGACAAATAGTAAAGTGTTTAATTAACTACAAAAAATAAGTAGTGATTTTGATATTGTCAATACTTCAGAAGGAAAAATCATTTTCCAAATATTTTGCTTCACCTTAACTTGATTTTTCTCAATGCATTCTGAAAAGAGCCTATTTATTGGAGAGAAATACTAAAAGAAAATTGAAATATGGGGTAGAACAATTAAACCCTCACCGAAACCTGGATCCATTTCAATCAGAAAGTTCCAAGTTACTAAATTTTAAAACTCTTTTACATCTGATTGTCCTGGTCTGCCTTCTGTTTCAGACAGTACTGACTGTCTCTTTAAAAACAGATCTGTGACCTTGCCCCAGGGGAACATGCTGCAAACACGGACAAGCTTTTCTTGGGAAAGAAAAGATCATCTCTCTGAGACAGACAGGAGGCTATAGTTGTTTATTCTATATTCTCACATTGTGAACGTCTACCATAATGGAATTACCACATTTAGTATGTGTCCTGAAGAATAGGGTTCAATCAATACAACCAATTACAACAGAAAGAGCCATGCCTTCTGATTACTAAAACTACATGAAATATCTACTTTCCTTGGATAAACTGGCTGTGAACTGAACCTTCCTGGTGGAGTAGCATCACAACCAAACATGAAAACACCTGGTACCAGATTTGGCTTCTCACTTTCCCACAGGTGATCTCCAATTCTTTGCCAAATACATTAAATACATGCTCCGAAATCGTCACAAATGTTACTAATCCTACTCAAAGTTTTAATATGTTTAAAAATTCAATATCTGTTTTTGTATTTAAGATTTAAAAATACCATGTAAATATTTGACCATCTCTAAATGTCCATACTAGCCTACTGGTGAAAGGTAATTGTGTAGAACTGACTTTCACAATATGATCATAATCTGGTGTAAAGACTTTTACCCAACTTTGCAAACAAGTTCAATGATCTATATGCTCCTCGTGTGACCTGGGCATAGGACCCCTCCTTGCCCTTCACCCAGGATAGTGCAAGTTCCTATATGAATGTGCTTATGTATGCTTTGCATATCAAAGCACCGAAGGCGCTTGCTTTCCTCATTGCAAACAATGAGAGAAATTGAATGTATGTGATAGTCTAGGTAAAGGAATCCAAGGGCAAGATTCTCTGGTAAAATAAGGGTGAGTCCTGACTCTACTTCCCTATTTCATGCTGGAGATACTACTTCAATTAAAGAATGAGCTAAGTCCTGGCTTGGGAGCACAGTTCAGAGAGACATCTAAAGTAACAGGTGCTCAACAGGTCGAGTCTGTTCTTGGCCTTATGAATGCTAAGAATCAAGCTTTATTTATTTATTTATTTATTTATTTATTTATTTATTTATTATTTAAAAATTCTAGAACTTTGTCACTTAATTTTAGTCCCTGGGCCTTCAAGATGGATTCTGACAAGACACAGATAGCCATAAATTTCTTCTTGTTTCTGCTTCCTCCAATACAAGAGCCACAGCAAGCCATTTTGAAAACAGGTTTTGTAGTATAAACACTTGTCTTTGATTTAGTCTATAACTTAGATTGATAAGTCATTTATTTTTCTTTTTTTAAAATGAAATATTTCTAGAACTAAAAGCAGATAGGAAGTATGACCTCCCTAAGAGTGGTGAAATGGACAATTGGTCCTGAAAAGGTTCCTCTTACCGAAGAGAAACAAGAAGACTACTTTGCAAGGTAAGTTATACACCGATAGTAAAAGTTTAACCCTGCTTTTAAAAAATGCTTACAACCGAGAAGGCATGTTACCAGCGTAAACAAGAGAGAAAGGGACCATTTATAGCATGTTCTCTGCCCTCCATCAATTGTAGCTGGCATTTCACACATTTTATTTATTTAATTCCTGCAATAATCCTCCAATGTAGGTTTTGTAATCTCCATTCTACAGTAGAGATAAATAAAGTTTAGAAATGTTAAGTAATTCATTAATTTCATCTGTTCTGTATTCTCCAGAACAAGAATTGGAGTAATCTTTGTTACATTTTTTTTTAAGTCGGTGTTAATAATTCACAGTGTACTTCAAGGGCCATTGATCAGCTGAAAGTTTGTTCACAGTCAGTTTTATTTTGGCTCCTCCAGTTCAGTGGCTGAACATCATAGAGACTCCTTTTATAACATCTGTTTTTCTTAATCATTAAATGTAACAAGCTGTTAATTAAGGTACCTTCACTTATCACTCATCACTCATTAATCAAATGTTTGTATGTCTTTAGTTTCTCTTGTTCCTAAAAATACAAATAGATATTACAACCAAAAAGGGGATGAATTGAAAGTAAATTAAGTTTGGGAAGTGTATAACATTACAGCCCTATTGAGAGGTCCCCAAGTTATATTAGCATATTAAAACACTGAAAAAAGCCAGAATTGGTTTTGTAGGTTTGTGTAATCCCAGGACTTGGGAGGAAGATGCAGGAGGATCAGGGGAGTTCCAAGTCAGCCCGGGTTACACAGCAAAGTCCTGCCTCAAAACAAAAATAGAAATAAAAACAAAACTCCACGTCAAACAAAAACTGGGCTCATGCTTGTAATCTTAACAATTCCAAATTGCCACTAGTTCAATGCATTAAGTTCCGGGCAAGCCTGGGTTACAGAGCAAGACTTTGTCTCACAAAAATAAAAATCAAAAACTGAATGTAACTACCTAGGCCTACAGTAGCCTCAACTTAGTTAATCTGAAACATTTATGCAATGTGAACAAATGTTCTCAGGAACTCAGTGTCGCTGGTATCAACATTTTGTAGTATATATAATACAAAAGGTTTAACTACGGATGTGAAACCAGAGAGAGATATTCCTACAAAAACTAATTTCAATGATTCCTATCCAGGATAGAGAATGGAGCTACTAGTAGGAAGATAGGGCAAGACAACTGTAACTACTGGTCTAAAAATCAGCCCCATATAAATGGGACTTTGAAAAAAATGATAGCAACCTAGAAGACTTCTAAGCTCACATTATATTCTCAATGTCTCTATAAAAATGGACTCTGGGAAATTACACATAATTAATTCTAGGAGAAACTTATGCAAAATAAAGACAAGGAGAAAACAACTATTTGGCCATTACTGCACTTCGTAGTTTCCAAAATTTAACGTTTTCAACTGGATCAACTAAGGGGCCATCCATCAGACTAGACATGGTGGTAAGATGGCTTACATTGTATGGCTACAGAGTTTCATGAACTTAGATTTCTATATTACCCTTTTCTGCTATTGCAAGAGAAAAATTAATAACACAGAATATAAACCCGAGTTTATACCGGTCTCTAAGATCCTGTTCCTTTTGGAGAGGTCAGGCTGGAGGCAAACTACTCAGTAGCTGTGACTCAGCCTTGGGGACTCCCTCCATTCTCCCCTCCCTGGGGACTAAAGTTGGAGGTCTCCCAGCACCTCTATAGCTAAGGCTGCTTGCAATTGCTGCTTTCTGGGGTAGAAGGAGAAATGGAATTCCTGGAGAATCAGAAGCCAGATGATGATCACTTGTGATGATCCCTTGATCCTGACACCACACATGCAGTTTATAGCCCTGGGCCCTGGGAAACACTGCCCTGGTTTGGGAATAGCTGGAAGGAGGGAGTCAACAGGCCCCAGAGTCCTCAGCTGTGCTGCACAATCCCATCCAGATTCTGACATCAGTCTGGTGACTAATGGAACTCTGATCTGAGCACCTTGGAGACCCAGTCTCAGCATTTCTGAGTACTAGGAGACTCTCTTAATCTCATGATTTTAGGGACACTCTTCTGTCTGAAGAAACTATTGGTATTAAAAATGCCTGTAAGCTGAGGCAACTTGAAGTTGGGTACATTTCTCAGGATTTCATATAGATGTGTGCTGCTGGTGCTTGCTGTCCACTCTACTCCTTCCCAAACTGTGAGAGGGAGCTCAACGCTCTCTGATCCCTCCTCAAAAGCTGAGAGAACAAAAGACATTGAAAGCAAGGAAGGAAGCATTTCATAAGAAGAACATGTAAGTTGATACTGAAGAGATGGCTCAGTGGTTAAGAGCACAGGCTCTTCTTTCAGAGAACCTGGGTTTGATTCCCAGCACCCACAAGGCGACTAACAACAGTGCATAACTCCAGTTCCAGGCAAATTGGAAATCCTCTTCTGACCTCCATGGGCATTGCACCACACAAGTTCACTTACATACATGCAGGCAATATAATTATACACAGAAATTAAAAATAATGAATAAAATATATTTTAAAAGAATATGTAAGTATCTAGCTAACAAATGGACATTGTTAATCTCATAGTAGGTACTACATTTGTTTTATAGGTAATAATTTTTATGATCATCCCAAAATTATACCATAGGCTGCCTGCTGAAATATTTTAATAGGCATTATTTTTGCTCTGGTTTCTTTGTTTTGTCAATAATATTATTGTTGTGAAATTTAGTAGATAGTTATCCATTAATATGATCATATTCTGTGAATATTTTTATTATTAGAGATTTATTACTTTTTTATCTTATCTTGATGAATATGGCTTGGTTCTAAAAGCATTACATATTCTAAATGAAAATGTTGAAGTTCAAGGATAATTTGGAACTTCAACCTGCAAGGGAAACAAGGTAGACTTAGAAATTTACTGTTTGATTGGTTTGAATTTAATTGTACCTGGGAGCTGGCCATATAACATCTCAAAGTATATTTTATCTCCAAAGCTCTTCATTTTTGCTAATTAGTATTATATTAGTCCCATTTCTTTATCACTGGATACTCTCTTAGTACCCTTTGCCTATTAATTTCTACTAATTTCTCTATTTTAATTCTCTAGTGGCTCTGTTTCTCCATAATGGAAATATTTTTGTAAGCAGCAAAGAAAACAAGTAGTGACCTCTGGGAGTCTGTGGGTATAGCAATGACAGACCCTCAAAGCAAGGACTGAACACTGTAGCACATTCAAAGTCACTTACTGATTAACTGACCTTGTTTGTCAAGAAGGAATGTACAATCATGTTTAGTTACCAGTATATCCCTATTTGCATTCCATAAGTACATTGCAAACTATCTCTCTAGGATAGATGTTTTTATTCCTCCCACCAGTTATTCTTTTTCTTTGCAAAATGATTTCTAAAAGTCAGGGAAATCTGGACCTGAAACACACTACCAATAAGCGTGTGTTTTTAAAATCCCCAGAAGAAAAATTATCTGGCTAATTATTTGTAAATGAAGGAGTCAAGAGAGTTTTATCTTTTGTTATCTAAAATTTTCTACATGTATTAAGTGTCTTTAAGTTCTGTTGGGATAATTCTTAAAAGAAGTACTTAACCAGCTCTACCAGCTATTCAGCTCTCTTGGTTCAGCTGGTTTTTGTTTCTTAATGTGTCAGTCTTTATTCATGTTCACAGCCTGACATTCTTCTTTTCAAATGATTTACAAAGGGCATTCTTTTAATTTCAAAAGAAATGCATCCTAGACTAACTTTCTTGAGAATGGGCATCTCATCAATTCCAGCCTGAGGCAGTTACCCTCAATCCAGGAAATGTATGGCTCCATCTAAATGTGTATCTGAGTGAGTACCTCTGCTTATACATGGAGCTGCCAGTGATCTAGGCAAAGGGCAGAGGAAGAAAATGCTGTTGTCAAGTCAAACAAAACTCATGAGATTTTACCCAATCACCCCTTTTCTGGAAGTCTCACATCACAGAAAAGTTGCTGAAACTCTTTGAGTCTGTCTAATGAACACAAGTTGGAAACAGCTCTGGTTTTTGACTGGCTTTCCTTCAAAGTGTCATTGGTTAATGACAACAATAGGTAATTGATGGCATTTCAACAGTGGCAGTCATAATTTAATACTTTTAGACACAACCTTAATTAGATATATTTCATAGGGGGTAAAGTGTTATTACTGGAGCGTGAGGCCTAAAAAAAAAACCATGCTATCTGGAACAGAATCTAGACCAATGGGTCTAGATTGGAAAATGAGATAGATCCACATTTGTGTGGCAGAGACAAAGGTTTCTAGAGCAGAGATACAATAAGGACAATTCAACCTAAGGATCTGAGGAAGACTGGTGGAGAGTGAGAGTTCACTTCCTACTCTAGGAGAATCAGAAGAGGGAGGTGGAGAAGGGGCAAGGTGTCTGGAAGCATCGGCACTTTAACCCCATCTCTCCCAAAAAAGCAAACAGCTAAATGAACACAAAGTGTTTGCTATGGAAGTAAAACATGGAGAAGGAGTTGACAGCATTTTCTAAAGATACTTTCTAGCTCTATCAGCTGTGAAATACTTCTATGAAGTATTTTACCTGTGAGATACTTCTATAAAGAAATTCCACAGCATTTTTAGAAGAGAATTGAAGAGGCTAGAATCTCCATCATGGGTTGAAGGAAGGATTTGAAACAAGAGGTATACTGTTTTCTTGGTAGAAGATAATCACAAGAGAAATGGGTAGACAGGACATAGCAAGCAAGGAAAAAAATGTTTAAGATTCTAGGAAGGTAATAACTAACCAAAAACACAAAAAAGTAATATTAACTTGATGGATTACAGAATGATATTGGTTATCTGAAATGAAATAACCTAGAAAGCAACTTACTGCAATGACATCATTTTGCTAGAACTTATAAATTTGGTTTAAATGTTCTACAAAATATCCTGTACTTAGTTATATATGATATCAGGAATGTATTTACTGAGAAGGGAAGGTTTATGCTGTTTTAGGTTTTCTGTTTCAGTAATTATCCTATCCGTTTTGTCTAGAAGACAATAACTTTATACTTAAGTATTCTACCGTGGAGCTAACACTACTGGCCATACACTGAAGACTATGAGATTCATCAACAGCCTTAATGAGAAATGACCTGTAGGATTTTCAGAGAGATTTGGAAATAGCGTCAAGTAGGCAACTTAGAAAGAGTATCAAGATGCTGAGGCATATCGCTTACCTAGCACTAACCTATTGAAGTTAGTTTATTACTTATTAATCTTTCTTCCATATCCCAAGTAAGCAAAGTTGCTGTAAAATACCCTTTGTCCATTTTGTGTCTAGAATCAACTCCAGATTTAAAATGGCATAGAAAGAAGCTAGACTGCAATATGTCAAAGTATTCAAAGTCAGACAGAAGAATTTTTCCCCAACTATAATTGATATAAACAATTCTACATCAATAGTTCAGAAAGCAAAAATAAAAACAAAGTAGTTCTTGGCAAAGCAAACAGCAGAGATGGAACACACAGCTGCTCAGAGTATAAGAGATAAATTCCAGGGTCATTTGCATGTGCACCTGTCATGAATGATCTACTGGCTGGGGCCTAAATGATCCACTTTAGGATAAATGCCTTTAACATGAGAAGTTTGTTAAACTTGAAATTTTCATAGGAAGCACCATTTCTGCATCTAAACTTAAAGAAAACTGACAGTCATTAATAGGAAAATGAGGTTCTGTATTTTGGTTCCTTGACAAATTCACTGTTTCACCTCCGGCTTGTTGAATATTTAATGAGAAATTTTGGAGTTTGGACATAGGCATTAATTAAGTTTCTAAGTATTCAACTTTACTTGGGGGTGACAAAGGAAGGTACAATTTCCACCATCTATCATGACTGCCCAGGATGGACTTCTTTTGCTCTCAAAGAAGAATGTGGGTTATACGGAAGGAAAGAGAGACACAGATCCCTTTTCAGGTTCCTTCTTTCATTCTCTGGCTCTCTTCTCATCCTTTCTGTTTGGTACACTCTTCCCTATCAGCTCCATGAGTAGTGACCCTCTCTGGGCATGAGATTCCTGAGGAATCGTTCCCTCCTGTAAGCTTAGCCATTAACCCTTCATGTTGGTTTTCCAACTCTCATTCCCTTCTCTACCCAGAAGTATTGTATTAAATACATACACAGACGATTGCCACATAATGAGCATCGATCCCAAACCAACTGGCATTTTTCTTTTGCCTTTGTCTATCATGTTTGAGAGTTACCCATTGTAGATACCTTTAATCTCCCTTTTAGGTCCCAGACCTAATCAACCACTCAGCCCTATCACCTCTGCATTCTACATTGATGCCGGCTGCTTCAGTTCAGGTTATTCTCTTTCTCCCAGACTACTGCCCTGGTGGCCCCATTTCTGGGGTCTTTCATCAACAGCTCCACAACTGCTACACTGACCCCATGCAATATTTGGAAATATATTTGCTCACTGAACCCTTAATTGGTGCTTCCTCTGATCCAGGGATTTTTGAAATGAATGAAACCAAATCTGCAGCTGGGTGATTTTATGCATAAATCTTATGCTCCTATTCTTAAAAATCTCTGATAGCAATCCATCACTGAAGCAAAAGGACCCAGTTCTAGAGGAACACAAGCCCTTTCTTGCCTTCTTAGCCCACTTTTCTAGACTACTTTAACCACCACTGCCTGAACATGCTTCTATTCCTATGCTCTCTCTGACACCTTTTGCTCTCCTTGAAAAATTTCAATTCAACCTTTAAGATCTAGCTGGAAATCTCTTCCATTTTCTGCTCTAGCACAACCTTGCTTAACTGAACCTTCCTTTGCAGCTGCACTTCTTGCTTGTCATTTCACATTCCCAGAACACTGTGACTCTGCTGGTCTATCTGTCTCACCTAGCAGACTGTCACTTCCTAATCACAGGAAAAATGATGTTGCCATTTTCATATCTTAAGTCCCTAGCAAATGTTTTGCCATAATAGGGCTCATTAAGGGTTTGTATAATGGGGGAAAAACTGGGGCAGAGAAGTCGTCAGGGATGAAAGAATTGGTAATAAAATAGTCAACGTTGTCATTGTTAGCTGGTAGCTGTCCCAAGCATCAGTCTAGTGGTTCACTTGCTCAGGTTATCTTTTCATAATATGGAGTCTGCTTACCTACAGCTCTCACGGAGTGATGGGGAAGAAACTATATATACATTGTTCACTAGAAAATGAGCAGCACAATCGTTTTCAGCCTATGGATTTAGGAATAAAATAAGAGAAGAAGGAGAAGAAGAAAGCAGGGGCAATCAAAAAGAGAACAAAATAGCAATGAAAGTCGTGGAAGGTCAATACACAATTCTGCCAGAATTCAGATGATTTATGCATGAATAAGGCCTTTGGCAGGGGTGGAAATACTGTGCTGGATGTTCTTGCTACTGCCAGGCAGGAATGATGGATATGCCAGGGAGCATGGCATTCTTTATAGGAGAGGCTACTTCAATTGTGGTGTTAACTTCAGGAGAATTAATGGGTGGCCCTTTAACCAATGAGATACTTTAAGTTTTCTCTTGGCATTCCATCCATTTTCCTCTGTAAACACTATCAGACAAGCAGCTAAATAGCTGTGTGGGGTGGGGGAGGGGGGAGATGTGCAGTTATCAATACTGACATTTCAAACATGGAACCACCTTGTATGCTGTTTATAGGCAGCTAAGCCTCACAGACTAAATATTGAAAGCCTCTTTATTTTTAACTTCACAAGGTCTTATATTAAAAAGGATATATTGTTATTTCATCCTTATTGAGAGTTTTCCCTAAACACATATACTTCCCCTATACATACCAATGTTAATTACAATTTCATTAATTAGCAAGTTTTCTAAAACTGCAGTTTATTTACACTTAATAGCAAGTGACACAACAGTAAATGAGAGAATTCTACCTTTGTCCATCTTGCAAGTTACTGCAAATCTCACAGTGGGCATGGGCAACCAAGCTCCCACTGCAGCTTTACTCTGTGCACAGACAGAAACTACAGCACTTAATTTAAAATTCTGGAATTTTTCTGGATGGATGCTATGGGAAATAATCATTCAGTGAGTTTAAAGACAGAGCTTTGATGATTTTTTGAATAATGCAGCAACTACTGCTCAGAGCAATTAGTTCTGTGCAAATATATATATAAAGCTAAAAATATTGCTCTTATATGGAAGAACTTCTAAGTCAGAAGTCACTCAAGCACAACACAGAACTCAAGTGGGGCTTCAGAAGTGAAAGACCACAAAGGATAGTAAGATTTATGTGACTTAGGGAGATGAATTTAAAAGAGAAAACTTTAAAAATAGTTTGATATAGCAATTTTTAAATTTAGAATACGATATATAACTTTTTGTAAAATAGATACAATTGCAAACCAGAGTTAGCTTATCTATATAAAGAAGCAAAGGGGGAAATGGTGTAGCACACAGAAACAAATGTTGGTTTACATGAAGGAACTTTGGAGATGGCCAAGTGATGGTGCATGCCCCTTGGACTCCAGATAAAAAGTAGATTCTAAGAGACTGCAGATAAATGTCAGAATATCTATAATAGAGCACATTGATTTTTGTTAAGCTGAATCAAATGATTCATGGTAAATGAAGGCTTACTCAGAATTTGCTCTCATTGCAAAATACGGATATTTGTCAGTGTCTTAAAAGGCAAGAGAGTTCGTGCTTCACCCTTGTATTGCTGTTGTTAAAATCAGCCATTTTTCTCAAAAGGTAAACAATTATGAAACACTTTGAAGACTGTATCTTACATTGATATGAGCTCATTTTTGAAGGAGGCCTACCTAAGAATCAACTTTGTAAGTAAAACTATTTTCTGGAAGTAACTGTGATCCAGAAATATTCCTGTTTGATGGAAATTGAGCATCTTTTTCTGTACAGTTTTTAGAATATTGCTACATTTTCACAACTGTATGATGCTGGCCCTGGTGCTGGAGGCAGTCTCCCCATCTATACCATATTGACGTACTCGTTGAATACCTTTCGTTCTGTCTCTTACCTATATCACTAAAGTTTGTTTAAGTTAGACATACTTTTTGTTTGATTAGTAATTCTTAATAGACAATCACAATGTAAATAACAAAGATTGGGAACTTTTTGCAGAGTTTGGCTTAAAAAATGTTAACACTTTAAGAATAAATATTACAGGTTTCTTTTGTAAGTTATGTACTACATAAAAACTTGAAAATATTAACTAATAGGTACCAAAGTATCATCAATACAGCAAAAAATCCATTTTTAATGTTTGTCTTGTTTTAATCCTTTAAATAAAAATGTATGGCACAAAAGACTTCTTGAATAAACATAAAAGTTTGCTCTTGTTGCTTTAAAACATGTACTTGCCATATTACACATCATTATTTAATTGGATCTGTTATTAGTAATAATGCCAGTGCTAATCACGAAAGGTCATAGCAAGAGGCAAAGTCAACAGCTTATATTTGATGGAACTGTTATTGCCTCTGTAATGAGCAAATAGTAAAATCACAAAATTCACACAAAGTATAATATGCTGCCCATCTCAGCTCCCTTTAGTTAAACTATGTCTTATATGAGAACATGTAAGAGCTATTGCCTTTATATCTGTGTGAGTATAGGGCATAATATAAATCTTTGGTGGGGGCACTGGACAAATGGCTCAGCAGTTAAGAACACTTGCCATTCTTCCAGAGGACCTGGATTAGATTCCCAGCACCCACACCATGGCTAACAACCATCTGTAACTCCAATTCCAGGTATGCAACACCCTCTTCTGATCTCCGTGGGGCACAGCACACACCTGGTGCACTTACATACATAAAGGCAATACACTCATACACATGAAATAATAACTCCTGAAAAAAATCAGGAAATGAATATGGTCTATACTCAGTACTTTTGGCTGTTTTAGGATAATTTCAGCATACAAATAATTAGTTCACTTGTTAAACAGCAAAGAAGCAATGTAACAATTTCAAAGTACTAGCAAAATGTTTTAGTTTTATAGAGCTACTTGGAAAATAGATGTCAAATGACTATTGTTTTCTCTCTCAGTCAGCTTAGATAGTGTAAACCCCAGACTACCTTTAGCAGTGAGTTCAGAAGTAACACAGTATTTTGATCTGTGAAGAGATGGCTTATTCCCGTTTAAGACCATCTTCTGGAGAATAATTGTTCATCTGTTAAGTTCTTGCCTTCATGCCATAAGAATGTTAAGGTAGAATTTTGATGTAAGCTGAAGTGAGCGGTCAGCTCTACCCACAGTGTGGTTTGCTCTGCACATGGGCAGGTGAAGCAACCTTAGTTGCAAAGTTTATTTCACTTGGTAAAACTGTAACCTAACTTTTCAGTGCATTTCATCACTTTACTATAAATTATGTTCTTAGATAATGAACATTGACAATGATTAAACCACTAAGCACACTATTTGCTAAAAGTTACCTTGAGTCTTTCAACAATGAATTAATGCAGAGTCTAGCCACTGTTAAATTAAAGATAAACATAGCCTCTAAAAGCTTTTTTTTTTTTTTTTACAATAGCATGAGGTGATTCAAATTTTCCGTAGTATCCCAGTGGTGATGTTGTGACTTTTATTAATATGTGTCTTTAGCTCTTGGACAAGTACAACAATGTAATTGCTGATGTATAATGTTTTGAATTTCTATCTGTGGGATTCTTACACTAGGTACCACACAACCAACTCAGAATCTTATTCTTTAGTCAATGGAATTAGTAAATAACAGACAACAGAGTTTACTCAGTCTTACTCTAGCTTTACATAAGTAAATTACAAAGTTTAGATATTTAGAGTTAGAGAAATGACCAGTCACTAGATGGAACTTAACATTTTACATCTGATTTCAAGTGTGAGGTATTATCAAAATTTAGGAAAATATAGAAATCTCAAGTACAGCTATGCTTTACCCAGTTTACTGAAGATCATTCAAAATGATATGGATATTAAAACCCATTTGCTTTACAGTCTAAACCAATAAGTATATTTTGTTATTTTCAAATTCTTAAGCTTCAGAGACAATGAATAATCTTTCAAAAAGATGGTCTTGAAGATTATAAAACTATATTATTATAGTCTCTAAGAAATTAATAAAACTCCTAAAGTAGTTAAAATTGATATATATTAATAAATTTCTAGAGGAAATGCAATGTAAATTTGAGTTTATAAAAACTGTCCTTATTTGAAATACACAAATGAAAGAGAATACAAATAGAAAATATTCCTTAAAACCTATAAATAACAAGATTATGGAAACAAATGTAAATTTAAATGTTTACATGTTGATTATAAAACTAATAGGCACACCTCTTTTAAAATATTATAATCTTATAATCAATACCACATTTACAAACATTAAAATCTACATTTTATGTTCTTAAAATGTGAGTTTGCCATTCAAACCCTTTCCAAATTCTCCAAACTATACAAAGTCTTTCGATGTAATCATGTTACTTCTTTAAAAAAGCAATGCTAATAACATATTTTTAAATAAAAAAAATTCAAGAAAATGTACAAGAAGGATTATAGTAAATTTAATGTATATGACAAAGATATCAAACCTTAAAATGTCTTCCTGGAATATGTTATAATGATGAATGAATCTGAGCAACCAAGAAAGAATATATGCATTAAATAGGAAAATAATCCTTCAGCCTCACTTTTTCCTTATCTGACGACTGCACTCACTCACGAAGTCTGTTCCCTAACAGACATAAAGATCCACACAATCAAAAGAATTACAGACCCATTTTAAGCATATATATATAACTTGTAGAAAGTAGCAAATTCTAGAGATTATATTCATAGTCCCGATTTGTAGATGCAGAAGATAGTAAACTGTAATAGCAGCGCATTAAAATTAAACAACAAAAACAGTTGATATGTTCATATCTCTTTGCACTCAACACCCGCCCACCGCTATCTCATTTCTATATCACAACACTGATATCTTCCTACAAATGAACAATATGAATATTTTACCTTCTATATTTTCAGAAGAAAGGCAAACATTCCAGCCCTGGATGGTTCCAGGTTTTATGTTCCTTCATCCCAGGTTTGTGGGCAATGGGAAAGGGCCCCGTGCAGCTTGTAGACTTCTGGGGGAAGGCTACCTCCACTGGGCCTCTCTGCTCATCCCTCCTTTTATCAGCTAGGGTGAGAGACCAGTGACCACACATAATAACTTCTCTAACTCTCCCTTAACAAATGTTTAGAAAGCTAGTCTTGACAGAAACTGATTACTGGGGATAAAAATCACACCCTTTTGTCCCTTTACAACAAAGAGCTCAGCAAGGAGAAGATTAAAAGACAGACTTTGAAGTGGTTTACTGTCCCAGTGGTCTTTAAAGTCAAAGTAGACAACACGTTTTTTTTTTTTCCCCCTCATTAACTTTTCAGCAACTTTTTAACTAAATGAACTGGAATCTTCTAAGATCATATGGTGCCTCAAAGGGATTTATTTAAGACCCAGTGGTCTTTAAAGTCAAAGTAGACAACACGTTTTTTTTTTTCCCCCTCATTAACTTTTCAGCAACTTTTTAACTAAATGAACTGGAATCTTCTAAGATCATATGGTGCCTCAAAGGGATTTATTTAAGAAAGTTTGAACAACTATTTATGCAAAATAAGTCACACAAAATAAAAGGAAATTTCCGCTTTACAAGGAATGGGTGGGAGCTGAAAGCGTTAATGAAGTGATACTGTTTGTGTTATTATCAGTTATAATTTCACTTATGTGTTCTTACACAAAAAAATAAGTGCTGGCTATTTTCATTGTGAGAACAGATACTATCAATGCTCTTCCATACATATTCTCACAGTACAGAGTTTGAGGTGCTGTTTTGGTTGAAATTTCTACTTTATAAAAACATTTAACCTCCTCAATGTCTTTCCTCATTGGTTTGGGATAAAGCCAGCAAGGTCTTTCTTCCTCTCTCAGATGGCAAAGTAGTGCATTAAATTGTGTACTAGGCAACGTAAAGTTGTGTCTTACTCAACACTCTGGTCTTCAATCTGCTCTGAGATGCCCTTGCTCTGCTGTAGTTCCTGTTAGGTTAGCTAGGGAGTCTATTTTTGCTCCCCACCTTCAGTCCAATTGTTGGGCGTGGATAGGGACACACTGATGTCATCACTGTCCCTTGAGCTTCTCTGCTGATCCACTCTGGATATCAATGAAGAACTCTCAGAAGAAATGTTCTCAATATACTTTGAGTCTCTTAGCCAGGAGAATGCTACAACTTCATGGATCCACTAGGCTAGTGATCAGCAGGGAATGCCTCCTACCTTTGTGCCTCTAGTTGTGCCAAGGATTATGCCATATGTCCTCCACCCTTCATGTGTTTTAGCTGTTAGACACCACCAGGCATTAAACTTGAACCCTGATGTAGGTAAATTTGTATCTTACTTGTTATTATAACAAGTCATAAGCTGTTGTGACTATTTTTATAGTATGAAACCTATATTTTATATAGATGAAAATATAAAATTTTATATGGTATGCCATGCACCTCTCACGATGACTAGGTGACAGTAGTAATTTTACACATTTTCAAGAGGAGGAGACTGGAAATAAATAACTTAAATATTTTCCCCCAAATCACCTAATGATTAAGAGACAAAGACTTGGAACCCAAATTCATCTAGCACCAGGGCATATGGCTTTTACACAGATAACCCAATCATAGGATTAGAGAGATAATCTAGCAAGAATTTATGACTTAGTTAAGAATGTCATCAGGTCCAAATCCTGAAATAGGCTTCTCTAAGTTTAAATTTCTCGATAAAAGTCCAAATTCCAATACAGAAATATTTCTTAGGATATAACCCTTAGGTAAGAGATCATTAATATAATATGGGGGCTGGAGAGATAGATCAGAGGTTAAGAGTACTGGCTGCTCTTGCTCTGCTCCTAGCCCTCTAATGGAGGCTAACAACTGTCTGTAATTCTAGTTCCTGGGGACTCTGATACCCTCCTCTGGCTTCTGAAGGCGTTACATGGAAGTGGTGCATATATGCAGGCAAAGCACTCATACACACTAAAATAAATTTTTAAGAGATTAAAAAGAGGTAACTATAACTGAGGAATATAAAAACACAACAAATTGTGGAGCCTTGCTGAATGTGCAGCTGTTGACCTGTGAATGGCATCTATTATTCATAGTACTCTCATTCATTTTTTAAGCATTAACTAATTAATTTTCTGTTCTCTTGTTGATATGTAAAATGGATTAGTTTTGTAAGGACCAAAGGAAGAAATGAGATGCCTCAGAATGTTGGTGTTTTGTCCAAATAAAAAGCTACAGCTTCCAGTGGAAAACTGAGATCTAAGCCATAGAGGAGTGTGGAGGAAGTCAAGACCGACATCATCAGGACTAGCAATGACGCACATGCCTGGTGGTCTGAAAGCATGCTAAGCATACCTGACTAAACACTTAGTGTTGCTCAAGTTAACAATCCTTTGAAATTATCACTAGTCTATGAAATGACATACATTTGAGAGATGAAAAAAAGTGATCCCAGAAATCAGCTTATATCATGAGAAAACCCTGGACAATCTAGTCTTACTCTACAGTATCTTCTTTTTATGTGACTAAATATCATGGTAAAGTTAATGATTATAAAATAAACGAAACGTAAAAACTCATTATCCTATCAAATCATTTAACGATGTATGTTCTTGCATGAGTTTAGTTAATGGACCTAGTAAAAATGTTTATTTTACATCATTTAACAATTTATACTACAACCATAGTATTTATATTTGAAAAATACAACTTATTTTATATTATACAAAATAGAAAGGGAAATTTCATTTAAGAAATGTCACTAACAATATTAAGAGGATAGAACAGAATTACTGTTAGAAGCTTACACTTCACTTTGAATATTACAACTAGATGTTAATTTCCTTCATTTGATCTGTAAAGTAACATTTCTACAGATTGATATAACTTGTGTTTGTGTGACTAAACATGAGCTAGAAGGTGATCTCTAGGACATAGAAAAGAGGAGAATATATCACAAAAAACTTAACTATATCTCCTCGTATGTAATGCAAAGATATTCTCAGACTGATTACTACATTCTTATAATATAATGCATATGTTTATAAAGCACAGATTTTATGAGTGTCTTGTCTTGATGAAAATTCATAGAACAAGATAATGATATTAAAATTCAATGCAAAAATAAATAAATACAATGCATTCTTTCAGGAGATGCAGAATTTTCTTCCAAACATATATCAATGATCTGTTTCTCAATATTCTTCCTCCAAATAAAGTTGCAACTCCCTTATCCAGCAGCGACTCTTTGCAACATTTCAATGAACGGCTAAACATTTGGGAGCATATGTGGCTGAATTGCTCAGTGGAGATTGATTGCCATGTCGATTTTTCATTCCACATTTTCTACACAGCTTCTTCGGTGCTTCCACAACTGTGACATTCTAAATCATACGGCTTGCCAAAGGAGAAAAATTCAAGGTTGTGCAGAAGATAGCTATAATGTGAGAGAAATACTATACTGGAGGTAGGGAAAGATACTTTAAAATTGCCATTTATTAGCCTCTTAAGGGGCTAAGTGGAAGAGCTTCAAGAATAATAAAGGCTCCTTGAAAACAATATGATGGACTTTGACAATGAAACATTATTATGCGATTTCATAAGGACAGGCCTACATACCTTATTTCAAGAAATGGCCTCATGAAACTCCACAAGTACGGGGTCATTTTTAATGTAGAAAGAGTTTAATGTGATTTCAATACTCACTAAAAATGTTATCTGAATCTTAATTTATTTTCACTTATTAAACTTTAATTACCACTGTTTATTAAAAATGATCTTATTAACTAATTATTCTTTAAATTGCAGATTTTGAGAACTCTATATTTTCTATAATGCAAATAATCATGATATATACAAACAGTGTGGTTACATTAAGATATTGTCTATAGCTTTTCTGAAATTCTTATTAAGGTATATTTACTATACTATATTCCACTCTAACAATAACTCAAATTTATCATTTACCCAAGTCCTCTCTCATACTTAGAGTTGTGTGTGTGTGTGTGTGTGTGTGTGTGTGTGTGGTTGCCCACTGCATTTAACTAGAGTCCCTTCATGAGCACGAGGAGGAGGCTATTTACTTGAGCAAGGACAACTTCTTCCACTGAAGAATTTGACTCCCTTTCCCCAGAAACCGTGAATTGCCTGTAGCTCCTCATAGAGGCATGGGGTCTCATGGGCCCTCCACCATCCATGACCGACTGTTGAGAGGCTCCATCTTATGCAGGTAACCACAGCAGTTGAAAGTTCATGAGTTTAACAATCATGTCATGTAGAGAAGATGGCATTTCACAGCACTCCTCCCCATTCTTTGATCCTTACATTCTTCCTGCACTCTTCTGTGATGTTCCCTGAACCTTGGAGAGGATAATTCATATGCTTAGGACTGAGCAGTCAATGATCATGAGGGAGCGCCATCAACAGTACTGTTAAATCAATCTTATTTCTTTCCCTGCACGGACAGAGTCAATAGACGCAGACAGCAACTGGGTGTGGAAAATTGAAGCAAGAATTGTACAGGTCAGGCAACAGAAACATAGACGATGGAAACGCTAACATAGACATGCACAAAGTGATGTCTCCTGAAATGGAGAACTAGGAAGTAGAAGCAACAAAGACTGTGGTCATGCACCAGATACAAACAGGGCTGATGATTCCAGACCTTCTGAGCGGGCTGTGGCCGCACTCCTCCTGTTATACACCAGTTGGTTTTTCTGGTTTCCGCTCCTGCGTGAGCTCCCAAGATGGGCAAAATAGACTTTTGGGCCTCATTAGTCTTCTCCACTACATAGTGACCTTGGTACATAGTAGACAATCCCCAGTATTTGTTGAATGAGATGGTTTAAGACTAAAGCTGTGTACTCAATTGGAAAAGCATAAGGAAAGAAAAGAATCAACATTATTTCAAATGCCTGGTCCTAACTGGTCAGAAGGCACATCTGTATTATTCCTGCAGGTGTACATATTTCCATTTACAGAGAGGAAGGTGAAGTTCAGAGGTTTAGTTAGTTACTCAAAATCCACATAGTTAGCAACAGCCTGGGCCAGAATTTGGAATCTGATCTAATTTGAGAGCCTGCATGACAGGCTCACCATTAGTGAGTGACAAGACCACTGGTGAGAGCAGTCACAGTCACAGAATATTTAGTGCATGACACAATGTCAGTTACAGGATTATTTGACGTTTGCAGTGTCAGCAATATCTTAACTAAATAGGATGTCCCAATCAGGAAGAAAAGTCAGATATTCATGATTTAATGATGTGTTCTTAAGAGTTCAATTCTAGTGACTCCTGTTACTTGCTTATAGCATGCTTAAAGATTTAGAGTGGTTTCTATATTCATATGTTGATTGACTCTGTCTAATGTAACATATGAGACATAAAATTCAAATGCACTTGTGATAGATAAAAAAGTTTCATAAACTCAAGGACATTAGTCTATAATCAAAGCATATCTTGTTAGAAAAAAGCCATTTAACATGTTTGAAGTATGTAAGTAATTTATAAGGATTTTCACATTGATTCTTGTGTGTACATTAGTGATTTAGACTTAATATGGTGCACACTAGACTCAGGCGAAATGTTAAGCTTAAAGAACAAACAAATTTAAAAATGTTGGCTTATAGTCATTAATTTTGGTAAAAATAATTTCTTCCTATCTGTATTATAGTGTATAACTACCAACCAATAATTAAGAGATGAGAAAAACTCATGGGTTGTATTTATGCCTCTGTGTTGGAGTGAGAAAAGGTCAAGGTGCCTAAATGCTTTGCCCCTCAGAGGAACATGAATTATGAAACAAATGAAGCTTAAGTCTCTAGACTTTTCAATTGCATAGGCTTCTTCCAAAGTCCTCAAGGAACTGTGCCAGTATGCATAGGTGATCACGTATTTTAATCACAGTTTATTAAATGTTCTCTTTCCAAGCTGGGCGTGGTAGCACACTTGGGAGGCAGAGGCAGGCAGATCTCTGAGATCAAGGCCAGCCTGGTCTACATAGTGAGTTCCTGGACAGCTGGGGCTACAGGGAGACCCTGTCTCAAAAAGACCAAAAAAAAGGAAAAAATTCTCTTTCTTTTGCAATTTATCTGCCCTCACACTCTATTCTGGGATAGGTAAGCTGAGGAATACTAGTGTTCGGGTATCCAAGTAAGAAGGAAGAATATTGCAGATATATTTCTTAAGTGTAGTGGAGGTAAAACTTCTGTTTACATGGCTTAAGGAAAGGTTGAAATCTTTTCATTCTTTTTGAATGGATCAAAGAGTACATAGCCAATTAGAGCATGAAGAGATGTGCATGGGCATTTTATAAAAAGGAATCTACCATATTTTGGGTTTTCTTATTTTCCAGGTTTCATAAAACTTTAACTGGTTGTAAAACTATTTTTAATTGCATAGCAGTTGACATTTATCCGGGATTTTGTACTCTCTCCTAAATGACAATCTTACATTTTGTAAACTGTAATCCCCTCAAACGTGGACCACTCTTACCATCAAACAGTAATGCGAGACATTTCTGGATGTGAAAATTTCAAGACTGTGTAATGGATTTGTGCACATTCCTTAAAACAGACAAGGAAACCAATATTCTTTCTCCCAACTTATCCAAAAAATTTACTCAAAGGAAAAATAAATAGGAATAGCAGGTAATAGAATCTGATGTTTACTTGATAATTCCTTCTCTTATTTCAACAGTACCTTGGTCGGCAAACAGAAATACAATTGTACCTTTTAGTAGGTACTATTCAGTACAAGGAAGCTTGAAGTAAACTCATGAAGCAACACAGCAGAGAACACGGTCACCTCAGTAACAAAGGAGGTGTTATGCCTCTCCTACCTGCCACAAATATCTCTTCCTGATATGTCTGAGAAATGTTTCCTTGGCACATACCCAATATCAAAGAAAAGGAACCCCAAATCCTTATTAAATAATTAAATAATAACGGACAGAATAAGCACACACACACATATACATATTTGAGGCATGACTTTGCTAAATCACCCAGGCTTGACTTGAAATCAAGATCCTGCTGGCTCAGGTTTCCAAGTAGGTGGGATTATAGGTTTACACTACTTAAATATGGTTGATAAGTGAATTTTTAATGAACTCAGAACACTAGGCAAGACTTACAGACATTTGGCCCCATGTGCAGAACATGTAAAACCTCCAAATATTCATATGATTACCCCCAAACAAGTGAATTATGGAAAAAGAAATCTCCACTAATGTGAACTTCAAGTATGAAAAGGCTAACCTATAACCCATAGATTCAGAGGCACTATAAACAGTAAAAGCTACCACAGGCAGCCAGGTACACAAAGCACAGCCTCCACTGATGTGATGAAAGTCAACACTGTGTGCTGAGCTAACATTTCTTCAGAGAGAGCAAGGTCAGCAATCAAGGTCATATAAAGTGGTTTATAACCACATCTAATGGATGAGTTCTACTATTTAAATTTCATCCTTGAAAGAAATATAAGGATATACCACATCAAAATCATTAACAATATAGGCAGGAAGTGATTTCATTTTGCTCAACAGGTGATTGGCATTTAAAACTAGAGAAAGAGAAAAGAAATTTAAATTATGTAGTGTGCATGACACTGTGGGTGGTGGGGGTATTTTCATTGTTCATGTACCACTGGCCTCGGTTCTATTGGTACAAATAGCTAACATGTATTAAGTACTTTCTGTGCCTTGGAAAAATACGTAAGAGTTTTATATGTACTAACTTGATCTATACAACACTGTAGTTAGGTATTATCATACCCATTTTACAGACAGTGAAATTAAGGCACAGAATTCTAAGCCATCAGTCAAAGGAACAAAGACACAGTATTGGTTAGAATAGGGATTCTAAACAAGAGTGACGAGGTAGAACACAGTTCTTCATCTATAAGCCATGTGTAATGAGCTGACCTCCAGGCTTGTTCTAAAGAATTCTAATTAACTTCAGTTTTGGGAACAGAGTTCTCACAAATTCAATGTAACTCGTGTTTTAACAAGATGCTTCTAATAATAGATAAAAGAAAAACAAAATGATTATGGAAATTCTTGGATAAGTGAAACCTTTCCTTTGTCTAAGTTGCTGTAAAAATTAATACTCCATGGCCAAGACTCAGTGGACAAAATACTTGCTGTGTAAGCACAAAGACCTACGTTCGAATCCTTGTAACCCACATAAAAGATGGAGTTGGCATGTGCATCTCTAACTCCCTCCAGCACTTGATGGGGCAGGGACAGGAGGATCCCTTCGGCACACTGTCCAGCCAGTCTTGCCAATCAGTTAGCTCCAGTATCAGTTAGAGGCCCTGCCTCCAAAAGTAGAATGGAGAGTGATAGGCAAAGAAAGGTCCCTACGTGGACCTCCAGCCTCCAGACATGCATGTGTGTTTGCTCACATAGCTGCACACATCCATGAACATGTACACATGCAGACACCACACACAGATGCTCAAGAAAGTAAGAAGGAAGGAGGGGGGAGGGAGGAAAGAAGGAAGAAAGGGAGGAACAAAGGGAGGGAGGAAGTAAGAAGGGGAGGGGAGGGGAGGAGGGAAGGAAATTTAAAAAGCCATATGGTGGCTAACAACCTTCCAAAACTACAGTTCCCAGTGATTCAATGCCCTCTTGTGATCTCCTCAGGCATTGCATGACACAAAGGGGAATTTAGAGAGGATTAGGTAATCATAGAATACAGCATTCAGATGCAGATGAAGCATCCTCTGGTAGCAAAGTCTGGGAGTTAGAGCTAATGTCAATCATTGTAAATTAGATTGCCTTGAAGAAAAATAGAAAGAACATAGAAACAGAGGGACAGTGACTGAGGGCAGAATATGTTCAGTTTCATTCTCAACCCAGCTTCCTCAGGGAGCTTTTTCAAAAGACTGGAGAAGTAGGGATTTTTGGTTGCCAAGGGTCAGAATTCTGGACAATCAGACTTAAGTATCTGCTACACGGGAAAAGTAACTTGGCAGTACTGAGAGACTTGGAGGGAGACATTTTCATCAAATTTGTATTTAGAAAAAGTATTCTAGAAATGTTTGGAGATGAATACAAACGAGAAGTTGTCATCCCTTTAGAGTGATAAGATCATGATTGATTTTGTTTTAAAGAATTTATTTTAAAATAGTTTTAAATCTATAGAAAAATCATAAAACAGCACAGAGTTAGAAGCCCATGTAACTATAACATATTTCTCCTATTATCAACATCTTGTGTGTGTGTGTGTGTGTGTGTGTGTGTGTGTGTGTGTTTAATAGCTTTTTCATTTCACAGACCTCTCATTCTTCTTGTTGGACAATGCTACTGGAAAAAAAATCTGTGCCCTCCTTATATGGTTGACTTCTTAAAAAGTTCCTTGGAATTTGTCATTACCTTTCTGTGAGTAAAGTGTGCTATTTCAGCTTTGCAGGGCTCACACCTTCCTCCTTTTCCTTCCTTAATATATTGGTTTCAAAATATCCTCATCTGACCACTGTTCCCTGCCTCCATAGTCAATGGAGGAAATGGAGATGCCTTAGAGTTAAGGTTTTTCATCTACAAGGATTTGCCCAATGTTTAGAAAACCACAACAGAGAAAAATCAAACAAAATCATCCTTCCTGTCAGAAGTCCCATCAGCATTCCACATCCATGCCAAGCTGCACACTTCTGTCTTGAACATGATTTCTGGGGACAAGTCAATTTTGGTGCTTTGTATTACACACACACACACACACACACACACACACACACACACATACACACACACACAATTAAATATAGGACTTTCAGATCATCACTATTGCCTGATGACAGCAGAGGATTAAGGCTTGAATATAAAAATAGGATTCTAAAAAAGAAAAGGAGACATAATTTCCACACATGATTCTATTTCCATTTGTTTTCTTTCAAAGAAAACATAAGATAATAATTTATCGAGCAAGATAAATTATCTGTGCTATTTCAAGGAAAGAGGAAGCCGCGGTGAAATCTTAAAAGGAAAATCATGTTTGTTGTTGCTCTTCCCAAAACAACTAGAGTTCTGTCAACATCTCAACCTTGGCTGGCTGAAAAGGCAAATATTTTCAATATTAGCTAATGAATGTAAGTGTGACAATTTCTTCTATCTGACATCAAGCATGAGTGCTCTGGAGTCCATGACAATGAGGCTGCAGTCACACTTTGGCATTTTAGACAAGGAGCACATGGTGTTTAAGTAGTGATGGCATCTTAGAAGGAAACAGTGCTCTTTAGTCAATATGAATTTTTTTAATGAAAATTCCTGCTAAGTGTTAGATGCTTTGTATACACATAGATTAGTTCATTTATACACATAGACTACCTCCTAGGTAGTCTCCCTGACCCAAGTGCTTTGAATTCATTTTAAAAATAAAGGCTAAGCCAGTTGTTCGAAAACCCATGACTAGTATGAAGAATAGAAGACATTATTTGAACTGCAATTCTGTAGAGTCTGGGACCACTAATATGATGAATATTTGAAGTCCCATCAGGAAACAGCTCAGAAAAATTAATCCATGAATATCCATAGAGCTTTTAATAAAAATACTGTTTCCAGTGGATTGGGCAAGCAGTAAGGAGGCCACAGGGCCACTGGTATGGCTACGCACATTGAGTGGTACCACATTCCAGGGAGTGCCCCGCCTTCCTATAATGAGGGTGGGAAAAAAGACAGCAGAATAGGAGGGATCATTTTGGATGCATTGGTTAGTCTCCCATGGTCCACTAAAAGACATGGACCCATGGATGTATCAGGTGGTCCTCACTGATTTCCCTCCTGGGGCACAGAGCAGAATGGAAGTAGTAGTCAGGGCAAGAAAGGCACTTGGAGTAACTCTGAACATTTTCCTGTGCTTAAGCAGAGAAACAGCATCTCATTTCATTCAGCTCATTTATTCTCTTGAAAGTCAGCAACAAAAGACCTTTGTACTGAATCTTTCTAAATGTGTAAAACTCCAAGATGAATTTGATCATCTAGAAAACAACATGTAAAAAATGTCAAAAACTTAGGTAGAGCTTTTGCTTATTCACAGACTGAGCCAAGGCAACATCTATAACATTTAAAGATGTGTGTGCACATTAACATGAGACTTCTCAAAGCATAGCTTGCAGATGGTTGACAAGCACTGTTGAATCATGAAACACTTTTCCAGCTTTCTGAACCCTTAATTCTCACTCTATCACGGAGAAATGAAATACGTTTAGATAAATGATCAAAAGCTTTAAGTGTTAGTCACTTTTTCTGTCTTTTCAGCAATATTTGCTGTGTCTTCAATATGAAATGCCCCCATAGGCCCATGTGTTTGAACACTTAGTCCTTAGCTGGTGGCAACTGGAAGGGTTATGGACTCTCCAGTAGGTGGAGCCTTGCTGGAGGAAGGCATCACTGAAAGCAGACATTGAAGCCTGGCCCCACTTCCTGTTGTCTCTCTGCTTCTTACTGCAGACACAATGTGATGTGATGGGCCAGCCTCATGCTCCTGCTGACATGTTTTCTTCTCCATAAATACTGTGACCCTCTAGAACTGTGAGTAAAAAGAAATTCTGTCTTCCTTAAGTTGCTTGTGTCAGGGTATTTTATCACAGCAACTGAAAAGTAACTAAGACAATATTTTATAATGCCATATATATATATATAAATGCCAATACATATTTTATAGAGATGGATATATGTTATATGATATAAAATTAATAACAAATATGATTAATTTAGAATGAACTACATGGAATGTTAATAAAGGATTGTGGTGATGGTCACAGCACAATGGATGAGGAAAGATGTTCCCAGAAAACATTAAGCATGTTATGCAAAAAACATGTTTTCAGAAAATAAATCCAGTTCTCCACTCATTTTTACTGGTTTTTATCCTGTATTATTTTCATTGTCTTGTATTCCACTGTAAATTGTCTAAAATATTTAGAATTACACATGAAATAACTCATGGATTAATAAAAATATAAATATTTATGTTTGATTTTTAAGACTGGGTCATGTTTTGAATAGATGCTTTCTACAAAAGTATGACATCTTAAGACATAACTCTGCCCCAATAATCATTAGCCTCGAAAAATCAAGGATTAACTAAAAATGCCTTCTATTCAGAAAATGTAGTAGAGTCTATTGCAGTTACAGTAAGTAATAGGCTTTCAAAATGGTCTCAATATGGAGACCAAAACAAGAAGAGATTGGAGGGGCCAGCCAAGCACACCATGTCCTTTCTGTATTATAGAACATGTGTGTGTGTGTATGTGTGTGTGTGTGTGTGTGTGTGTGCGTGCGTGCGCAGAAGGGATTTAGTTCCATTTGCTCACAAGGCCAGAGAGCCCTAGGAAGAGGGGAGATGGGCATGACATATGGAACTTATTCTCTCACAGTAACAGATTTTTCTCATTTCAAATGTATTCACATTTTCAAAATGCTACTCCAATTTATTTTTTAAGACAGTGTAGTGGAAACCCTCAGCCAAGGCTCCTCTTTTCCTCTAACACATGAAAAGAACATGACACAAAGAAAAGTATTGTGTAACTTTGCCTCCCCAACTGGACCGCATTTTTTGGAAGCTTCTTTCTGTGCTTATTCATCCTGGAGGAGTGAGTTCATGGAGACACCTCTGGAAGACTTTTCCTTCCTCCTTGCCCTGACATTCTCTGCCTTTTGTTCCCTTCACAAGGATACACTCTGCATCTGTTTATCAAGGCAATCTCATTTTCCTTCAGTGTCAGATAGTTGCCTGTCCATCATAAGCGTGGCCGTGAGGGCTTTATAGAGGTGTCTTTGCCAAGTCAGAAGAGAATAATTCTGATTTCCTTTAAAATATGCTGAACTCAAGATAAAACTGTACAAATTTTTCACGGTTAATTCAATCCTTTTACATGACTACACTATTTTCTTTGGCAGAACTTTACTAAGTCTTATTCAAAGTTCCTGACCATGCTTCAGGTTTTTATGAAAGTCGTATTAAGCTGTTTCTGAACAAATGCATGCCTCTTCATCCAAACTCATCTCAGATTCTCTATTTGACAATGCAAGGTTCTTACTCATAAACATCAGCAATTAAAAAAAATTAAAGTCCAAGCACATGTAAGGTAATTTTGTAGACATGGGAAAAAAACCTATTATGAAAGTCATAAAAGTGCTAAACATAGTCCTAAAGAGTAGGCAACCTGTGCCCTCAAATTACTCTTCACATAGTTAACAGAACTGCTGGGAGGTAATGTGACTGTCAGGATAGGTAGGGGCAGAAATTTAGAAGTCCTGGTGGTGTGGCAGTCTAGGAATCAGTAGAACACAAATGTGATTGGAATGTAAAGTGTCACAGGGAAAATGACCCAGGATGAGGTTAGAGTCAGACTCACCACTCAGTGTCTGTATGTCATAGAAAATATGGACAGTTTCCAGCAAAGAAAGAAATGGGGTCTGGTTTATATGTGCTTGTTTACTTTAGTGGCTGCTTTGTGGAGAGTGAGTTTGAATGAGACATTTTAGGAGTGTGCTGTGATACTCCAAGCAATGCTGACCACTGCCACTGGGACAGCAACAATGAGGAAAAATGAAAAAGCAGATATATTGTGGGTAGACTTGATAGGCTTGTAAATGAATTGAATGTGAGGAAGGAAGACAGTAAGGAACTCACTTCAAGTTACTGAGTTATTGTTATCGTTACTGAAATAGGACAGAAAGCAAAAGAGGCTGGCAGTTGTCAGAATATGCACAAAGAGATGCATTTCAGAGGATTAAGATGCACATCGGGCAAGAGTTGCAAAGCTGAGAATGCTTATGAAGGCAGAAGAAGGCGGGAGCTCTGAAGAGGCAAGCCTTGATCACTGATAGAAGAGCTAGGATGCTAGCTAGCAATTCAAGGAAGATTAGAGCACACAGAATTAGAAAGGAGGAGGAAGGCACCTAAAGTACTTAGCATCAAAGACAACTCACTGTGGGACAATACTTAATAAGCTTAGCTGCAAGGCAGAGTTCTTGGGTAAAAAGCTGATAACCTTTCAAAGTAAGATTCGGGGGGGGATAGTTCAAATTTAGGGTGCTATTCAGAGCAACTGGGTGCAGGCGTGGTGCGGAAGGTATTGTGTGAAGGAAGTGCATTATAAAAATAAATATGAGGGTGCATTGATTTCTGGTGTTCACAAGTAGGCGGATCCTCAGCTGTTGTGAGACTCAGGCTATCACTTCAAGAGAGTTGAGGAACAGAAAACAAGAGAACAATGTAATATTTTACAAAGAAAACACAGAAGAATACATGAGATGATGGGAGGGGAGATAAGAGGAAATAATTTGGTGAGTGCTACTCTCTTTTCCCTTCTTTAACTGTGGACACTTGGTAATGTGCCTAAGCTGTGCACACCATGTATGCCTCGCTTCATGCTTTACTTCCTCTGGAATGGTAAGCAGACATACATGCTGGTAAGTCAACACCAGGGAAAATCTGGTGATCGCCAGACCAGGGGAGTTCCAGTACAGAACCAAGGAATGCTGAACGATGAGATTCTTATCTTCAAAGTCTATGTGTTGACCAAGGAAACACACACAAAGCAATGTGCTACCCAGACTGCAGAGAACTGATTTAGTCTCTCTCTATTCTCGCTCATGGTGAGCTTTTTCTTATAAGGGAAAAAGGATCATCACTAGCATGTGACTGTCTAGCAAATAAACAAGAAATAGGGAAGCATAATAATCAGACAGAGCTAGTTGAATAGCAAGGCAGATTAGTGGATAGCTTATATTTTTGTTTTTCTGTTTTCGTTACTGTTAAAATAGTATCTGATCTTAGATGATTCTTTCCATTTTGGGTCCAGGGTTACAGTATATAAGAGGAAATAATTAATCTTGTGATGTAGAAGAACAATGCATATGAGTGTGTGTGCATGCTTCTGTGTACATAGAATCCTAACATGTTCTTCTAAGGGAAAACACAGAGGAATCACACAAGATATTAAACGCTGATGAAATAGATGTGTAAAAACTAATCTTAAACATACTGCATTTCTTCCAAAGTGTAAAAATATCAGTAAGAAAATTCTGAGCACTATTAATAAACAACCTACTCACAAAATGTGATGAATAGGAAGAGGCTATGTCATGATTCTATCTGATAACAGTGAAAAGATAAGATGGATGTTGGCAATTGCTTTCTGTAATGCCCACTTTCATTCTACTGGTGATTGGCAAATTATTTTGTATTGCACCTTGGGTACAACATTAAATCCACTCCTAATCTTTCACTGCTTTATGACTGTCCTATCCCCAGGAGCTTTGGTTATTTTTCATGCCTACTTCCTTTAGTAATTGGTGCTTTACTCAGTGAGGAGCTGTCAATTGTAAGCTGTCCTTGAGTTTCAGAGACATAAGTCGCAAAAACCTCTAGTCCTTCCTGACTATTAGACTGGCCAGTCTATGAGAATGGACCCCACAATAAACCATTGAAGGGCTATCCCTGGTTAAGATGGCTGACAGATTTAATATTAAACCATGATGAAGAGATGCTACAAAAATATCATGTGTACTTAATATATTTGATCTTTGAGGAGACTACCTCTAAATCTTGGGTCCTTCTTGGCTTCTCCCATGTTTCTTCTGGAATATACATCAATGTTCCCTCATGGGGCACCGTAGTTCAACAAATCATCCTGCTTCTCCCTCCTCTCTGCACAGTTGCTTTTTATATTCTCCATAAATAGCGCCTTGCCCTGTAATTCATCTTCCATGCCTCATTCATTCTAAATCTAAGCTTCTTGGCCACGTTTCTACCATATTAAAGCACTTCCCATGACAAGCTCATGCTTAAGAAGAAAATCAATTTTTCTGATTCATTTGACATGAGCTCCTGGGTGTTTTTATAATTTATTATTTACTCATAGGCCAACACCTCTATGAAACCAATATTAAATATTAAAGGTTGCTGAGGGCACAGTCCTTATCAGAAAGCCTAGCTGTTACTATCAGGGAGAATGATAGCCCTCTCCAAGGGGGAATGCTAGCATCTTCAAATTATAAGGTGAGTTTGTCACTTTGAAATGATGCTGAAGAATAAAACAACATGGGAACCTCAAAGATGACCAGGGAATGAGTACAAAGGGGAAAATTTGGGGCCTGTTTCTTTCCCTCTTGACTGCTACAGAAACAGCCTCATTTAGTCTTCAGCCCTTCAAAGGAAGTGGAAGTTAGACTCTAGACTACAGCAGGCTGGAAGACTGAGAGCATAAACAGCCCATACACTAAATATTCAGTAGTGTGATGGCCCTGGCGTTTTGGTCACTATACAGGCCTCAGAAACACATCTCATATTAAGTCTGGAAGGTCTGTGACACTTTGATAGAAGAGATAGTATTTCAGCAGTCATCAGCAGAGTTCACTGGATTATTTATTTATTTAATAATTTATTATTTATTGCTGCTGTTTTGAGACAGGGTCTCCCTGATGCCTCAGCTGGCCTGGAACTCACAGAGATTTACCTGCCTCTGCCCCCAGAGTGCTGGAGTTAATGATATATGCCATTATACCCAGCTGTTCACTGGATATTTACACAATCAGTGCTATTATTAAAATATGTTGATACTCATTGGGACTTTGCTTTATTCTTATCTGCCAGGATTCCTCTACCACCTGTATCTTTCCTCCATACATAAATAATGCTTAGTTAAAATCCATTATGTATCTGATGCCAAAGGCTTTATGAAATAACTCTCAAAAGACATCTAAGGGGCTGTTTAATTTTGTTAGCTTATGACAGAGGGTCTTTGATGGTCACGTAAGCACCATATGAACCGTCTGCCCCACTGGTGCTCAAAGGAACTGTTGGTTCAGTATGTGGACCAAGCGGCTCACAGAAACAGAATAAGCCCACATGTATCTCTGTGTGTTTATATGTAAGTGTGTGAATCAATTGTGACACTATCTGTGCATGTATATATGTGGGGTATAATTGATGAGCACAGGTGCATGTGTGAGCACAGGGTACATGCGTGCATGTTTGTGCTATATATGTTTATATATGTACATGTGTGCAGGTTGCTATGTGTACTTATACGTGTGTGTGTGTATGTGTGTATATAAGGAGGATGTCACACTTGCATTCTGCAATCCTCCCTGCAGTACTAGTGGATCAAAGGCTGATATAACAGTTATGAAAGTGCTATGGCAGCGTATGAAAGCACGAAAGAGTTTTGCCGAAGGCCCAAAATAGCAGCAGAAGGACGTGGATTATATGGATTGTATATTGTTTATATTTTCCTAAGGCTCAGGCATTCTTCCCTCGAGTACCTGTGATTCATTTTGGTTTGGAAAGTTCTTCAGTATCTAGCATCTGCACCCCTCTCTAAATGCACGTATTTCCATTTTCATCAGATTCGACCACCAGTTTCCTTTCCAGAAAAAAATAGAACCTTGCAGGTTTGCCCAGGTCCTTGGGCACCTGATGCTTTTGTTCCTACACACTCCCTCTCTTTACCTGCCACCCATTCCCTCCCTTTTCTTCTCAGTCTGGTAAATTTCTTCTTTTTCTGCACGTTGCTTCTTGAAATGAATCTGTCCAGAGAGACAAACCCAATGTATGGTTCCATAGCACGCTAGATACTGCTTTATTTTAATGTGTACAGGAATCACTGTGCTGAAATGTATCTAATACCCTGTGTAGGAGTGCAACTTAGTTGCACTAGGCACTTATTTTGTTTTTCAGATAAATGATACTGCTGTGCAAGGGGAGCAGGAGGAAATAGATCTCATTTCCGCTGGGTACCACGTGCTGGTGTTTTATTATTGAAAAAGAGAAATTCCAAAATGGAATGATGGGAAGCAAGATTATGTGTTATGAAATGGTTTAAATGAACAAGGTCAGAATGCCGTTTGAGTAAAGTACCATGTGTGCTGCACTGGCCACCTGGTGTTAGAGGGTGGAGGGGCTTTGGGGACCAGCTAAGGTGCGCTGTTGCCTTTTCTGCCTTTACTTCACAACTATTGAAACCTCACTCTTCTGAGCTTAGAGAAATAAGCACACTTCCTATACAAGGAACATTCACAAACATTCCTTAAATGATAGATGAATAAATAGACAATCTAGAAAGGCATGTAATTGTCCCATTTTGTCTATATTTCTTTCTCCGAAATTTTGTAATAAAGAATTTATTTTGTGGTAAGTGTTGGGAAAGTCTGTAGGTACTATTTGCTACATGAAACTTCTTAATAACAAGCTAAGTGACCAACTTAAACTAAAAAGAATTATTAGAATATGCTGTGTGCTTAGAATCAACAGGAGGCTGGCTATATTCTAAGCCTCAGAGCTTCATAGAACCAGAGAAATAATTCCACTAAAATAAAAAGCAGAGACTCAGCACCCCAGAAACTAACCTGCTGTAATAAGTAACCTGTAGCCGTTGTCTCCCCTGAAACCCCTTGACCTGGGCACCTTCTATGTCTCCATTGTGTATCTGACAACTGGGAGACAAGACAAAATTAGCCAAAGTAAATCCATATGCCTGTTTTCTGTCGTTGCTGGGAGGAGGAGATAAAGATTTCATGGTTTCTTTCTTCTTTATGGAAATGTACAACCAGGGCTGGAGAGATGGCTCAGCGGTTAAAAACACTGGTTATTCTTGCAGAAGACCCGGGTTTGAATCCCAGCACTCACGTGGCAGCTAACAACTCTCCATAACTCCAGTCCCAGGGGATCTGACAGCCTCTTTCTGGTCTCTACCTGCATAGCATGCATTAAGCACACTTACATACATGCAGGGAAAACATTTATACACATAAAATAAAAATAAGTTTAAAAACTTGTTTTAGAAATTAAGAAAATAGTTCTTTTTCAGATTGTATTCAGTCAACTTTGAGGGATCTTTCCCATCACTTCTT
>NW_008354532.1:1991662-1996423 GCF_000622305.1 Nannospalax galili
GCTTTTAATGATCCACTTGAAGCTGAGGTCCATCCTTTCTTATTCTTAAATAAACCATCATGAGAAGTGGTGTGTATATCATGATGCCTTTGTTTGCCGGGAGCAGCCTGTGTGGGTGCTCTCCTCCTAGACAATCTTACATTGTACAGTCTACTTCTTTTGTAGGCATGACAATGCTTTTCTTCTTAGATTTGGGTAAATATAAATAAATATTTACACAAGCTCCTTTGCTCTCTACTTTCCTCATAACCTTGAGGCATCAAGGAAGTTTGTTCTTATTAAGTAGCTCCATTCACTGCGCTGGACTATTAAGTTCCTAAAGAGCAATAGCTTGGCTTGGATGGCTCCTGTGTCCTCAGTGTCTACAGCAGAGCAAGGAGCCAGTGCTCTGTAAGCACTTGCTGAATGTCGATATCTTAAAGCTGTACATTTCAGGGCATGCACTGACCCTCTGCTTATGATGGCAACAACACACAGGAGATAACCTCTGTGCCCCCGGGAGAGGAGAGATAATAAACCTGTTTTCTGTGTTGACTTTTATAAAATGCACGTATAAAGAATGAACTGTTAAGCAAAAACAAAAAGTGAGTTTCCAAAAACCCACCATGAGTGCATGTTCGTGGAAGTATTATATGCATAGCTAAAATTGGCAACATAAAAAGCCATTAAAATATTAAGCATAATTATCATCAAGAGTAATTTTAAAAATAAGTATTAGAACAGTTCCATCATTTCTTATTTCAAATATCTCCCTTTGTGATATGCTCACTTTAAAAAGTAAGAAAGGTAAGACATTAGTTAGGCTGGAGAGATGGCTCAGCGGTTAAGAACACTGGCTGTTCTTGCAGAAGACCCAGGTTTGAATCCCAGCACCCACATGGCAGCTAACAACTGTCTGTAACTCCAGTTCCAGGGGATCCGACAGCCTCTTCTGTCCTCCATGGGCATTGCACGACATGGGTGCACTTAGCTACATGAAGGCAAAAATGAGCAGATCCCTAACATTTATATTTATCTATAAGTATCTACACATGAAGATACATTTACCACAATGCAATTATTTTGTACATACTAACTTTCTAGTCAATAAAACCTATACCATAACTTTAGTAATTTTTCATCTCACCAAATCCATATACATATTGGTAAATTAGAACTCACCAAGATGAAAATTTTACTTTTGGATGTGATACAGATGGTAATCTCTAAACTGAAAGAATGTATTCACAGTGCATATATCTACCTGAAAAAATACTGCTATCTATAAAATATAAAGAACTCTTAAAATAAGATTATATGTTTCTTACATAAATGGGCAAAATATTTGACCACTCGGATAAAGAAGATATGCATTTGACCAGAGAATACATATACATATACTGCACACCATTTGTCACCAGAGAAATGCAAATTAAGACCACAATGAAATGTCATGAAGAAAGTGACAGTACCAAGTGGTCACAGGCTATGAAACAACTGGAATCATTACACATGCTGGTGGGAATACAAAACAGGACAGATTATGTGGTAATAGGACAGATTCTCTGAAGTCTACAAGTCCTCATAGCAAATGACTCACTCTAGAGGTGAGTAACTTTGTTTACTGCCAACTCAACCGCCATCAATTAAAAATCAATTAAAGTTTATAGCATGTGGCTACCACCAAATCTAGGTGGAGGACAACGTAAAGTACTTCTCAGAGTCATGGTTTTCTATATAAAATGTGAGCCTCATTGGATCACCTAGTGTGACTTTTGTAAGACTAAAACAAGCTTCCCAAAGATCAAGAACCTTGAAAATGTGTGTCTTACACATTGTACCTTATTTTTAGCATAACTTCAGAAGTTTAAGTTACCAAGTGTTGTTTCCTCTTGGAAAGGCTGCCTGTTAGATGCTGGACCAGCCTGGGTAAGTATCTATTTCCTATGATGTGAGGTCATCCCTGAAAATACCATTCCAATGGGCCACACTCCAGGGATCACGAGCACATAAGATGACTGAGCTCACTTACTGGCTCGGAATGGATACCTGGCTCACTGTAGACCTAGTCTATGTGACGATTGGTCACCATGCCAGGGGACTTCTGGAAGCCCAGTGGAAAAGGAACAGAAATCAAGGAAAGGGACTTAAAATCAGGATACTTACATGAAATTTTAGGACTATTCCAGAAGGAACATTGAAATTTAGAAAGGATGTCTGATAAAACCTCCAACTTATAAGTGAGATGGGAAAGGAAAGAGAAAACAGGGAGCAGGGAAGAGGTACTAACTTTCAGCAAAGCAGCTGAGAGTTTGCTCATCATAGAGTTCTGTACTTTTCATACCCTTTCTGTAATTTTACAGAAGCCCACAATGTGTTGCTGAATACATTTATCCCAAACAGTGTTTGAGTCTAAAAATTGCCCACAGAGGAAGTTCATTTTCTAGTTTGTAATGTCCATAAATTCAAAATGTTTGACTCAGGTTTCCGCTTATTACGGTAGGATTTCTGTAATGGTCATCATTTGGTGTAACTTTTTCAGATATTTAAAAATATGTATGTAAATATGCAATGTATATTTTGTATTCCATATAAAGGCATTTACTAATGAAAACATCATCTATCAGTCCATGAGTTTCTAAGTTTGGACACAGAGTAGACAGCACGTGTGCCTCCTGTGGAAGTCACATGGTGAAAAGGGGAAGAACGTTGCAGCTCACGTATTAGATGCCTAGTCTCCCCTGTACTGACTGGGTGACCCTGTATACCACATGTCTACACTCCCTTGTGAGTTCTTTCTTTTGGAAATGAATCTTAATCTCCTGCAAGCATTTGGGGCATACTGAACTGTTAAATTTGCTATACTTTCGAGATAGGGGATGGTGCTCTAGAGAGTACCATTTTCCAAATCCCACCACATCCTACCCTCTGTCTCTAATGCTGTGGCCAGATGATCATGCACTGGGCAATGAGGTTCCCTTTCCTGCTCTGGCCTTTGACCTGGTCTCTGCCCTGCCTCTGGCCCATTCTGTCCCTACCAAACTGCCCACTTGCAGTTCCTTGTACAGATGAGGGTATACTCACATCAGAGCTTTCACAAACCTGTAATTCCCTTTGCCTGGCAAAAGTCATCACACAGTGGGCTTCTTAAACCTTGACTCAGAGTTCATCTCATAGAAAGTGGTCTGTGCTGACCATCCTGCATAGAACTCCATCTATCCTCTTCATCCTCTTTGCTGGACTCTATCTTTATGGCCCTTTCTGCCCAACACAGTTCACATATATTTATTAGGCATCACTTCTAGCACATTGTGATTAAAATCTTCTGTTTGGCATGTGGGACTCTTGAGGGTATGGATTTTTTTAATTATTAAAAAATTATTTGTTATTTTATGTGTATGAATGTTTTCTCTGCATGTATATGTATACCAGTATGTGGAACGCCTGCAGAGGCCAGAAGAAGGTGCCAGATCCCTTGAAACTGAAATTACAGACTTCATGTGGGTGTTGGGAACTGAACCCAGGTTCTCTCCAAGAGCAAACAGTGCTTTTTAAAATATTTTATTTATTTTTATTTTATGTGTATGAGTGTATTGCCTGTGTGTATGTGAGTGCACCTGTGTCATGCAATGTGCCGGAGGTCAGAAGAGGGCTTAACTGGAGTTAAGGATGGTTCGTAGCTGCCATGTGGGTGCTAGGAGAGGTCAGAAGAGGGCTTTGGATTTCCCTGGAACTGGAGTTAAGGACCATACGTAGCCGCCATGTGGGTGCTGGGAATCAAATCCTGGTCCTCTGCAAGAGCAGTCAGTGCTCTTAACTGCTGAGCCAGTGCTTTTAATTAGTAAGCCATCTCTCTAGCCCTGAGGTCAAGGATTTATTGGTTAGGTCTAAAAAAATCAAGTGACACTTTAGACTTTCTCATTAGAATTCACTGCAGATGGCTAAGTGAAAAGCAAAATTAAGAAACTGATGTATTAGAAAATTCTACTGATTCAAGTTTTTTGACGTATACTTCACAAAATTTTGGTTGAAATCTGATGGCCAGAAATTCTTAAAACAGCCCATAATGCTCAAGACGCTCAAAATTCCTTCCTTTTGTTTCTGAAACTGGCTGGTACCCAGAGTCTCTCTGGAGAACAAATAAACTCAGATTGCTTTGGTTGGACTGTGCTCTAGCTATTATAGATATAAGTTGGCAATATAAAGCTCATTCTGATGTCCCTTCCTGGAGCACACATAATGACTAATTCTGAAGGTGGTCCCACAACTGAAGGGCAACATGTTATTTAACTGCCTTTCAGGAAAAAATTATGCAAACCTTTTTCCATGTTGTTTTTCCTAATTAAAAGGCTAAAACTCCATTTTTCTCAGTTACGCATAGCATAGTGATGAAAACAGTTTTGGAACTCTGACAAATGATTTTTATTTCCAGACAAAAATGTGAATGAAATCCGGTTAATCACCACAGCACAACACTTGAAAATAACCATCTCCATCAGGTGAGAACTAACTAGCTGTTTATAGTTATTCCAATAGGAAACGTAAAGTACTGAGTTCAGAAATTCAATTCCTTAATCCCCTTTGATTGACAGAATGTCAGATGGTTTGACTCATTTTACAACATCAGATATGGGTAGGATATGAAAGTTGTATCTGTCTCAAAAAAAAAAACACCCATCATCAATCAAATACCTGATTATGAAGATGAAATGCTCAGTTTCCACACCATCACTGTGTTGGAAGGGTGAAGACAGAACATAGGATTGGGTTTTTTTTTTTTTT
>NW_008354532.1:1996564-2017161 GCF_000622305.1 Nannospalax galili
AGTTAAATGATCTAAATTTCTATTTACTTTGAATTTTTTCCCATTTAAGAAAAAAAATGAATCTTAGAGAAGTCCTGAAGCATTTAGTCTTTTACTTTACTTGTCTTGAACTCCAATGCCATATATCCAGGCCAAAACTGAGACAGTATTATTAACTTAATTGGTACAGTTGTGTTGGTGATGTCTTCAGAGTGAGGTAGATGCTGATTAGGAACAATACCATTTACTTTGAATTTTTTCCCATTTAAGAAAAAAAATGAATCTTAGAGAAGTCCTGAAGCATTTAGTCTTTTACTTTACTTGTCTTGAACTCCAATGCCATATATCCAGGCCAAAACTGAGACAGTATTATTAACTTAATTGGTACAGTTGTGTTGGTGATGTCTTCAGAGTGAGGTAGATGCTGATTAGGAACAATACCATATCTTAAGCGAATGTAAGAAAAACTTATATATTGGAAGAAATGGGAACATAAAAGGAAAAAAAAATTCTCAGGGAAAAATGCATATGCCACATTATACTACATACCATTTTCTCTCTTATATATGTATATGAGAGAGAGTATGACGTATATTACATAAACATATACATTAGTAACGTGTCTATAATTGAGAGTAAAGTAGAGCTCTGCTCCTCGCTAGCTGTGTGATTTGAGCAAGCCCTTTATTAATGTGAATCTATTTCAGTTTTCTAATCTTTATAGCAGCAGAATAGTATTTCTTTAGGACTATTGGAAATAAAATCTTTTAAGTAGAAACATATTGCAGCACTGTTTTTCAGTATTTCTAAACCTGTAAATTGAATAATCATAGTGAGAGTAGAAAATTATCATGAATGGTAAAGATAAATACTCCAAGAACATTGCTATGTTTCCTTCATTGTCTAGACACTATTCAATCATCTTGGCTTGCAAAAGGAAGAAACAGATTGTCCACAGTAACAAGCACCTTTAACATCTAAAACAAAATGGTAGAACTGACAGCAGACAAGTATTTTGTATCCTTCGTCAAAGGTGTCCTGGGAAAATGCTGGCCTGGAAGGAACAGGGTGTTTGAACATGGTATGCCATTGTTTCACGGACCTTCTGCCCACCTCTAGTCCCCATTCTTCATATAACCACATCTGTAATGTATCCATTCCCCTAAAATTCACCCTGGCTATCATCACTTTTCATTTCACAGCTGGATTAAATAAATAATTAGAAGGTGCAGCAACAGATTCATTGTACTGATAAAACTTTTCTAGACTTTGACTACAAAGTAGATGATTTTAAACAGAAAGTAAAGTTGCAATCACAATCAGTGTGGAACATAGTCATCCCACTATTTAGGAAACATAATTTAGAATTCTTTGATCTATTTACTCCTTTAGATTAACACAGAATTTATTAACTTTTTAACTTTCGAAACACTAGAAACACTTGTGGTATTTATTTGCGGGGGGGGGGAGTTTACAAGTAACAACCCTATGTAGCAAGAAGACCCAGAATGTTTTTACTTAATTCTATAAAGCAAGAATGACACACAAAAGTAACTCGAGTTACTACTTTGAAAGTTGGAGAAACAGTTTCATACACACCCATCATAGGGAGTTAGTGGTTTATATACAGTATGCTGGGCATAGAGCTATGGCTAGGGGTGTGGTAATAAATGAATCAGCCTGAGTCCCAGCTCTCCACTAGCAGAATCTATTGGAGAATCTCTGTCTATTCAATGTTCTATGCCAGTGTTTCCTGATAAATTATCCTCCTAAATCCTGAAATCTATTTTATAAAATATCCCACTTATACCATAATGAATAAAAATTAATTAGCAATATTAATGCTACCAATAACACTAATGTCAATAATGACATCAAACAATATATTCTAGAAAGGAGCTATACATTGTATATCATATAGTATCTCACTAGGCACTGTTTTTGATGGTGCTAGGGACCAAACCCTGGGGCTTATGCATGCTGGGTAAATAGTCTATCTTGAAGCTGCTTCCATGACCTTATTTCATCTTTTCATTAGGAAATTAAAAATTAGGATACATGTGAAAACGTCTCAATGTCAAGAGCCCTGAAATGAATTTTTCTGTATGAAACTGTGTGTTTTGACAACGCAGTGGAGATCTTTTTTAAACATTGGAACCTCATTTAATTTTTTAATGAGTAAAAGATTATATAAGCGTAATAATTCATCTGTAAACCTAGAAATGTACAGCCAATTTTGAAAGAGATGTACCCTAGCTCAGAAAATTGTTATTGAATAGGTTAATGCTGTTGTAATGAAATGCTTCTTTTAATTAAAATAAATAAAAAAATTAGGATACATTGCTAAATTTCATTAGCAATGAAAAATTTGAAAACATGTTACTATGTTTTAGGAGCTTTGTATTATACATTGTATTTAATTATCCTATATTAAATGAAATTTTCTCAGTGATAAAATTTTACACATTTAGCTGAGAAGTACATTTTTAGTTTTTTTTAATGTAAATAAATGCATGGCACAGCTATTTCATAGCACTTTTTATTATGACAAAATTATACTTCCCACCTATGGTAAATTATAATTTATCTTAAGTTGATTTTATTAACTTAATACCTTTCTTGCAACTTTACTCAATGCACTCTCATAGACTTTTCTAAGACACAAAGTCCTGTTCCCGTGAATGATTAAAAAGCAAAATCTACCTTCTGATCTGCAGTAATAGTGTCAGAAGACTTAAAGTGTCAGATAATGACTATGATCAAGTTTTCTTATCATGAGTTCCCTTCACTGCTACTACAATTTTCATCTTGAATGTGGATATTAACCCTCCATTCCTTAAGTCACAGTTGAGGAAAGAACAGGTCTTTCAGTTCATCTCATTGTTAAATTCTGTGAATCTATTTGTGTTACTACAGTACAGTAACAATAAAAGTAATGATGGAGTGTTTTAAAGGTAGTACTAGCCTAATTAGATATATTACTGTCCCATCAATCTAATCTTCTAAAAGCTTACAGACAACCATAAAACTCCAAAGATAATGTCCATTATTTACAAAAAATGCGCATATGGTGACAGATTTATCATGTTTCCATGAGTCCAATTTTTATGGACATTAGGAAAAAACAATCTGTTTCTAATCCTTTGCACTTTAAATTTTTCATGCTTTTAGAATTTCTGACTTAGCTACGGAATATTCGTCCCTGCCATAATTTTCTTCTTTTTCATTATCTTTGTACTGATAAAGATAGAGATAAAATAATAAAGGTTCAAACAAAAGTAAAAATGAAAGATATAAAAGCCTTTTAAATATTATTGGTGGGAATAAACTAGATATTAATGATAAGGAGGATTTATTGATTATAAAATTCCAAGCATCTTATATTAAGATGTCATTATTTCTTCAGATGAAATTCTTGGTTTAAACCGATAATCCCAGCCTGTCAAAGGTGGGCATCTACACCACTATCAATAGCAGTCAGTAGTTGGGCTCGCTGACCTTCTAATCAGAATCTCATGCATTACTTGAGAGTTTTTGATTGGGTCACTTGACCTCACTAAGCCTGGGGTCCCATGGGCCAATCAGGAGTATGATACCATCTGTTATGAACATGGGAGGATCAAATGATACACAATTCATGACAGGCTGGGCATGGAGTGATGTTCAGGCTGCATGTGGTTTGCTCCCCTTCCCCTAATGCCAGCTGGCTGGCACACCACATTAAACAGCAAAAGGAAGCTGTGTTCTTCTTTTTCCAGACAGCTGGTGACCCAGACATCACAGGCATTGGACAAACAATGTTGACTAATTTTTGCCACAGCTGACATGTATACAAATGTGCCTTGCCAGGTCTTCCATCAGACTGGATCCCTGACCATGGAATAATGGAGTTGCTTTTTTTATTGTCCCTTATTTTATGAGACCCGGTTGAGGCAAAGTGGCAGTTTTATAATGGTTTGCACATTTCATAGACCTGGTGGACTGCCTTTATTGTCTTGTAACAACAATAATAAAAATGCCTCATATTGCCTGTTCCTCGGCACAAAAGTATGATGTATATAAAGTCACTCCCTCCAGTGTGTGGAGCAGGCTGCTAAGAGGTGCAAGATGAATAATTTGCCTAGTGTCACCTGGGTAGAAATCAGAAGAAGCAGGATTTGAATCCAGATAGCCTGACTTCCTGAGCTTGTGCTGTAATGATTGCATCTTCACATCAAGAAACTTGGGCATTAATCCCCCATTATGTTTTCTATTATATTTAATGGGGGAGGGAGCACCAGGTAGAGGGTTGAATACATCACTGAATGCTTATTTACTGCACTTATTTCAAAAAAGAAACACTGACATTTCCTCATATCACTCATGGAGAGCATTTATGAGCTACAAATTCAACAAGCAAAGGCTTTTATAGTTGATCTAGAATAGCCAAGAGTTTGAGGGACGTATTCCTGTTTTATTTATGGCAAAAAGGTGAAGTTAGCTAGCTTGTATGTGAATGCCTGAAGACCTGGATTGTAGTAAGAGCTAAAGTATTTACAGTTGATTTTTCAATTTTCATAACCTTATCTACTTTATAGATACCAGCAAGCCTCCTGGATGACAGCTAGACTGTGAAGACTTCTGAGAGAACTGTGGTGCATACTGTGGTCCCTGAATGTGCATGTAAGTGTACTCAGATGAGGCAAGAGAAAGGAATTCTCACCCCATTTCAACCAGATAATGTTGAATTTTATCTGCTTTATGTATACAGGACCTCTTTTTCTATTTTCACTGGAAGAAAATGTAAAAATAATTTAAAATAAAAAACAAACTGCTATAACAGTAAAATACAATGATGACAGTATTATTATATAATTACATATTATGTGTTAATATGTATATTATTAAATAATCGGGCTTAGATTAGCCAGGAGCAACTTTAATCTTTTTTAACCATATAAGTTAAGTTCTATTATTCCTGTTTTATAGATGAAGAAACTAGAAAGTTCAAGTGGCTTATTTCAGGAACCAAAACCACGATAGCCTGGCTCCTGAGTCTGGGCTCTAAGTCACTATGTTACGCAGCTTCTAGATTGTAAAGACAGTGCTTCTTAATATATGTTATACATTTTTCAATCACTGTTCTTGAAATTTATATTTGCATCAGAACAACAAATTTAAGTATTCCTACCTAGCAATGAGACCTAGAAACCCTATACTTTTTTGTTCACATAACTAAATGAAATATAAACATAAAAGAGTCTTAGAGAACGTGTGGAAGTAGCTGATAAACACCAGATATGTGTTACATGTTTGTGGCTCAATCCACATTTAGTCCAGTGAGCTTCCATAATTTGTAAACACACAGAGAATCCACTGAGTCCCCTAGAATCTGTGTTAAAAGCAAATCAGTCTAACCTGCTCCAAGAGTGGGAACTGATGAGTTACAAGAGACTGCCAGGTGCTTTACTGAATTGCTAGGACATCACATAAAGCATTTCTTTTTTATCTTGTCTTTGACTACAGATTGCCTGCCAAAAATTGTATAAAATATAACAGCCTTGACATGAATTGACAGCACCTTCCCTATTATTGCTTCCATAATCATGATTTCATGAGGATTTTTTTTTTACCGTGAGACACTGTATGTTTTGCATACAGTTCAGTGCTCAAACAATTCACAGGACTAGGTTCTACTGAGTGTAAATAGTTTACCAAATAAGTATTTTGGATCACACTTCAAAAACAATAACAGAGCTGGGATACAGGGAGACCTTATGTGAAAATCCAAGCAACCAAAATGAAAACCAAATCAAAACCAGATAATAGGCAGGTCTAACAAAGAACATCCCTTTGCACCATCTCCACCAGGTATTACAACAACGACTTCAATGTCTCCATTTTCATGGTCTTTCTAACACTTTAGGGATCAAAGCCAAAAAGAAGACATTAAAATGAAATGAGACAACTATAATAATCAGCAGTCCCTTGTTTGATACATTGGTAGCTGCTGTCTAGTTGGGTAATAGATCCAGCTCTCCATCTGCTTGTGTCCTTCCCCCATGAGATTTGTAACATGGATGAACTACTAATTAAGTGACATGATTGATGGTTCCAAGACAACTTAGATGTCATTACAACACACTGTGTCACAATGCTAAAAAATTTAATTGGATTTTGATTTATAGAAGCTATATTTCAGCAATGGTGGTTAGCACAGGTAGAGTCTTGATAACTATTCACAACTACCTTCTATTTTGAAGATGTCATGAGTTTCTTTTTAATATAGAGCCCAAATCATTAAATCCAGTCCTGCTAAGTATTCTAAACCTTGTACTCACAGCAGTTATGAGTAGAAAGTGAATCGTATGACACAAATAATAAGGAATGAGTTACAGACACACAGAGTGCCATAGGCCAGCTGCAGCTCTTGCACAGGCCATGCACATGGTGAGCTGCTGGACCCACTGTCCTCTCTGAAGCTTATCTCCTCTCCAAAGGTTTCATTCACACTAGCTCAGTGCTTGAAGACAGGCTTTGAAACATAGCTCAGAAATATGATTCCTTTTGTCCCTTTGGACATATAAAATACATTTTAAAACCAAAGTACACTTAGGTTTATTTTGTCATGTGTTTTGTTTTTTTGTTTTGGTCTTTTCCATTACATGAAGGACATTTAGTTTCATCAGATGAGTTGTTGTAGCTTCCAAATTAACTTCAATTAAAAACACTGGTATAGTACCTGCTTTTAACCAAATAAAATAATACAGCTACAACCAGACGTATGTAGACATAATGATTTATCTTCAGTGGTAAATAAGTTATATGTGAACATAAATACTGTTAAGAGGGGTTCGATTTGGGGTAAATAGTATTGATGAAAGATGAAAATATTCAATACTAATGTTTCTATCCTCCGACACAAATTCGAATGAACGGACATGCTTCCTTGTTTGAGAAAGGGACTTTGAAGAAGGACTGTATTAAGGATTACATATTTAAAATGACTACTTTTCATGTTTCAGGTAATTAGTATAATTACTTTTACTGGGTCTGCTCAACTTCACGGCTGTTTTCAAAAGCAATGAAGAGGCTTCGATTCTGTTCAGCGGCTTTTATGCTTCTCCTTCCTTCAGGAATGAAGCAGGCATCAAACATCACTGGACATCATCAGAGTTAACTAATTGTTCATGCAAACACCATGGAAAACGCTCAGGTTGTGGCAAGTGACTTATGATCTTTATGAGGAATTTATGTAGACCAGAATCACAACAAACAAAAGTCCTGGACTCAGTGAAGCTGGGGAGGAAGTGCAAAACTCCTCCCAAGAGCATGAAGAAGGAAGAGCAGGGACCTGGCAAAGCCGGAAAGATAAGGGCCTCCGATGTGAACGCAGTTCATTTGATTCATAGCTGACAGAAAATGTGCTCAACCACTGATCACTTAAGAAAGGCCAGCGCAGACAGAGGAGGCGGGTGCTGCACACATCTGCCCTAATAACTGCACCATAAAAGATTCTAAAACACACATTTTAAAGTAGTTATTTTGGCCTTTTAAAGGCATATTTAGAAAGATCACAAGTCTCTCTTGGGAGCCAGTATGCATAGAGGTTAAGCCACAAGCTGCGGAACCAGATTTGAGCTCTGAGTTCTAAGAGTTGACTGGAAATTTGTTTAGCCTCTGTCCGTCTCAACATCCTCAACTGCACAATTTCTTCATCCAACACCAGTGTGGTGAGAGTTCAAAGGGTTATTGTATGTAAGCACTTAGGAGGTGGCTGTTGCACAGTAACGGTACTGTCACCACTCTCCCAACGCCTTATTTAAACCCAAATGAAGCTCTAGAAGGAGGGACAGGACTTTTGAAGTATGTTTCTCCTGTTAAATACATAAATAAAACCAACAGATCAGGGACACAATGCTTGTTTAGGAAAATGAGAAGAAACTTTCCAGCTTTCCTACAGAAAGTTTCGTTCCCACATAGGGAAAGTACCTGCAGTGGTATCCCCAGCCTGGCAGCTTAAACGAGATCAGGAGAGGGTCTGTGTTGCATATTTCTGATATCCTGAATTTCAGAGGACACACCCCTGGGCATAACCTACTTGTGTGGACTAACCATGTGTCACTGCATGTCTCCACCCCATGAGAACTTGACCTCAGACTTTCCCTTGGGAGGCTGCATTTGTTTCTCTGCTATTATAAGTACTTCTCTAACATGACTGGGACAGAGATTAATTAAGCCTTTTTATTTTAAACTTTTCTTTATTTCTCTTCATGTACCATTGGCTTTGTAACCACAACTTCCAACTGACTTTCAATTTTAGGGAAGCCCAAGATCTCAGAGCGGAAGGGCTGAACTGAGACAAGAATTCACCACGTGTTTTCAATCACTTAGAAGACAATATTAGAAAACCAAATGCTGTTTCTCTATGCCGGGAAACTTCTTTTTCTTGACAGGTCTTATTTCAGGATTAAATTGTGTGACTCAGCTAGGAAAGCTGACTGAAACTTTAGATCAGTTGGCTAAAAGAAAACACCTTAAACAAGTAAAGCAAGCTCAGGGGGAAAGCATTTGGTTCATTGTGGAGGAATATTGTGCCCTAAAGGGAAAAAAATGGTGTTGAACCTTAAATTCCTAAAATGACTTCTAGAGATCAATGCTACTATTATAAATAAATCTGTGATACCTGTGCAAGAATTATGGCTCATATTTAACTATATGCACAAATTTACAGGCTCTCTGACCATAAATACAGACCTTCTTTGTTCCATTTTGTTGTCATTTGAGATGGAAGGCTTTTACTCCTTGAGTCAGAACAGCTCTTTGCAAAGTTTAATGAATAAGCGGAACACCTGGGGATTTACGGGAAAGTGCAGATCCTGGTTCAGTGAGTGAGGAAGGGGCTTGGGAGTCCCCTGTAGCCCCAGCTGGCCTGGAACTCATTATGTAGACCAGGCTGGCCTTGAACTCACAGAGCTCCACCTGCCTCTGCCTCCCGAGTGCTGGAACTACAGGCGTGCGCCACCACTCCCGACTCTGGGAGTCTCCGTGTCCAATCACTTCACTGAAGCCACTTGGAAAAGCATCCAAGTCCTGCTCTCTGAGTTTCCCTAGGTATTGCCACCATTACCACCTATCCCACACCAATATCACCAACTGCACAGTGTCCCTTCAAAACATATCTTCAGTCCTAACAGCTTATTTGCAAAAAAAATCTTTTCAGAGGTCATTAACAAAATGAAGCCAAGATTATGGTCCATGACATAGTAAGACTGGTGTCCTTATCAAAGGAGGAAATTTAGACAGAAAGACAGACATGAACAGTGAGAAATGATGTTAAGAGACATGAGCCATTCTTAACTAAGAACCTTGTTAGCTTCCAGAAGTTGGAAGAGAAGCCTGACACAACCTTTCCTTGGCTTCCAAATGGGCAGCAACCTGCCAACAGTCTTATTTTAGATTTCTGGTTTCCAGCACTGGGGGCAATAAATGTCTGATGTCTAGAGCACTGAGTTTATGGACCTATGTTAAAGCAGTAGTAAGGAAGTGATAAATGGCTGTTAAGGACTTTTCCCTGACACCTTTCCTCTAGTCTACAGCATCAATAGAAATTTCTTGCACACTGTTAAACTTGGTGTAATATGAAACCCTGAAGACAACGTCCCATATGCAGACAACTGCACAATGGTGTGGGCCCTACTGTCATTGCAGGTGATAATGACATTTTGCCACAGATTGTCAACACAGTCAAAATTGACCTCCAGAATGTATTCAAAACTGCCTTTGTCTACAACCCTCCACTTAATTCTGTCTCTTGGCACTCTTTGTAGCCCTACAAATTATTGGTAGCCCTATTAATTGCTTTTCTTTTAGTCATGTTCTACAAAGAAATGAAACTTGTTTTTCGAAGACCTATTAACTGTGAGAGTTAATAGGTTTGCAATAAATATAAATAAAAGAAAAACAAATCCACAATGATTTATTTGGTAAAATGCCTGCAAGAGGCCTGGGAATGCAGCTCAGTTGGTAGAATCCTTGCCTGGCCCCACTGCATTCAGAAAGTGGAGACACGAAGATCAGAAGTCCAAGGTTATTTGGTGGATTGCATAAAGAATTTGAGAATAGCCTGGGAAACATGAGATAAAGGGAAATTGTCTCCAAAAAAGGAAGAAGAGAAAGGAAGAGGAAGAAAAAGAAGAAGGAAAAGAGGAGAAAGAACAGGAGGAGGAGGAAGAGGAGGAGGAAGAGAAAGAAGATTAATCCCACTAGCTCAGTAATAGTTCTCTGCAAATCAAATTCACAGGAAACATGGTACAAACAAATATCTCTCAAAAAATATCTGACAAGTCAGGCATGGTGACATACACCTTTAGTCCCAGCGCTCTGGAGACAGAAGCAGGTGGATCTCTCCAAGATCCAGGCTAGTCTGGTCTACAATAGTGAGTTCTGGACTAGCTGGGACCACAGGGAGAGCCTGTTCTAAAACAAACAAACAACAAACAAAAAACCTGACAACATCATTACAAGGTGTTATGAACCTTTACTTGCTCTTTTGTTTGTGTGTTTGCCTGTTTTTCATTTTCAAATAGGGTCTCATACAGCTCAGGATAGCTCAATCTTGCGATGTAACTGAGGTTAGCCTTTATCCTCTTGCTTTTCCCAACATGCTGCGAATACGGATATGCATCACCTGAATGCTTCTCCTTTTCAAAGAATAAAGCATACTTGTGAAATTAATGAAGGTTAAGATGTATACAGCTGACTTCTTGGCCATTTTGTATTTTTTCAGTGTTGCCACTGCAGTCAGCCTGCACATCAAGATTTGCTGTGTATTGGTGTTGCTGGGGGGCAGCATCAGGGCAGATTTTTCACATTGTAAATAAATTTGACATAATTAGTTCAGATAGGACATCTTGGAAGTATTTTAAACTATTCTTTTATGCAATCTCTTATTACCCTTCACATTACTGCTACCACCTCATTTTATTCTTATACATTCATTCATCAAACATAACAAGCACCTCGCGTGGGTATGATAGTGTGTCACACTGTGTGGAATGGAGTCATCTACAATGATAATTTTCTTTTCTTTTCTTTTTCTTTTTTCTTTTTTCTTTTTTTTTTTTGTCTTTTTAGACAGGGTCTCCCTGTAGCCCCAGCGGGCCTGGAACTCACTTTGTAGACCAGGATGGCCTCAAACTGACAGAGATCCGCCTGCTTCTGCCTCCTGAGTGCTGGAGGGAGTGTGTCACCACACCCGGCTTGATAATCACATTTTCTTTATCTTATTTTCCATTACATTTTCCTTACTCTCTTAAGAACTACCCCAACTTTGTCTTCCCACCCAATCTAGAATACTTAATTCACAGATCCACAAAAATCATAATTCTATTAGCTAACATTAGCATTCACAAATTAGTGTTTGATTTCTGCTATGGATAACCTGTGTATATGTTTTAGCATTTATATGTGACTTATGCTAATATTGCAGATGTGAAACTTAAGCATAGTAGGCTAAAGAACTCTCATCATCAAACGACTCATTCAAGGGTTTTAAAAGAGGTTAGCAGACCATATTGAATGTATTTGTCACTCATATGCAATGTTTCTGGTAGTGAAGATAACCCTCCTGTGATGCCCGGTGAGATTTAAATGATGTACTTAAAATGTTTAGCATTCACACATTTGTCCTTCATTCCAGCACCTTGACTAAATTCACTGTTACTGTTAGAAAGTGGTTGTACAGTTCAAGTTTCAGTTAAAAATAAACTTTAAAATGCTTAATAACTTTTCTTGGTTTCTTAACTAATACAAATCCCCAAGGCAGAAATTCCAACTATAATTAGGTTGTCCTCTGTAAGTGTTTGTTGCCTCAGGATTTTGAAGTTCTGTGGATTTGCCTTCATCTGTTGCTAGGAGCACCGCACACTGCTCTGAACAGGCTGCCAGGCTGAGAAACTGAGTGTAAATGACATAAGTGTTTCTTTTATCCAGGTCAGAGGATGGTGTAAGATGGCATGAGAGGTCATGGGAGGGAGTGGAGAGACTTGCAGGATAAAGTGTATTAGCTTGAAGCATAGGAAGTGAAAAACAAGGCTATTTCAGACTCCCCACCAACGTGTACCCCTTGACCATGGTAGACTGGGTCCAGTCAAACCTGATGCTGCTCATCTGCTGACATTGATTCTGGCTCAACCAGGAGGTGACATGAGAGATGACCATGGGTATACAATTGAACCTCGAGGGCTGTAGTCATCACAGAGTAATGGATACGCTGGTGTTTCTGTCACAGCAATAAGAGCTCCTCCTGTGGATCTTTTCAGTCATGGTCAACAGTGTCATCTTGAGCATCTTAAAGAATTAGCCAAATTGTTGAGTAATGGCAGTGGAAAAGCTAGTGCAGTAGAGGTTCCAAAACAGAAATGAACGTCAACCCTCAGTCTACCTCAAGCCCCAGAGCTGTGAAATGGAACTTGGTTGTTCTGAGCTCACATGGATATCACATAAATGGTGGAGCCTAGTGATTTCTGCTCATCAGTCCACACTGTTCTCACACAGAGGCTGATAGCAGGAGCTGTGAGGAGTGTGTCCAAGGGATTAAGCAGACCACATGCATGTCAAAACAGGTGACATTCTCCCTTCTGGCATTTGAATATTCTCACTAAACTGACAAAAGTGCAAAGGGTGATTTTGATGCTGTACATTATTTGTTGATTGCTTTAAATAATTTTAATGTGCATTGAGTTTTAATGAAACATTTACTTTATTCATTTTCAAAGTTGACCAAAATGCAGACTAATTTTAAATAAACATTTTAAAGGTATTCCGTGTTAATTTTATTGCTCTTGGCAGCAGAGTTCAACTTAATTAAGATAGACAAGTACATTCCACAAGTTGACATGTTTCATTAGTAATTTTTGCTCTTGAATTCATTTATGCTGATTCTGAGTTTCTCTTAGTATGCTACTGCTCTTTCAGTAGACAATGAAAATTTGAGGGTTCGGAGTGCTTTCATTTCTCCCTCACAATCACTCTTCATTTTAATGTGCTACCATTTTCCTCATTTTAAAACTTAATGGCTTTCTTAATTCTTTTTCCTAACCCTACTTACACAATACCTAAATCCTACAATTTTCTTGTTTTTAAGCTGTGTTTCCTAAATGCAAATATTCTGAGTATTTATTTAGTCACTACAAAACCACACACCTTCTTTATATATTTTATAGTTTTGTTTTAGTAGCTAACATACCATAGTGGCTCTGGATTAAGGACCATCTGTTTACCTAAGAACATGGTCTGGTTCCTATTGCAAGTATTCAGGGAGGTTATGTGCTATGTTCCCACATACTTTCACAACCCCACACAGTATTTATTCTGTCTAGTAGACACAACACATCAAGTTGCACAATTCAAATATATTCATAATAATAGCTTATAGGTTGTTTAAGTTAATTATAAGTACATCAGAAGATAGCAAGTATCACTGAGTTTTCATTTAGTTCTCAGTCGTTTTAAAATCACAGATACAGACACACACACATTCACACACACACACACATTCACACTCACACATGCACAAATCACGGAGCAAACAGAAGTTCTCATCTTACAACTGAATACACAGAAAACCCCACAGTACTTCTATCATCAAATCATCCCCTGAGAAACTCTGCTCTAGAAAGTTTCAATCTCTAACACGTGAATGAAACAAAGAATATATCACAAGGTGAACTTTAAAAATAGACACTCAGATTTGTATGTGACTAGCTACAAATGCTTTTCATATGCTTTCCAATTAGTACAGGAATTCTGTATGTGGACAGCTATGACATTTGGCAGCACAATCAATGAAAGAATGCAAGGAAACGGCACTAAACAATCACATTTCAGCGAAGAAGAGAGGAAGAGTAGCTCCATATCCAATCTGTTGCCACGATTCGGGCACACGCCCGTGGAGAGTTGAATGGATCCCAGCAAGGGTATAAATAAAGCCACACACACTCTACATCCTGAATGTGTGGTGATATACACATTCCCAAACCATCAAGCACAATCAACAGCAATACCTGGCGATTTGTCTCCAAATTAAGGAAAAATCCCCGGCTCTCACCTTGTACAAACACACACTTCAGTGGTCAGTGACAAATGCAGGCTGGGAGACAGAGCAGCTGCTCTGCCCTGAGCGGCTTAGTGCATTCGAGCCGGCTCTGGTCCTACTCTGTGTTTGCTCACTGCAGTTTCTCCCATGACTCCATCACCCAGGAATGGAAACCACGGCTCTCTCCCAGCCCTAGTGGGCTTACCAGCTCCAGAGCCCAGGTAAAAGCGCTGACTCCGGCGAGGTCACTACAAGGTGAACACAAGCAAAAAGAGTGTGTGGGGAAGAGGAGGGGCTGCGAAGCAAAGACCCTCAACTCCAGGCACCTTGTCTTTGGAGAGATTCTAAGCTCCATAAATCAGTGTAGACGATTAGAGGTCAGAGAACCCTGCAGCCGAGAGTCTCAAATGGCACTGAGCCCATCAGCCAACCCAGGGGCATTTTTCAAGCAGAGATCCCTCTTTCATCCCCTGACACGTGCGCGTGCACTCACACACACACACACACACACACACGCAGGGATCAGTGTAGCTACACTAACTGACTGAACATCTCTCTCAAGCCATAAAATTTTTGCTTATGTCTTCCAGGTAACAAAGTTTAGTGAAGGATGTTATTGAATTAGAGCATTTCCCAAAATCAAAATAATTCTTTTCAAAGCAAAATAATTTCTGATCTATAAACTAACTCATATTAAATCTTTGTTTGGGGCACATACTAGAATATGCAGTCATCTCCCACGCTAAGGAAATAGTAATGATGCCGGTTTTTACAAAGCTGACATAATCAATTAAAATTTCTCGTAAAAGTTCCTACCATTCTTTTTCAAGATTTGTCTTGACTTAGACACAGTTGAAACCTGGCAGACTTTAAGAAGGCATTTCTTGTATAAAATGTACATGCATACTATAGGCCAATAGAAATATGGTCACAAGTGCTCTGAGTTTTTATTTCTTGTATTTTGTTCTTCTATGATTTGAAGAAGGAACCATTTTAGGTGATTTGGGATCTTTTTGAGTCTTTTAAGGCTTTTAAGGCATGTTTCTTCTTAGTTATATATATTCCCCCAGAGGCAAATAATTATTTACTGAACTGTACAGTGATTGCATGAATGAGCAACTTTGACTACTTTTCTTTCCCATCCTCCTCCAAACACTGCCACTCTCCATCTATACATGTAGCCTCCTAGGTGTCAGTCTTGCAAAGCTTAAAACAGGGATTTGTTGCTAACATTTGCTTTGTCAGCTTCCTGGGCTGGTGAAGGTGAGATCAAACAGGGTGTGCGACAAAATGCTTTATATATTGTGGAGTCCTGAGGAAAAGGCACTTACTGTCTTTTTCTTCCCACCAACTGCCCTACTTAGCACTTAGGTCAGTGAATTGATGTATATTCTCTAGGACTCTTTGGATTCTATGGAGAGTGATTGCTTCAAGTGGACTATAGAGTTTTTCTATTGAACTGCTGTCCTCTTTGTGGCAGGTCTTGATGGGACTCACCACATGGCCAGAGTGAGTTAATGGTGAACAACAGGAGCTCTGTCTAGGCTTTGTAGCAGAAAGCGTCAGGCTAGTTGAAATCCTACTAGAAAATGCCTCGCATACGAGTCTGGCTTCACAGCACAGTGCCTGGTAGACTCCAGCATTGGAGGGCTCTGGAGAAGAGATTAATGAAGGGGAAAGGTTGGAGATGAAATGCTAAGTTCACTGCTGAGTTAATTCAGTAGCAAGTGCATCTGGGTATTTATGCCAATGTTCCTACAATTATTAATGCGTTATTTAGAGGTTAGGTTGTGCGAGAGGGAGGCATAGGGGAGGGATGGAGGTAGAAACAGGAAAGGAGCAAATGATGTGGCCACATCTGTGTCTCTTATAAGATATACAGGGCTAGGAGACAGGAATGCTACCTCACTTAATTCTCATAATAATCCTATGAGGTAGCTGTGGTTATTCTTTTCTGAGATGAGGATAATTAGCCTACACACTGTTAACTAGTGATTAATGGAGTTTAAATTACAGTCAAGTCCTGTGTGAGCTAGAGTCTCATAGTCTAAGTACATTTGTTAATATATAACTTTTTCAGAAAGAGAATAAAGTTTAGTTTTATATAGTGAAAAGGCAGAAATGCAACTTACCAAGAAAATACAGTTTGATCTTTTTTAGCAATGAACTAGTTGCAAGATTCTGGGAAAGAAATGCTCTTTTAAAAAAATTATTTATTTTTATTTTATGTGTATGAGTGTATTATTTGCATGTATGTAAGTACACCCATGTCCACAATGCCTATGGAGGTGAGAAGAGGGTGTCAGATCCCCTAGAACCGCAATTAAGGATAGTTGGTAGCCGCCATGTTGTTGCTGGGAACCAAACCCGGGTCCTCTGCAAGAACAGTCAGTGCTCTTAACCGCTGAGCCATCTTTCCAGTCCCAGATTTTTATTTTTTAAGATTTAATTCACCTTTTATGTGTGTGTGTGTGTGTGTGTGTGTGTGTGTGTGTGTGAGTACGAGTGCCCCCAGAGGTCACAGATGGTGTCTGATTGCCTGGAGCTGGAGCACCAGGTGGTTGTGAGCTGCTCAAATGAGTGCTGGGAAACAAACTTGGATCCTCTGTAAGAAAGTGCTGCTCCTAACTGGTGAATGATCACTTTAACACCCCCACCCACCTTCCAAACCAATTTTGTTAATATATACCTATATTCTTTTTTTTTTTTTTGTCTTGTTTTAGTTGTGTCCATCCTGTCTTCAAATAGGAGAAGTCAAATTCAGAGATTTTTTTCTCTATAATGAAATGGTAGTCTTTCTTTTTCGAAATATAACTAGTGCATTCTTTTGTTTGCGTAGGTTTAAATGATCAGATCTTGAAGAATGTCCCCAAAAGAAGTAAGGGAATCTCTTGACTGAAATATAAGACTTTTTTTTCCAACTGCAGTAATGAGTTGAGCAGAAGACTCACAAAGTCAGTCTCTTGGATCTGAGCATGTTAATAAAATGCCAGGTTTGTTCCATGAAGGTCATTGAAAACCTGGAACCAGAGGCTGAACTACAGCTCTCCCTGCTCTATATGGCATTTCTGTGACCTTCTGAAAGTGACATTCCCAGTGGAGGAGAAATGCTTCCTTGCTTCCCAATCATGCAGCTTCCTACCAGCTTCTTCTGCACAAGTTCTTTCTGCCTTCTAGCCTACTTTATTTATTTTTTCAAACTTCTCTGAGGATGGAACTGCCTGATTAAGACTCTGCCTCTGCTTTAAAACATCCATCTGCAAAATATGCAGTTCAACAGCTTTCATGACACCAGCCTTCTTACTGACCTCAAATACGACCTTAGAAGATTACAAATTCAAAAGACTTGCAAATAGAATCAATTTGGTGTTTCAAAAAAAAACCAACCAGACAGAAATCATTAGCAGCATCCAAACAGTCACTAACAGAAAAGACAATGATAAATCTTCCACTATCTGGGATTTCTTGGATTGCTGCTGAAACTTAGAATGTATATTTTGAAACTTATTACAATCCACTTGTAATAATAATAATAAATTCCTGTGACATTGAATTTAAATAAAGAGCAAAGTTTTTTTTTTTTTTTTTTAAATCAATCGATGTGGGGCTGGAGAGATGGCTCAGTGGTTAAGAGCACTGACTGCTCTTGACGAGGACCCGTGTTCGATTCCCAGCACCCACATGGCAGCTACGAGCCATCCTTAACTCCAGTTCCAGGGGAATCTGAAGCCCTTTTCTGACCTCTGCAGCATTGCACGACATGGGTGCACTCACATACACGCAGGCAATACACTCATACACATAAAATTAAAATAATAAACAAAATATTTTAAAACATAAAAAATAAAAATTAAAAAAAAATCAATGTGTTGTGACGCTTATTGTGACATATATAACACATGCCAAGTGAGAAAAACCTATGTTTACATTCCCCAAACCATTTTCTTTCTACATAAAGGATGAGAAAACAATCACAGAATTATTTGTTCGTTCGTTTGTTTGAGAAAGGGTCTAAATTGCTAGATAGACCACACTGGACTCAGTCTCACAGAGATCTGTCTGCCTCTGATTCTTGAGTGCTGGGATTAAAGGTGTGTACCACCACAGCACAGAATTGTTTGCAAAAATAGAAAGTAGTAAAATGATCCTTTAATTAATTGATCCTTTTAAATTATTTCTTAATTCATAAGTAGAAAGGGAAATAGAGTTTATGGTGCTTTGTTCAAACCATTGTGCTTCCCAAGATTCTCTGTTTTTATAGAATACTAACTGCATCTAAGTATAATTATTATAGCAAAAAAATAATTTCATGCTGCCTCCTTTTATTAAGTCTTAGAACCTTCATTTTTTTTCTCTTTGATCCGAAATACAGATTTTGGAATTATAATTTGAAAAGAAACTTGCATGAAAGTTTGAAATTATGAAGAAGAAAGCACCCAGAAGCTTGTATGAACGTTTTGGTTCTTGCTATCTGGCCCCACTGTGATGGCATCTTGAAGTCTCTCCATGTGATGATGTTTAACTTCACATGGACATTCATGGAATACCAGCATGACGTCCTTAAGCCTTTCCACTTGGGTGCACTTGGGTTCACCAGTGAGCAGGATGAAGCTGTTTCTGGTTTGTGAACTAATGAGAAAAAATATTTTCCTAACATGATCCCACTTAGATTTAACTCAATTTAAACTTTAGCAAAAACTTTACATGATAGCTCCTATCAGCAATGGGGAAAATAAATTCATTGCAATCTATGAAAATATCATAAACTGAAAACCATTTAACACATCCAAACTGCCAAGCATCATAGCTTGTACACTGTAGGGTGTCTGCTGTTTACCCTTGCGGTCCTGTACTGACTGAACTGTGAGTGTGCAGCTACCCAATGTCATGAGAGCCAAGTGTACTACAGAGCGCTGGGAAAGATCACAATTCACAATTTGGAGGATGGCTTTTGCAAACTGCAAACCATCTTTGCACCATGATATCAGGAAAAAATGGTCACAAGTTATACCATTATAAGACAGGGTATGCATGCTGTTGGGGGGCTTGTATTTGTAAACATAATTTGTAAACATAATTTTGTTTTTTACTAGATGGTAACTTTCTTCTGTATGGAAAATATGTATATCGTAATGTTTGTTTTTGATCTGAGAAGTGAGGAATCACAGCTCATTTCACTTAAAGCTTTCCTAGATATACTTAAATGGTTTTCGAAAAAGAAGCACTTAAGAGTATGAAGCCATTTTTTAAAATTCTTAGGTTTATCAGAGGAGGGAACTCAGGCATTCAAAGCCATTGCACTGTGCAGTCAGAATCATTGGACATATCTGAACTCTTCATAAAACTATGGACTTATAGTATAATCCCACCACCACCATAACATACACAGAATAAGTCACAACAGGCCCCTTTCAGCAGGCACTATGCAGTCTGCACTGGGTGACTGCAGGACAAGTTTCTGTCCCAGGAGTTTCTGTATTCAGGCTCTGTCAGGAGGCCAGAGTGATGGAGCAGCAGGGCTCCTGTTTTTCATCAAGTGGAATCTTTTAAAAATATTTTATTTACTATTATTATTTTGTATTTTATTTTATGTGTATGAGTGTTTTGTTTGCATGTATGTAGGTGTACCACATGTATACAATGCACACAGAGGTCAAAAGAGGGTGTCAGATCCCCTGGAACTGGAGTTACATACAGACGAGTTACATACAGATGGTTGTTAGCTGCCATGTGGGTGGTGGGAATTGAATCCCAGTCCTCTGGAAGAACAACAAGTGTTCTTAACTGCTGAGCCATCTCTCCAGTCCCTAATCAAGTTATAACCTTTTTGAACATATGGGTCAATGTCTCTAGTTCTTAAATAACTGCAGTGCAATCGTGAATAAAATTAAAGGAATATGCTAAGATTTTTAAGATGCTTTTTAACATTCTAAATGTAATGTACATAAAGTATCAGTGTATGTATTCTATATTACGTATATAATATACCACCAAGAAAAGTGTATAAAAATCTGAGTGCAGTATGACTGGAATTTTGTAATCACTGTGTAATAGTTTAGAAAAACATAAAATGTTTTATAATGTTAACAGTGTTTATTTACCTCCAAGTATTGAGACTATAGAAACTTTACTTCCCTTTTGATCTTTTGCTTGTTTACATGTACTGCGATGACCATTACCTCAATGTTGTGACATAAAAAAAAGAGAGAGAAAAGAAAGAAAACAGAAGTTGTAGGTGATGATGCAGGGATAAGCTTTTAAAATATGTTTCTTGACAAAGCTGCCTTGTCGTGCTTATAATCTCTGCAAGTGGAAAAAGTCAGACTTGAGACATGAAACTGCCATGACTTGCAACACCTGCAGTGAGTTATTCATAAGTATACTTAACTAAATTCCAAATGCTGCCGTAGTATAAGAAAAATACAGAGCAATTTGGTCATCTGTGATTTCCTTAGAATATAAAAAAGGACATAGAGAAAATGCAAGGGCATGTGAGTGTGTGTGTGTGTGTGTGTGGGTGTGTGTGTGTGTGTGTGTATAT
>NW_008354532.1:2017190-2018498 GCF_000622305.1 Nannospalax galili
ATGTGTGTAAACTCTAATACAGTGAGAATAGATATGGTACAAATGTAAATAGCATGATACATTCATGAAAACAAAACCACAACCTTGGGGGAGGCACTACTAGGACAATGATGAGGTCACTGTACATACATGACCATGGAAATTCGTTGAAGTCTAAGAAGCCATGCTGCTTTAGCACACACTACAGAGCCATCTCCATGGCAGCACATAGATTAGCTTGGGAGTGAGCAGGCCACAGGATGGAGAGATGGCATTGCTATGCTGTTCTGGCCTTGTGTACTTTTATTTGTGCCTCATAGATCTTTTTTGACATGACCTGGAATCAGCTGGCAGAGGATTTAGGATTACAGACTATAAACAAACAACAGCCTGTTAATGAAATAGCAGACACTGGTCTGGTCTGCAACATGTACATTTCTTGGGGACAGAAATCTTGCAAATGAAAATCTTGACACCAATCAGAATATTTAGAGTAAGTCTAAAATTAATTCACCTACCACTTGTTAGTTTGTTAAAATGGTGTTTGAAAGATGGAAACAAAACCAGATCAAATCCATAAAATTCAACATTTTGCTTTCCAGTAGTTTACTCATAGCCACGAGTTTCCTTTTTAAATGGAAATGCATTTTTCTACCATGTTTATATGGAGAAAAGGCTTCACTAGCTAACCAAGACAACATTTCAAATGAAAAGGAGCTGTCCTCTAAACAGTCAAAGCAAACGGAATCGGGTGTTCGACGCCCTCTGTTATCACTGAGCTACAGGCTCAAAAATAAAACACTTCATCCTTTGAGGTAACAATCTGATAAACTCTGTTAACAAAAACCAGAAAATACTATTCCTTATGCCAGGGCTGTAGCTAAGCAAAGGTATGCATTGACATCACTGCATACCTACTCTGTAATTCCAATATTAATAATGGTAGTTATTTTAAAAGGACAGTAACATGAGTGCAAATAAGCTACATTTTCATGAGATAAGCTAATATTCTATGGAATTTCATCTTGATTAACAAAAATGAAAAACCTTGTAATTATGCATTCATACGAAAGTAATTGTCAAAAGTAGTTTAATAGATGATATTCTATCAAGAGAAAAGCAATACTATTTTAACTTAATCTACTCAATGGGGAAAATATACCATGACTCCTACTGAAAGTTAGTAGCTTACAATACAAATAACTTTCTACTTATATATAATGATCTGAACAGTAAAGGAAATTGTATTTGTGGTCATTATCTCCTATATAGTATGAATGTTTTCTATTTACCTATCTGCAAACATATATACACATATATAATGTGTGT
>NW_008354532.1:2018594-2023890 GCF_000622305.1 Nannospalax galili
CAGAGTTTTAACCACATAGTCATACTTTACATAGAAATTTATTTACTATTTTCTTTAAAACATTTATAAACATTTTTCTTGTATACATAATCTTCAAATGAGATGTAAATTTACTCTTAAAAGAATTTAAAACATATTTTAAGTTGCAAAGTAGATACATAAAATAATCATTTGTTATTTCAAAGCCTGCACAACAGTTTGGGATTGATGTAGCATAATTTGTATATATATTTTCCCATTTTTGGATGCAACTTGAGTGTTTGGAGGTATTTGATAATGTTTCTGTTTTTTCTGTAGGTTTTATCTCTCAAAGTTTTCTTTTAGTAAAAAACCTTGTAGAAAACAAGCATCATGGTGTCAAAACGTTCTATTCTTCTTAAGAGCATTGTCTCTAGGTGGAAAGAAGAAGCCCATATTAATGTGAAAGCGCTTGTTTGTGGGGTAAATACTGAGTATAGAGCCTCACTGGTTTTACAAATTATTGTTATAAATTCCATTCGATGCCTTAATCCATACACCAATTTTCTGTATGCAATTGTCCTAAATTGTTCAAATTTTATAACTGTGCTTATTTTTAATCCCAGAAGGGGGACAAATATTGATCACAATAAAACATTTAAGTAAAAAGTGATGTTAATATTTGCATCAGTGCTGGTTTCATTTCTACCTTTGCTAAGTTCTAAATGTATTTTGTAAACATTCTAATCACCATTTTCAGAGAAGGTTATCATCTATTTGATAGGTCCCACAGAGGGGCCCTTTGGAGGTTTCAAAGAATGTCACCCAGTATAAAATCTGCATGAATAGTGAATGGTAGGACAGTTTCCATGCTGCAAGTTGTAAATCATTCATTCACCATAAATACATGTCTAAGTTTATTTTTTTACCTTCCAGTGGTTTAAAAGGTTTTTGATTTTGGTGTTTGGAACTGAACTCTGGTCAACATGAATGGAAAGTCAGTGTTCTACAACTGAGCTACAGCCTCAGCCTTTAAAGAGGCATTTTAAAAACTGTTATTTTGGGTGCTTGTGTAATATACTCATATAATTTCCACATTATTTAAACTACAAAACACCAAGTATTGGTGAAAACAAGTTTTAATCCTGTGTGAACTGAATTCTCAAATTGAACTTACTTCAACTATGTCAAGGAATATTCAAAACAAAGCCAGATCTGAGCACCCACAGGGCCGCTAACAAGTCTATAACTCCAGTTCCAGGGGATCAGAGCCCTCTTCTAACCTTGTGGACATTGTATATACAGGCATGTTTTCAAATACACAGGCAAAACACTCATACACATAAAACAGAAATCAATCAATCAATCAATCAATCAATCAGTCAATAAGATGATGTCATTATGTGAGAGTATGCACTAAGTTTTATAAGTTGTGCATTGCATTGCCTTTCTAAAGAACTTCATGACATTTACTGTCAGGATACTCTAAAGGTATACACTAGGGTTATTTTCATCAGTGCACACCAATATTTATTGCGTGTAAAATTATTATTCACAGCACTAAGAAGAAAAGAGAGAGAGAGAAAGAACAGAAAAAAGAGAGGAACGAAGGAAGGAAAGAAGGAAGGAAGGAAGGAAGGGAAAAACTAAAAAAAAGAAAAATCTTGTACAGTGAGGAATGATCTATTGAGAAAGGGTTAAAATGTGGCTCAGAACTTTTGTGAAAGAAGAAAAAAGTAGGAGTGGACAAATGGGTGCGGGCAATGGTAAAGGTCACAAACAGCTCTACCCACAACAAGAAATCAGTCATTGTTGGGTTTTGTTTGTTTGTTTGTTTGGTTGTTTGTTTTTGAGACAAGGTCTAGTACAGCCTGAGTGAGTTCTAGAGCAGCAGACTATAGAGTGAGTTCCAGAGCAGCAGACTATAGAGTGAGTTCCAGAGCAGCAGAGCTACCTAGTGAGTTCTAGGGTTGCCTGGGCTATACTATGAGGTCCCATTTGAAAAAAAGTGAGACTGAAGGAAAATCAGTATTATTCTATTACAATACAAGTAACACTGTCTTAAGTCAAATTTCAATAAGCATAGAGACTTGAAATTTAAAAGGTTGGATGGTGGGAATACCAGACACAGTGATGTTAACTTTAAAAACAAGCAGATCAAGGGTCAGTTGGGGCATACCCTAAAGAGACTCTAGGATTCTGGACAAACTGCCAAAATTTTATAATAAATAATGTTGTAAAGCTTTTACATTGAAGGGATTATTCAATGTTAGTACCTGGTTTAGAAAATCTTTTTATTTATTTATTTTTGTTGTTTTGGTCTTTTTGAGACAGGGTCTTCCTGTAGTGGGACTGGCCTGGAACTCACTATGTAGACCAGGCTGGCCTTGAACTCACAGAGATGTGTCTATCTCTGCTTCCCAAGTGCTGGGATTAAAGGTGTGTGACACCACGCCCAGCTAAATATTTTGTGTAAAATTATTAGTTCTGGTAAAATAAATGGTGCTAGAAAGCTGCCATTTTATTGAGTTTTGTCAAATAAGTCAGTAAATGTTGATATCTTCATGATGCCTTTTCCTAATTAGAATCCAGCATCAATTATCATTTAAGGATACTTGGACAGATAACGCTGAACACACACATGCAGAAGTAAATTATACCTCTACCTTGCCCCCTATACAAACATGAAGTGAAAAGAAATCCCTAAATAAGACACGCAATTGGACAATTAGTTCGAGAAAACGTGTGGGAAATCATCTTGATGCAGTTCTGAGAGATGAGTTTTGGGACACTATCCCCAAAATACAGACACTAAAAGAAAATAGACTCACGGGCTAAGTTACACTAAATGCTTGTGAACAAAGAAAACAATTAACAGTAGGAAGAAACAGCCTACAGGATGGGAGAAAGTTTCACAGGACACTCAGAATTAGGGGTTAGTATCCAAACATATAGGGAAGTTCACTGAATAGCTGTAAAAAATGGGCAAAGGATAGGAGGAGTCATTTTTCAAAAGAACATACAAATAACCAACAGCTACATGAAACAGTACTTAACAGTGATAATCACCCAGGAAGGACAAACTTAAACTACCAGGGAGTTCATGCCTCTTAGTGTAGCATTTATCAGCAAGACAGACTAATAGCAAGCATTAGCTCAAATGCAGAGAGAAGGAAACCTTGCAAGTTGTTGACTAAAATGTAAATTGTACAACCATTCAGGAAAGGAATATGTAGTCTCCTCTAATCACTAAAAAGAGAACTACTGTATGATCCAGCAACCTTACTTCTGGGAACATACCCAGTGAAAATTAAGTCAAGATTTCAAAATGATGTCTGCCTTCCATGTTTACTGTGACATCATTCATGAAAGCAAAGATATAGAATCAGCCTGTGTCCACTGACAGGTGAATGAATAAAGACTATATATGTATCTATACATTTTAATTACATTAATATATGGGTAAAATGGAATATTATTCAGTCCTATAAAAGAAGCTTTGTTGTTAGTTACTATATGGATGAACCTGAAGGGCATTTTGCCGATTGAAGTAGGCCAGGCACAGAAAGACACACTGCATAATGTCACTTATGCTGACATCTAAACATGTCAGACTCATAGAAGGAAAGAATAAAATGGTGGTTGTCAGCATCTTGGGAGAAGGAAAGTAGGATGATGTTGGTTAAAGGGTAGAGAACTCAGTTCAGCAGAGTGAATAAGCTCTGGCCATTAAATGTACAGTACAACTATACTACAAAGTGTTGTACACTTGAAATCTGTTGAGATTGTAAATGAACTATCACAAAATGTATATCTGAGTTTATAGATATGTTAATTATCTTGACTATAGTAATTGTTTCATAATGTTTACATGTATTAAAATATTATCTGTGAGAGATGGCTCAGCAGTTAAGGGCACTGACTGCTCTTGCAGAGGACCCGGGTTCGATTCCAGCACCCACATGGTAGCTACGAACCTCCCTTAACTCCAGTTCCAGGGGAATCCGAAGCCCTCTTCTGGCCTCCGTGGCATTGCACGACATGGGTGGACTCACATACATGCAGACAATACGTTCATACACATAAAATAAAAATAAAAAATAAAATATTTAAAAAATAGCTGTATACTATAATATACAACCTTTATTCATCAGTTATTCCTGATAAAGCTGGCATGGGACTACATGAAAGAAACAGAGAGTTATTCTCTCACACTTTACCACAAAAATGATATGCAGGCCCAAACTGCTACAACTTGTAGGTACCTAGTTTCATTTTGGAGAATTACACCATAACTCAAAGATATGAAAAAAGACCATAGGAATTTAATAATCGAGGACACTGGCCTCTCAGGCAAACGTTCCTTGCCGAAAGCAACTCAGATTCTGAGCAGCTGAGTCAGAACTAAGAAACACAATGAGTTTCTCTGTTTAGTTGGTGTTAGAGTTAGTGAATCTTTAGTTCCACGATTCCTCCACAGATAGTGAAGTTTGCTTCTCATTGTTATTGCTCCCACTAATCAAAACAAGATGACACAGGGAGAAATCATGACAGCACTTCCCTGTGGTTCCTTTCCTCAGCAAGCTCCTGTGAGAATGGTGCACCCTTGAGGTGTACTGAGCCTCTGACTCTTCCCCCATGGTCTTCATGCTCTATTTCTGAGTCCTGATCTTTATTCAGTCTGAATAGAGTAATTCCTATATAGTGGAATGAGGCCTCTCCTTTATAAAGACCGTAAACTCACACGCAAAGGAGGCTGTCAGACTTGAGTCTAAGCTCTAAGGCATGTGGAAGTCCCAGAAAAGTGTTTCAGGATGACAGCAGCCACACTAAGGCTGAGCAGGGGCCATGCTGTAATTGAGGTACAATTCAAGTCACCCTGGCCAGTGTTTTGATTTGTGGCTAGAGGATTAATTTGATGTTTTTGCTAGCCTTTGCTTTCCTTGGCTGTTTTCAGAATCCATCCGTGTATGAGATGTCCCATTGCTTGTAACGTGTGGGTGAATTATGAAGGTGAAAGGCACTTTGAGACCAGCAGAGATGGAGCCAGTACCCATTTTACAGTCTGTCTGATGAAGGAAAGAAGTTCTTAAGGCCTTCAGAGAGAGGGACCTAGACCTAGGCCCCATGACCGTGAAGACTGGGACTAGGCTCCTTAAAATAGAAAGGGAGATCTTTTTAAAGGTTAAAAATTCATCCAATTTTATATCTTACAGGGCTTATACTGAGTTCAATAATACATAAGTATATTAATTCAACTGTGAACCTAGAAACTTGCATCCACTTGTGAAAGAGATGTACCGTTGCTCTGGAGTGTGTTACTGAGTATGTTAAAGCT
>NW_008354532.1:2023919-2035863 GCF_000622305.1 Nannospalax galili
CTAATCATGTAGTTCTTAAAAATTTTAAAAAGTATAATGATCAAAAAAACAAGGAAAGAGACAAGGCAGTTTTTGAAGTTTAGGGTTCCAAATGTAGTATTAAATTTATCTAGGTTTTTAATAAAGTATGAACTGGTTAATCATTTGGAAATTAATGGATGTATTAAAAATCAAGATATTTCTGTTATTAAAACTCCTGTGGACTCATGTTTGAAATGTACCTCATTAATCTCAAGATTTACTTTACTTGGTATTATCTACCAAATGACTTTTAGAATGGTAACAAATTCTCACCTTTTTGAAGTTCTTACCAAATTTAATCAGGAGACAGATTTACTATAAAAGTAGAAAATACCCATAACATCACCAGTTTTCATTCCTGTACCCATAGCGACATTCAGGGTTAGTGAGGAAACACCTGCTTAGGAGGAGGGAAACTTAAAAATCTGCACAATGTCAAACTTTATATTAAAATATTTCAACATTTATAATTCAAAATCCTGAGAGTAAACTTTTTCACCCCTATCAGTTAAACTCCAGCGGCCACTAGTTTATGTTTGTAGCCAATAAACTATTCAAGCAACACATAAAAATCTCCATATTATAGAAATGCCTAGAGCCATTTAGTTCAAATTTCTGATTATTGAGAAAATAATATTGAGTGGACAATTTTTTCCTGTTAGTTGTAGTAAATACTTAGAATTGGAAAAAGAATCTTCCCAAAGAATTTTGTCTCGCTAACAAATGGCCTGAGTGTTTTAGTTTTACTCATGAAGAGTAAAATTACCTCAGCAAATGCTGAGTTCTCTGTGTTAATATTTTTAATAGCAGGTGATTTATTTGTGACAACACATCAAATTTCTAGGAACATTTGCCATAATAATTTTATAGTTCTACAAATAAAAGACAACTGGACTATACTATATATTTTGTTTGATTGGTGTGAGAGAATGAGGTGCTCACATTTAGTCAGTGTGTGGTAGAATAATTTAATATTTTCATTCACACTATTTATTGCATTTGGAAAGTAGACACTAGAACAGATGAAGCAATAGAAAGGGTTTTAAAAAGATTTACTTTTTACTTGTAATGTGTATGTATGTGTGTCTGTCACATGCTTGGGGTGCCAGAGGAGGCCAGAAGAGGATGTCAGATCACATGGAGCTAGAGTTACAAGCCTTTGTGAACTGCCTGACATGGGCGCTTGGAACAGAACTTAGGTCCTCTGGAAAAGCAGCAAGCACTCTTAACCACTGAGTCATCACTCCTGATCCATGCGGCAACAGAAGTTTAAAAACAAAAAAAAAACTTTTCTTTGTGCAACCATTAGAAAATTAAATGATGCAACAAAAACCCAGAAAAATGAGGAACAGGCATAAAAACAACTAAATGACTTACCAGAGAGCCCTCGGGTATGTTAGGCAGAGAGGCTGTAGGTAGCAGAATAGACTGGCCTCCGAGTTGATGCTTCTGATTATTGGCTGTGTTTAGAAGTCTGTCCATTAGGTTGCATGCTTTGCTTTCAATGTGATCAAAATGGATAGCATGCTGCTAGAGCCATGGCCTTAAAGAGTCCTACCTTTACTCAGAGTATTACTACTGTTATTTTACATGTGAAGAAATCAAATCATACACAAGCTAGGACCATCTCTCAAGGCCAAGAGTTAAGATTTCATTTGTATGAAGTGAAAGCCTGACATTTCTAGAAAGGAAGCTTTAGTAACATCTTCCATGCTACTTAGCACTCCTTATGGATGAGGACTTGGGGGGCATTTTACCTCCCAAACATTCCTGAATGAGGGACTCTTATGATTTTTATAATATGATGTTACAGATGGGAAAACTGATTCTTAAAACTCTCTAGATTACACCCTAGGCAGGTGATTGTTGAGGATTTGGCTTTAAAGACTACGTGTTTTTGAATATACCTCAGAGGGTACCGGCTTTCAATTCAATGCTAGGTAGCATTCAGGGAAATGACTGAGGTCTCTGGACTAGGCACAAAGGCTCTCTGTTACTACAGCCTCTCTTTGACATACACCCACCCACAACTGTCAATAATCCGTTCATGACTAATGCCCTCCTGCCATTTATCTCTCCTCTGACCTGGAAATCCTCATCCTGTAAACTCACTAACCTCTTGTGTGTTACCTTCCAGAATGTTCTGTGAGTCATAAACTTTATAAAATAGTAAAGAAGTTTAGAATTAAGCATAGAAGGTCCTGAAGTAGATTTGATACCTGAAAAAGTCAGGTGGATGCTAAAGATGTTAAATAATTTTGAGGTTTATAAATATATCTTTTACAATATTATGTTTTAAAAGTTTTATACCTTGAATAATGGAGTAAGATAATTCTCTAACTTTAAATTCTTTTTTTTTTCATTTTGAGATAGGGTCTCATTATGTGACCCAGGCTAGCCTTAGCCTCCCAGATACTAGGCTGACAGGAGTATGCCACTACATCCAGCTTGCTTATAATTCTTACTTGGTTGATCATATGAGTAAGTACCATTCATACCTGGATTTATGACTTTCTATATCATAAATAGATATGTTACTTTTCTTAACTTTATACAACATCCTGTTATCACCCATATTAAAATGGAAACGTTCACCTGCTCTTAATTTAAATCACTTTATGTACCTGATATAGAAGCTCCTTAAACACAAACAATGTTGACAATGCTGGTGAGATTTACGCAGATAAGCTTAGAGATGGAGACTACATTTACAGAGATGCATAGAGAAACTGTCTTTGATGCTGTTTGTATTTATGTTCGTAGATTGTCCTTCTGTCCTAAGCCTGGACCAAGGCTGACATCACCCTTTCTTTACCAAAATCTTTAACAAGGTGTGGATGATGTTTTGGGGGGATTTTTTTGGGGGGTTGCCCCAAGGTTGTGACTCACCTACTCTAGTGGAAGGTGGAAACGTGGAAGGACCAGTGAGCAGCCATCCTTTGTGTGCATTCTGGAAAACATAGTCTCAGTTCATTTGTGAGAAAGAGCTTGTTTTCTGCTTCCAAATTAATTCACCTAGCTTCTTCTCATCAAAGGAAATTTCACTTTGTTATTTTACTTAGTTGCTATCCCTTCGGGGTCTTTTTTCTTTGCTACAGCATGTAATTATTACCACATGGACATTTAGGTTGCAGAACAGGAATGAAAACTATCCCTCAAGAATCTCAGAACAGGATACAGAGTAAGAGAATGCTAAATCAGAAACAGTATTATTTAATCTGGAGTCACAGTTCAAAGCCTCTAGACGATTGCTCTTGGTCTCCCTTCTCTCCAGTGGCTTTGGGAATGCACTAGGAAGAGAGACAGAGTGGAGATGGAGTAATAGTCCTTCCTCACAATGCAAATACAGCTCTCAAAACATTGTTCTCTGGAACAGGCTAAGGCACAGTGCATCGTGTTTTCTTCTTGAAGAAGCTCTACTTCTTCCTGTATGATTGGAAGGAGACTGAGAACAGGATGCAACTGACAGGAAGATTCCCACTGAGGGAAAAAAGGGTTAAAGCACTAAGGGTCTAGAGTATGTGAAAGGAAGGTAATTTACAGTGTTGCTGGGAGGGGAAGTCAGGACCTGCCTAGGTCCTAAATTGGAACAGAAAGGTCTGAAAGTGCCTCTTTATAACCCTCCTGACTGAACCGAACCCAATTTGCCTGCTTTATCCTCATGTGTGCTATGCACTTTTCTCAAAATCACAATGAAATAAAAAGTATATTTTTGGAAGTAAAATAAAATACTAAAAGAATCCAGAAACATCTGTTTTTTTTCATTATAAGAAGCAACAATGATGTAAAACTGTCAGAACAAGTAAATAAAATACTAATTAGGGTGCCTGGTAAAGAAAAACTCTCCCACCCCCACAAGAGAGGTCAACATTGTGTTTATAAAGGCTCATGCAGGCTGCTTGGGGGAAGATAGAGTGTTCTGGGTGACAGAGAGCAATGTGTTGAACTCTGGGAAGGAAAATAACCTTCCCCATGACTGGGAGATCATGGAAACTTTGGAAAGTACCTGGAATAGTGCACTTGTATCCCAAGAAGACTGAATAACCAGGAGTAGAATGGTGGCATAGTAGACCTCTAGGACAGCCCTGAGCCCAGGGCATTATAGAGAAAATGATTTAAATCGTGAAATAATTTATAACAAAGCCAAACAGATTGAGACAGCAGAGTGGTTAGAACAACTGAAATGCAGACAATTTCCAAAATAGTGTTGCTGAAATTTACTGAGTTAAAACGATATGGCTGCAAAGTGACCTTACTTCCAGGGATGGGGCTCTACAACTGGACCAGGACCCAAAGTCCCTAGTCATAGAGGCCCCAAGGCAGCAGAGACACCTTTCATCAGGACACTGCACAGTGTAGGCGTGGATCACTTCAGCTGAAGACCTGAGAATTCACTTTTTGAAAGCTAACACAATCCCGTTTCTAAGGATAGAAAATGAGGTTCAAGCATGACTAGAGAATAACGTCCAAGACAGAAAGAAGTTCTGCTTATTCGGCATCCTGGTGACTTGAATTTCAGAGTTTGATTTAAGAAAATTAGAAAAACAATGGAACAGTTTGGTACTGGATCAGTAGTGGAGTGAAAATTGCTATTATAAATACACAGTTTTGCACATGCCAAGAGCTCCCTGACTTAAAGGCATCAATATCAGTTAAACATATCATTTTACCATTGGGTGTCTTTGATTTGTTTAAAAGGTCATGTAACTATCTGAGAAAATACAAGGCAGTACTTCTCTGAAGTTGAAAATATACCCTGTAATTCTCCATTGTTTAAAAGATGCCAAGCTTTATTGAAATTGATCATGTAGCGGAAAGTCCATACTTTGGAGTGGGGTGAACTTTTTCTTAATTTCTGAATTATATTAGTATTCTCTTTACAAATAGAAAATTAGCATTAGAATTATTCAAGTGAATTGATAAAAATAATAATTCAGTAAGAAATCTGGTTAAAAAGATTTGCTGGGCTGGAGAGCTGGCTCAGCAGTTAAGAACACTTGTTGTTCTTGCAGAAGACCCAGGTTCGAATCCCAGTACCCACATGGCAGCTAACAACTGTCTATAACTCCAGTTCCAGGGGTCTAACCTCTTCTGTCCTCCACAGGCATTGCACAACACAGGTGCACTTACTTACATGCAGACAATACACTCATACACATAAAATAAAAGTAATAAAATATAAAAAAGATTTGCTTATTAAATTCTCAGTTTGTCCTTGTTATATCAGATTATAGGGGATTATGCATCAACGCTGTCTTCTTGAATTTCCAATAGATACCCTAATTTTAAAAATTCGCTGCTTTAGGAAACACTTGTATAATGTGAGGATGATGTATCCTTCTGGCATATTAGCCTTCCTAAATTTTTTCCCCAGGTGCCCTTAGAAGTAGACAGTATAATCTTAGCCCACATAACTCATGATGGTCAAACACAATTGCCAAACAATATGTTTTCAACATGAATTCTGCTATGCAAGCTGAGCTGCAGTGAACTTTTAACTCGTTAGTAGAAAGGAAAGACTCCTTGCTAAGAAGCATGTGATAGGATACTAGGATGAATCTTCTTTGTGATCCACCCCAAGGCCTTCCTAGTCGCACCTCATATAGATCAACGGAAGATAGGTGACCTCCACTTGCTTTATCATTCCTTCAGATCAGGAGTGAAAAATTCAATTGGAAACATGTAGACTGAAGCAATTTTGAAAAAGTTTAGCTTCTATGTCAGGAACTTAAAAGATTCTGGACAGAGGGAGCAGTCCAATGGGATATACTGGTGGAAGGAAAAGGATGTAATCTTACATGCACAAGAGACAACAGTGTGTCAAATGAAGAGATTCTTAGGCTGTTAAAGATGGCTCAGTGTGTAAAAGCCTTTGTCACATAAGCCTGTCAACCTGAGTTCAATAGCTAAAACTCAAGTAAAACAAAGAAGCAGGATGTGTTGATGCATATCTGTAATCTCAACACTCCCACAGAGAGATGTAAGGCAGAGGCAGGAGAATTACCTGGAAGGTTGTAAGAGGGGTTAGCCTGGAATAAACTGTGCAGCAGAAACAAGAGAGACCCTACCTCGAACAAGGTGGAAGGTGAGAACTGACTCCCCAAAGTTATCCTCTGCCTTCCATACACTCATTGTGGTATGTGATCCAGCACACACACACACACACACAAACACACACACGCACGCACGCACGCACTCATGCACACACACTTTTTAAAAAAAACATTCATATTGTGGTATGTGATCCAGCACACACACACACAAACACACACACGCACGCACGCACGCACGCACGCACTCATGCACACACACTTTTTAAAAAAAACATTCAAAAGGAGAAAAGGAGGAAGAGGAGAAGGAGGATCCACAATTCAGCAAAAATGGCATTCCAAAAGCCTAGGAAGCCTTTTAATCATATCAGTAGCCTATGAATATAGGTACAGGCAAATTTTTCTAGGGAGACCATTAAATTTCTAAATAGATCTATTAAGAACAATCATCAAGGGGTGAGAACCCTTACCTTCTAGCTGACCTGATATTCTTGAAACTCAAAATTGATCAAAATAATTCTTTGCAGACCATGAAAAGTTAATGAGTGCTAATGGGGCATTAACAAAAGGCCAAGTAGAAAACTCTAATGCTCAAGAAATTTACGTGTTACTGCTGTGACACACCTGAGTAAAGTATTTCAAATTATAAAGCATTTGCTACTCATAAAGATGTCACACCAGCAGGAGAATCGTTCCTGATCGAGTCAGGTTATAATATAATCCCTTATCAACACGGCTGAGGAGAGAACTTTACAGCCTCCTATTCCAGATGGTGCCATTTTATCAGAGTTTCACTCCTTGGTACGCTCAGTTAATTAAAGTCCTTACTGACTGTTAATGGCAGACTTGTGTAATAAAAATGACTCAGAAACAGATGTCAGTAAATTTATTAAAGCGACTGGATACTCATCCTGACTGTGCTCTAAAGGATTATTCCATCTTCACCCACAAGAACTTTAACAGGACCTGAATATTGCATTTATTCTCTCTGCTTTCAGAGGTGGCTAGGGAAAGGGTAGAGATTGAAGGGGAAAGAAAGACCAAGGTTCTTGTTCAAAGTCATCTTGGAAAGCACTCTGACCTGCTGATGAGCAAGGGGGCCGTTGCAACACCTTCAAATGCAGAAATATCAAGATGATATACGTGTATGCGACTCTCTGAGAGACTTACCAGGGGCTCTCTGATCAAATGTTTGCTATTAAACTTGTGGCTCAAAGAAAATTCTGTCTCACACCTTTGTTCTTGTTTTGTCAGCATGTATATGCAGCTGAGAGAGCAGCCTGTTTTAGCCAGAGGTAAAAGGAAGCAAATGGTAAGAGTTTATTGATTAACTAAAAGAAAAGGTGCTGCCTCTTCCCACTCCCCATGGATCCATGACATAGAAACTGCGGAGGGTGAGTTCTGTGCGCATTTGAATATTGTCTATTTTCCGACAACTTCACATTTTTATTCTTAAAGAATACAAGGGGAAAACCTAAGGAAAAAATTAAAATTGGAAAAAAAATTCGTTGGAATAAAATGAAATAAATGTTTTGAAAAAATATGAAACTCTATTATAAGGATGCAAGATGTTTTTAAAAAGTTATTTCTCTGACTTTCTCAGAAATCAGTTCCTTTATGACATGATGCATCTTATGGCTAGAATTTTTAGAAACGGGAAGATATGGACATTTTAGAAGGTTTTTAAAGGGAAATTGTATTTGCATCTATTTCCTTGTTTCATGGGTTTGAAATTTAATTTTTTAAAAACAAAATAAATATCATAGCAGTCATAAAAATATCCTTAAGGTATCAGTAGGAATGTGTTTCTCTGCCCTACCACCTCACCGCCTCGGCAGCTGGAGGAGCCCCGGACAGGATCTGTCTCAGGCAGGAAACAAATCCAGCTGCTTTAGTTAAGGGAATGTAACTAGTACTAAGCACACTGTCCTATTGCTATTGTATTTTCTAGCATTTAGGAAGTCAAATGTCAGTTTCTAAATTCTTTTTCAGGAATTCCTTTCATCTTTTAAAATTGTTATTTTTGCCAACTTTGTTTTGAAATAGTTTTACCTATGCATAGACTTTGCAAAGGTAATATAGGGATCTTCTCTGCACGTTTTACGAAGAGTCCCAGAAAAAGAGCCTTTGAAAAAAAACAGTAAAATGATCCCAAACCACAAAACTAACAATTATACAGGTACCGAGGTTTGGCAGTTATTTTGTTTGTTGTGTTTTGTTTTGTTTTTGACAGGGTCTCCCTAGTCCCAGCCTGTCCAGAAGTCATTAAGTAGACCAGTTTAGCCTCAGTCTCACAGAGATCTGCCTGTCTTTGCCTCCCAAGGACTGGGATTAAAGGTGCGCACCACCACACCTGGTGTGAGGTTTGCCAGTTTTAACACACTAACTTGTCTTTCTTTAGTTTTTGTTTCTTGTTTTGTTTTGTTTTGAGGAAGGAGACGTGCACAGTTCTCTGAAATGCCATTAGGTGTATTGATTTGTGCAATCATCGTGGTAATCAGGACACAGAACAGGTCTATCATCTCTGAATCACTTCCTCATCCTACCCTTTTATGATCACACCCTCTTCAGAACCCCAGCTCCTGACAAGCACAGCTCAGTTCTCCATTACTATAGTTTTTCCATTTCAAGAATGCTACATAAAATGCAGCTATCTGGCTGTAGTTTGCAATCCAACCACACTTTGCAGGCTGCATAATGCTTTTGGTTTTCATCCAAAATTTTCTCTCAGTGTATTGTAGCTTATTTCTTTTATTGCTGAATAGTATGTGATGACACAGGTGTACTTTTATTGCTATGAGAAAACAATTATTAGCCAAGTAAATAAGGCTTTTGTCTTTGAAAAAACTTACATTTTTCTACTTTTTCATTATATTTTAGCAGAAACCCTGGGTTCAAAACAAATGTTGACAGTTATTTTTGTTTTTATTTTGTTTTTAATTTAAAAAATTAAATTTATTTTATGTGTATGAATGATTTGTGTGTACATATGTAGGGCAGGACATGCATGCAATGCCCATGGAGGCCAGAAGAAGGCATCAGATCCCCTGGAACTGGAGTTACAGATAGTTCTTAGCCAACCCATGGATGTTGGGAATCGAACTGAACTCCAGGTCATCTGGAAGAGCAGTCAGTGATCTTAACTGCCAAGCCATCTCTCCAGCCCACCCCCCTCTCTTTAAAAGTCAACTCAAAGGGATTAAGCTACATAGTCTTTCAAGACTTGAAACAGTGTAAATAGTATTTTCAAAATTAAGTTCTACTGGATGTAAGAAACATGTAATAGATTCGGTAGCTTTGCTCATTTCACATGGTTTTGGTCTGTTCAGCAATAACCTCATTTCCTCTAGTAATGACACCACACTCTGATAAGGCTACGACTGGGGATGTGTAATATCAAAAGTTAAAAAGTACCACTATTGGAGCCACATTGATTGATTTAAAGATGACAAATGACACAGGCCAGGCAAGTGAGAGTTCAAGTGTGAGGATTTCGTTACTGTGCCAAGAAGAACCACTCTCTCCTGTGACCAAAATCATCATAGCAAAGTATTGAGTCAGCTAGCCTAGAATGCAGCTTACAGAAAAGCAATGAGAGATGGAGAAGCAAAATGAACTGTTAAAACTGTCCATCTTTTCTCTAAATCAATCCTTTCTGCATGCTTTGTGAAAATAGTTATGGTCCCTTTAAAAGTTTTCCTTTGCCAGCTGACAATCATGCTAAACACTGCCAGTAGAGCTCTTAAGAGAGAGGTTGCAGAAGAAAATTGTATCTTGCTGTCGGGCCCTGTGTGCTGCTGGTTCTGCAGATTCCTGAAGCACTTGCAACTTCTATAATACTCACCCTCATGCACACACATGCACATACTCATTGCACACAGGCATGCACACATACACACATACATTCATGACTTCCCTAGTGCCTAGTTTCTGCAGCTCATCAACTTCTCACTAAGCCACTGGACTAGGCAGTGGCCAGACAATGCAGGGGTCAACAACTGGCTCCTATTACCTCCTTAGGCAGTTTGGTAGCAGGGTACTCTTAGTGAGACATCACCCTATGAATATACCTGACACTCTTGACGGCTCATTTCAAGCAAGAACCGGAGGAAGGCTTTCCAGAAAGTTTCATGGGCACAGCTCCAGTGACTTCTGGGCCATCTAGTAAGCCAAGGCAACAACTTCTCCAGTGAAGTTTGGACCTCAGCTTAGGGAATGGACTCCTCCTACCTGGCTGTTCAGTTCAACAGCAGCTGAATCATCTGTTCCTGGTCTGCTATTCTTTTCACGTCTCGATAACCATTTCTTTGAGTCCCTAGTCCCTTGTAATGACTCATTATCCTAAACTTTCCCTGTTCAAATTGGTTTTCTTCAGATTGGTTCAGATTGATGTATCATGCCTGAAGGGAGAGAGTCCTTTGGACTTCTTGCTTCTAAAGTAGCTAATAAATACCACTACTTCACCAATGTTAGCTACAGTTACATTTTTGGAACTGGAAAAGTTCTGAAGAACTAATTTGATCCATCAAATTAGTAGGTAGACTATTCTACAGAAAATATTACCTTAGAAAGCCCAATAAATACATTTTGTAAAATTGACTTGAGAACTGAGGAGATCATTCAGATGGTAAAGTGCTTACCTTGCAAACATGAAGACCCGAGTTCAATCCCAGAAACCACATAAAAAAGCCAGGCAAGATGGCGTGTATGTGTAATCCCAGCATTGCCTAGTCAGAGAGAGGGACATCTCTGGGGCTTACTGGCCAGCCAGCCTAGCTTACTTGGCAAATTACAGGTCAGTGAGACACCTTGTCTCAAAAAAGGGTGAATGATGCCTGAAGTATGGCACTGGAGGTTGTCCTTAGCTTCCACATGCACATGCACATATGTGCACATGTACACACACACACATACACACATATATATGAAGACATGCATGCATATGCAAAATAGACAATATTCAAACTCTAACACAAATTCAAAGTCTCACATGCACAAAAATGATATTGCTCCTATAATTTGGAACTTCTTTTCTCTCTTTCCATATGAATACATTATGAATAAATGTTATATCTTTGACACAAAACTGAAGCTCAAGATGCTTTGTGCAGAATGCCCCTACTCTGAAGAAGTTGACACTACTCTTTCTCTGATGGTGAATCAATGCCATCAGTTAACGTTAAGCAGTTAATGCACTTCTATATCTGATGACAATCCAAGATGAATTTGTGTGGAAAGATAAAGATTTAATGTTAAATGTAGATATACTAGACTGAGTGCTTTGGGGTTTTATTTTTATTATTATTATATGTGTTTATAAAAATCAGTTGCTTTGTCCCCAACAGCAGTACACTAATGAAAACTATCTCCCCTATTTTAGAATTAGAGGCAAAAATAATAAAAAGAAAAATAAGAGTTTCTTATAGCTACTAAATGGTTTACTAAATTATGTGGCTGGAGAGATGGTCTAGCAGTTAAGAGCACTGGCTGCTCTGGCAGAGAACCTGGGTTCGATTCTCAGCACCCACATGGTGGCTAACAACTATCCATAACTGCAGTTCCAGAAGATTCAATGCCATCTTCTGACCTCCACAGACATTGCATGATACGGGTACACCTACCTACCTCCAAGCAATATACTCATGCACATAAAATAAAAATAATAAAATGTTTTTTAAAAGGCTTACTAAGCTACTAAGAAAATTACATACAAATAAGCAATCTTGTTTCAGATTCTGTCTGCCAAAATCTAGGAAGAAACATACTAAGTTGGAAATGTGTGTGTAATGATTCTTGTTCCATGATTGACTTCTTAACTAAGATGATAAGAAGTAGAAATACTCTACGTAGAACCCGGCACTAAATCAGATTTT
>NW_008354532.1:2035917-2049843 GCF_000622305.1 Nannospalax galili
ATATATATATTTATAAATAACACAAAGAACTGCTAACTAAAACCCAAACAAGTAGAACCTTCAACTATAATTTCTTGTCTTCAGTCTATGTCTTTTCCAACAGAACAGCATGACTCTGATGCAGAAAAGGGAGACCTAGTTGAAGCTTCTGCTGTCAGCAGAGCATGGAGGGAGGAGACAGCAGGCTAAAAGTCTCAGCCCAGATCTGTGTTCCTATAATTTCTAGAAAAGAAACAAAGAACATGTTGTGATCCGGAGTTAATGATATTCCATCTATTTTTCTCATTGGTCATCTATGACAATATTGGATAAAAGTTCAAGAAATTCTGAATCATTTGGTATAATGTGGGAGTCTTACTCTGACAGAGATTTGATCATTCTCCTCATGAGAACGATTTTTAGCTCTTTCTTTTATATGATTAGAACCTGTTTTAGTTTTACCTTTATCTTGGGATATTTTTATTTGTTATATTTTGAGAATTTCATACATGAATTCTCCATTTACAACATTTCCACCCCTCCCTGTGCCACCGCCAGCTTCTCTCACAATTTCCCTCCCATTTTTTCATTTAGTTCTTTGATTATTACTGTTATATGTACCTACATACATTTACATATACCAACACGTATACAAGGCATTAAGTCCACTTAGTGGTTCTTGAATACACATGTGTTTAGGGCTGACCTCTTGGAATTAGATTACTTATCAGGGAGTTCATCTCTGTAGAAATCATATTCTCCATCCTTCAGCATCCATTAACTGCTTGCAGCTCTTCATCTAGAGATGGGACCCTGTGAAATTTCCTCCATACTTATTGGCATGTCAACTGGTGTTGAAATTATGAAAGTCTTGTTTAGACAACCATACTGTAAATATTTCATAGTTGCAGGTTCCCTATCATGTCCAGAATACACTACCTAGTAGCAGACATCCTAGTTCAAGGGCTCTTGCAATCTTTCTGTCTCTTCTTCCAAGATGTTCCCTGAGCCTTAGGTGTAGGGTTTACAATGTTGATGAATCAGTTGGGGCAAGGCACCACATCATCACTTATTCTCTGGATTTTGATCATTTTAACAAGTGACCTGAACCTTGACTGACAGCACAGGTATGCAGTCTCTGCATTTGAGAGGCAGAGAGAGAAGGATCATGAGTTAGAGGCCAGCAGATTATATAGTGATTTTTTTTTCTTTTTTAAAATTTTTAACTGAATTTTTGAGTATTTCACACAAAAGGTCTCAATCGACTTCATACCCTCTTCCCCATCAGCACCTGCCCATGGCCCTCCCACTGTAATTCATACATTCTGTCATTTGTGTTAAGGACTATCATGTCAAGTTAGTCCCCAGACGCTTCCCCAGACATCCCTCAGGTCCTCCACTGGGGTCTAGTCAGCCTATCTAGAGTCCCTCCCTTTAAGAAGATCAGCTCTTCTTCACCTAACAGAAATCAGCTGCCAATAATCCTTCAACTAAGATTGGGGCCTGCTGTCCATTTCCACAGTTCTGTGCTGGGATTTTGTCTGTTGAGTTTGCATGGGTCTTGTGCATGCTGACACAACTGCAATGGATTCATATGGGAAGAGTCCCAAGAACATGTAGGACTCTATTTCCATATGGTCTTGCACCTCCTCTCTGGCTCTTACAGTCTTTCCACCCCCTCATCCTCAGTGGTCCCTGAGCCCTGGGTGCATGAATTTTAATATAGGAGTCCTGCTGAAGGAACCACACTCTGTAAACTCTTATTCCCTACATTTTGGTCATTTGTGACCTTTTGTGTTCTTGGTCCTCTGTTGCATGCGGGAGCTTCATTGATGAGAATAGAAAGATTCATCATTGTTCTCTTTCTCCCTTGTTCTATGTTCTATGAGCCTTAGATGCAGAGGCTGCATTGTAGAGGTGCCACATAGGCTTGGGCAATTCACAGACAATCTCCTTATATGACCAGTTATGGAACTTTGCAATAATCTCTGTTGAAAAAGAAGCTTCTCTGACAGGTGGTGACTGGAATACTTGTTTGTAAATTTTAGGATCCATATTTTACACATGGGAAGAAATTAAGTTTCTCTAGGAATGTGTCAGCCTTTCGGTTTTCTCTAAGATTTATAACCTCTCCAGCTATTTGTATTTGGCTAGGTTTACAGTACCACACATTAATTTCTTCCACTTGAGCGGGCTTTAATTCCAATTAGGCAGCTGTTGATTACCCCCAAGATAAAATGTCATTTGCTATGCTGGCCACTGATGTTGTATTAGGCCTTGAAGCTGGGGTGGACCATCGATTGTTAGTCTCCCTTAGCAGCTTGTGTAGTGCTCTCCAAAGCTGTGAGTGCTAGCCTTCAGGGGGTGTGGCTTTCAGGTTAGTTTCAGCTTCATTGCTCCAAATCCTGCATCCGAAGTATGTCCTGTCTTCAGCAATAGGGTCTTACCTCCAAGCCTTCCCCATTTAAAGTAACCCCGTTTCTCCCTTGATAATTCCTGTCTGCTGTGCTCCCATCTCTCTTGAGTGCCTTCTTCCCCTTTATCCTCATAGTTACTCCTATAACCCTCCCTCTCTCCTTCCCATTTAAATACCCCAATTTTATACATTTCTCCCTTAGTAACATTTGTCTCTGACTGTTATTCTTTCTTGGGTTCCTTCTTTCCCTTTACCTCCCTGGTTACTTTACATTTTCCTGGTCCCTGCAGTTACACCAGGATATATACTCACGTATAAGGATTTGGTGCTGAGATCCACAAATGAGGAAGCACATACAACATTGTTTTTCTAAGTCTGTGTTATTTCACTTTGTGAAACAGTTTCTAGTTCCCTCCATTTACCTGCAAATTTTATTATTTCATCTTTCTTTACCACTAAGTAGAACTCCATTGTATAAACGTACCACATTTTCATTGGCAGTAACCTACAAGATGAAGGTGTAGGAAAGGACTTTCTAAGTTGGACATCACTTGCTCAGGGGTTAAGGTCAAGAATCAACTGCTGGGACCTCATTAAACTAAAAGCTTCTGTACAACAACAGAAACAACAAAGAAAATGAAAAGAAAACCCACAGAGTGGGAGAAAATCTTCACCAGTGACACATCTGACAGAGGTTTAACATCCAGAATATATGAGAACTAAAAAAAAACAAAAAAAATCAATAAAATAAATGCCCCAATTAAAAAATGGGCTAAAGATCAGAACAGAGTTCTATAAAGAAGAAATAAAGATGGCTAAGAACCATCTTAAAAAGTGTTCTACATCATTAGCAATTAGGGAAATACAAATTAAAACCTCCTTAAGATTTCATCTTACCCCAGTCAGACTGGCTAAGATCAAGAGAACAAATGATACCAAATGTTGGCAAAGATGTAGAGGAAGGGGAATGCTCATTTACTGCTGCTGGTATTGCAAACGCATGCAACCCCTATGGAAAACAGTGTGGAGAACTCTTAAAAGTGAAAAATAAACCTACCATATGACCTGTTATACCACTCCTTGGCATATACCAAAAGGATTCATCCTATTGCAGAGATACTTGTACAACCGTGTTTGTTGCTGCTCTTTTCACAATAACTAAGAGATGGAAGCAACCTAAGTGTCCCTCAACTGATGAGTGGATAATGAAAATGTGGTTCATTTATACAATGGAATTCTACTCACCAGTTGCTCAGGAATTAAGGTCAACAATCAACAAATGGTTTCACATTGAGGTCTTTGATCCATTTGGAGTTTACTTTTGTGCAAGGTGAAAGACAAGGATCTAGTTTCATTCTTTTATAGGTGGAGAGCCAATTTTACCAGTACTATTTGTTGAAGATGCTGTCTTTCCTCCATTGTGTGTTTTTGGCACTTTTATCAAATGTGGGGTGGCTGAAATTATGTGTACTCATGTTTGAATCTTCTGTTCCATTGATCTATGTGTCTATTTTTGTGTCAGTACCATGCTGTTTTATGACTATAGTTCTGTAATATAGTTTGAGATTTGGTATAGCAATCCTCCAAGCATTGCTCTTTGTGTTCAGGGTTGCTTTGGCTATCCAGAGTCTTTTGTGCTTCCATATGAATTTTAGGATTTTTTTAAAATTCTGTGAAGTATGCCATGGGAATTTTGATTGGGATTGCATTGAATCTATATATGGCTTTTGGTAGGATGGTCATTTTCACAATATTATTTCTTCCAATCCATGAGCATGGGAGGTCCTTCCATCTTCTGGTGTCTTCCTCAGTCTTTCTTGAAAGATTTAAAATTTTCATTGTAGAGATCTTTGATGTCTTTGGTCAGATTTAGTCTGAGATTTTTTTGAGGCTATTGTGAATGGGAGGGTTTCCATGTGCTCTTTCTCTGATTGTTTGCTATGGATATATAGAAAGGCTACTGATTCTTGTAGATTAATTTTGTAGCCTGCCACTTTACTGAAAGTATTAAGTAGTCGTTTCTAGGAGTTTCTGGTTGAATTTTTGGGATTTCTTAGTAGGTATAGTATCATATCATCTTCAAAAGGGATAATTTGACCACTTCTTTTCCAATTAGTTCTCCTTAAATTTCCTTCTCTTGTCTTATTGCTCTAGCAAGAATTTCAAGTATATAGTGATTTTTTAAATTTTTGGTTTTGTTTTGTTTTTTAAGACCAGGGTCTTGCTATGTAGCCCCAGCTGTCCTGGAACTCACTATGTAGAGCATCTTGGACTGGGCTAGATCTCATAGCAATCTGCCTGCCTCTACTTCCCAAGTGCTAGTATTAAAGGCAGAGCCACCATGGAGCCACTATGTAGTTTTCTTGGGCTACATAGTGAGACAATGTATTTCTCTATATCTATGTCACTACCTATATCTATATCTACATATCTCTATATAAAATCTTTCTGATTTTTGACACTATCAGAACACCGCATTAGCAGAGGTGTTAATATTCTTTTAAAAGATCACATAGTTAAGGCCAGAAAGATATCTCAGTGGGAAACAGGTTTGCTGCCCAAGCCTGGCAATGTGAATTAAATCCTAAGACCCCCCACATAAATGTAGAAGGAGAAAACCAACTCCACAATGTTGCCTTCTGGCTATGTCATTCATGCATCCCACTCCCAAATATTTTACACACACACAAACACACACACACACACACACACGCACACACACAAATCATAATAATAATACAAAAGTTCTTATAATTAACATTTTTCTATATAATCTGCATTAGTTTTTTGAACATGTCATCAGATTTTAAAAGCATAGTGTAGTGGAATTATATTTGGAACCATTCATTTCCCCTTTGAACTGTATTGATTTCACTACTAGTTTTATAGCATCATAAAAGGAGAGCTGAAAACATCAGAAAATAGTCTTCAGTAGTGTATAGTATCTGTTTTTAGACTATCACTTAATTTTTTCAGTAGAATTTGGCTATCCCCCGATAGATGCAGATTATATTGTAAAGGATTTCCAATGCCACCTCACACAACTGTTTAAAACACAAGAAATGTTCAAAAGGAAAGCAGAAACTTCAGCTGAAAGCAGAGATACAAAGGAATTCTTTAAAGTTCCAGAATTTAAAGTTTAATATTGTTTCCTAAGAAAATGGCAAAGAGATATATGGTAATGTTTCTAGAGACTACTTAGTACTACCAAATCCTGATATTGTCTCTTTGGCAAAGTCTCAATAAGTTTACCCTTCAAAATTAAATTATTTAGTCCCTATCATCTTCTACTCCTTTTCTTAAGCTACATATGCTTTCTATGAATCATAAATTCTCATGAACAATTTGTGTGTGTGTGTGCTCTAGGCAATGCCTACTGTACCAGGAACAGTGGGTTAATATTGAAGAAAACACACTTGAGAACCATTTTTATTTTCTTATGGATGTCTACACAAAACATTCTGTTTCTTATGAGAGGAAACAATCTTAATCTCATTTCCTCACATGTACTATTTGAGATAAGAAGAGTATACACAAACTAAGGGTCATTATCATAAAACTTTAAAGGCTTGTTGAAAATAAAATGTGATGCAAGAGTTTGCATGGTGTCGTAAAACAGAGCTAAGTGAGGAGATTACCCTGCCCTTTGAATATTCTGCGGGAAATAAGGTTGAAATTTTCCACTAACCCCATTTTACATTTTCTGGATTGTGTTTTGGGAGCTTAGTAACCTCCTAGCCACAATATTTTCAGACCATGGCCAGAAATCAAAGCGTGCATCTCTAAGAAAAGATCTTTTTAAGATCTTGAGACATGAGATACATTCAACTATGTTTGCATAAGGATTCTTTATCAGGGCTTATCGTAATTGGACAAGTTGAATTATTACTGCAAGTTTCTTAAATGAACATTTTTAGATATATTTCAGATTCAAATATGCATGCTAGACTTACTATTTAGACAGATTTAAGACAAATAAATTCTGTACAACTTCTCGTTCCCTCAAGTAGAAGGCAGTGGATGGCGTGTGCTGTGACATGTTTGACCTTCTGCTAACAACAACAAAAATTCATTCTTTAAAAATTTATTGGTGTCATATAAGTGGGAGCTTTCTCTGTTTCTTTTACATCTATCAGCTATTGATGTAATTGTCTTTAATTTATGATTCCAAAAAAATTATGCCTCTACTTCAACAAGAATTTCTTTAATTTCAAAATAATAGGTTCCCTGCATATAATGATACTTTTGTGCTAATTAAATAAAAACAGCTCACATTAGTCCAATTGTTAGGTACAATTTGTTGATATAAGGCAGTGGAGTATGCCAATGAGGGCTGACTGAACTTCACATTGTACTGTAATAAATCAACATGATGATCTCAGAATTTACAAACAGGAGCCACACCAGTTCTTTGGGATAAGCTATTTCCTAAGAAGATAAAGCTAAACTGTGACAGTCTTGGAAGAGGAAAAACAGAAATATTTCCTGAATAAATAACATTTAGGAACAACACCCATAAATGGCTACAAAATCTCTCAACATAAGTTTTGTGACCCACAAAGGGCTGTGAAAGATTAGATGGCTAATACTTTAATTTGTTCTAGATACATTTGTGGGGCAATCCTAATATTGCTTTTTCTTTTTAGAATAAGGATTCTGCTGTATAGCAGAGTGATTACAGTCAACGACATTTGCATTTCAAAACTGCTGAAGAGATTTTAAATGGTCTCATCACAAAGAAATGATAAATACTTGACAGTATATTTATGCCTTTTTTTATCATTGTCCAATGTATAGATGTATTAAAACATATACTATACTCCTGAAATGCTACAATTACTATATTTCAATTAAAATAAAACAAATTTTTAAGAAGAGGCTTCTCTGTACAGAAGAGGTAATGGAGCTAGTGAGGAGAAGTGGAGGCAAGGTTCCTGAACTGGGACATGAGAAAGAAAGGCAGTGACAGACGTGTAGTGGTGTGGATCCACTCCCTCTTCTTGGCTACTTTAGGACATTATGCACTTGGCTCTTCACTTTTTCACTTTAAAGAATGGTAAGAGTTGGCTCACTCCTTTCTTGACTTTACAGAATCTGTTAATGGGTATATAGAGGTGAAGGAATCAGGAAAGACAGGAAAAGAAAAGGAAGGGCCATGGACTGAATCTCAACTTATGAAAAACATTTTTGAAGGTTTAAATAGGTTTTGGAGAAAATTGGAATAAGAGACATTTAGAATTTAGGATAGTAAATGATGGAACTTTAAAAGATATTGCAATATACTAAGAATTGGAATATGCTGAAACTCACTTCAAGAGATTTCAATGGATTTTTTTTTCAAAGTTCAAGTTCGTGCCCTGCTTTTGTTAGGCAAGCTGAACCACTCCGGTGTGGCTCTCACAGCTGGTGTTATGACTCTCCATTTTCTTTCCATGCACCATATTCCTAATTCATTTGATCCTGATACATTTTAGAAAAAGTGATTTTTAAAATTGTCAAAACTTTAATTTTTAACCTTTTATTTTTTATTTTATGCATGTGAGTGTATTGCCTACTTGTGTGCAAGTGCACTTGTGTCATGCAGTAACCTTGGAGGCCAGAAGACAGTGTCAGACTCCTTGGAACTGGAGTTATGGATAGTTGTGAGCCACCATGTGGATGCTGGAATTTGAGCCAACGTCCTCTGCAAGAGCAATCAGTGCTAACTGCTAAGCCATCTCTCCAGCCCCCAAAACCTATACTTTTTGTTGGGATATGATATCAACTCTTCCCATATTTGTATTTTTATTTAAAATTATTTGAAGCTGTTTTGAAAACCTTTGAATTGCTAAAATAAAATATAGAGCCTCCATCTCATTCGTTCCCTTTTTCAGTTTTCAAATGTCATTGTTACAGTTTTGTGATATATTACTATTTTTTACACATATGTGAACATATTCTTCAATACCATTCTATAGTTCCTTGTAACTCACCACACAATGAGCTAACATGTGCTATTATTTTCATTTGAGTGGTTTCTGAGCTCCATTAAGCAATGGACAACCAGAATTACACATTATTGACAGTCTCTACCTTTACAAGTGTTAGTCAGCTTTTGCATTTCTCTGACAATATACTTGACATAACAATAGAGGAAGGTTGATTTGGGCTCTGGTTTCAGAGGGGTCAGTCCACCATGGTGGAAAGAGCACAGTGGAACAGCATATATAATGGTAGACATAAAGCAAAGAGAATATCCTTACTTTCTCTTCTCCTAAATTTTTTTATTTAAAAATATTTTATCAGCATTACTTTAAGAAGTAACCTGATTACTTGAAAGATGTATAGTCTGGAGAATTTGGAAAGGGAAACTCACATTATAGGAACAGTGACAAATTTAACATTATTATTGAAGTTTAATAGTATAGTTTATCAGTAAAAAATATTCAAAAATCATAGTAGACAGAATTTTGGGTTTATATTCTAAGGTATAATTGGATGTTTTTAGTTTGAGGATTATATCAGTTTAGTTATTTCAGTACTTTATTCCTTTTCTTTTTTTCTAGAAGTTTTACTTAGGCCATAGGTGAAGGCATATTAGGTCTGTAGAAGAGTAATAGGAAAACCTCTTGGTCACTGGTAATGAGAGAGGTCCATATCAAGGCACAGACACTCAGGACCATGTGTGGCATGAGGACCACACGTGGGCCTCAGGGGAGGTGGAAGGTCCGTTCCAGAGAGGCCTCCTCTGTTCCCAGCATAAGAGGCAAAGCTTTTGCTGTGCACAACCTGGGACCTCAGGAGAGGAGGCTGTGTGTAATGTAGTCACTCAGAGAAGACTGAAACTGCCGCCCAGCATCAGGAAATCCTCCATACTCTACTCTGCTCCACCATTAGCCTACCAGAGGAATGTGGAACTGTGGCTCACGGTAGGGATCCAAGGTCCAGGTTTACTGGAGGAAACCATGACTACAGCTCCCAAAGGGGATCACTGCTTCAGCTCTCAGTGCTGGATCACAGCTCTTGCTCAGAAGTTCAAAGGTCCAGCTCACAAGAGAAGACCACAGCTCCTGTTCACCAGAGTGAACCACAGCTCTAGGGCACAGGATGGGACCACAGCTCCAGCTCACAGGAGAGGACCAGAAGTCCAAGTTGACTGGAGGGGACCACAGCTCCATGTTCACAAGAGGGGACTACAACACTGGTTCACAGCACCAAGCCAGAGCTCTAGCTTACAGTAGGTGACTACAATTCCAGATTCATCAGAGGAGGAACCATAACTCTAGCTCACAGGAGGGGACCACAGCTCCAACTCATAGGAGGGGACCACAACTCTGGCTTTTCTTGTTTTTAACCCATAGCCATCCACGTTTATGCTGTCTTCCTCTAGATATACAACACAGGCACACATAGTTCTGTTAACTCTATTAATAGATGCTTTTCAGTCCAATTAAATGAAAAATCAAGAGTAACTATCATGGGGTTAGAGAGATGGGGCTAGAGTTAAGAGCACTGATTGATCTCTGGCTGTTCTAGCAGAGGACATGGGTTCAGTTCCTAGCACCCACATGGCCATTAACAACTCTCCATAACTCCAGTTTCAGGGGATCCAATGTCCTCTTCTTGCCTTCATGGGCATTGCGTGACACAGGTGCACTTACATACATTCAGGCAAAACACTCATAAAAATAAAAATAAATTAAAAAATTTAAATAGTAACTATCATTCCTAATTTCCTATAAATACACTTGAAATATTTTTAAAAAATATTTTAGATATTATTTTTATTTTATGTGTATGAATGTTATGCCTGCAAGTAGGTAAGTGCACCCATGTCATGCAATGATCTCAGAGGACAGAAGAGGCTGTCAGATCCCCCAGAATTGGAGTTAAAGACAGTTGTTAGCTTCCAAGTGGGTGCAGGGATTCAAACACAGGTCTTCTGCAAGAACAGTTAGTGTTCTTAACCGCTGAGCCATCTCTCCAGTCCCAAACACTTGAAGTATTTTTTCTTCCATGTTCACTACTCAAGAGGAACTCAAACTGCACTGGAAAACAATTCTATGGAATTGCTATATAGAATCTGTTACAACAGATTACTTCTGACTCATATCATTTATCCACTGTGGGTCAGCAAGGACCTCAACTCATCACAGACACTCAAGGACCCCAACAGGTGCTTCCACAGCTGTAGAACATAGGAAATGGTACATGACAACCTGAACAGAGGTGCTGAAATTACTGCCTAAATTTGGATACACCACTTCTCTCCCTTTTTATTTGCTGAAGAAAGTTTACATGGCCATGGGTAACTTCAAAGAAGGAATTACTCTTCTGTGGTTGGAGATGTGAAAGTTGGAAATGTTTGGTGGAAAAATTCTTCATAGATACCATAGTACCTAATGCATATAATTTCTTTCCTGGGGTCATTTCTAAAATCCTAATCATTTAGCAGATGCAAACATTTTATCTTTTTAAAAAGTTTTTAATGTTTATTTTTATTTTATTTTCATTTTTATATTTATTTTCATTTTATGTGTATGAGTGTTGCTTGCATGTATGCACCTGGGTTGCACAGTGCCCACAGAGGCCAAAAGAGTGGACTTGGATCCCTTGGAGATGGAGTTACAAGTAGTTGTGAACTGCCTGCTGTGGGTGTTGAGAATCAAATTCAGGTCTTCTCCAAGAGCTGAACTCACTCATAACTGTTGGGCCATCTCTCCAGCCCAAGATGCCCATATTTCACATTTGTTCTTGCTATACATGCCATAGGTGAGACTCAGCTCTGAGTATGTTATGGCACCAAAATTTCTAACAGTGAACACACTGATGATAAGACCATCGTGAGAAAAACTTAGAGACCCCAAAATATGGATTTCAAGTTCTAATCTTACCTACTTTTTGAGATAATTGGCCTCTCACATTATTTCATGAACTTCTTTCTTGTGGTTCCTTAGTCCTGTGTTAGGTCGCAAAGGCTAAGCACAAAGTTTTACCAGTATTAGATTCTTAATATGCTACACAGGCTTGTTACAGTGTGCTTACAGTCTTTAGAGACAACACATGCTTACTGATTAATGGTTAAATGCCTGCTATAGTTATTTTTAGGTTTCCATTTTTTTTCCATTATAGTGGAGAAAGAGCAAAATCATATGTGAAACAGTCACACTATACTTGACTGAGAACAAAAGGCTCAGTGCCTGGAAGAATGCTTACTGAATATTCCCTAGACTAACATATTTCTCAGTAGAGACAAGAGCATATACTGTAGCTATGGAAAATCTGGGAAACTGGAGTGCTTGAAAATACCATTTACACTACATCAAACTTGAGCCCACTCAGGCAATATAAATCTTTCCCACATGTCACGACTTCTTGCTGCCCAGCTTCCAGTTCTAAAAGACACACTGCAAATAGCCCAAACGCTCCCTTTTAAGTTTTACCAAGAGCCTGCAGCTGTCTTTATGCCTGAAATTGAAAGAATAGCTCTCTAATAAACCTAGGGGAATATTTCACTTTGGGAAGAGCAACACATAAAATTTTGAATTTTACGTACAAATTGAAACCATTTTCATATCTCCAACTAGGCCTAGGCTTCAATAAAAATAAATTGCCCTGATTATCCTCTGCTTCCCTGAGCCTACAGGATCCGACCCACCGGCCTCTCTGGGTAAGTCAATCATGCCCTCCACTCCTTGACTCCCTCAGCCTCATTCACCCTCCCATCTCCCCTGCCTGTCTCTCCTCCTAGCCTGGGTCCTGTCCCATTCCGTCTTGGTGCACCAGACACCGGGGGAACCAACACTGCTTCCTGATTTTTTACATCCAGCCCAATCCAGTTCCTTCTCAGGTCTCCAGGAGCACTCTGGGCCTGCACCCCCTCACCTCCCTCTGCTTCCCTGGACTGCACGGCGCCCCAGCCTCTTTCCTGGACCCCAGGGCTGACTCATGGCTGGGGTTCACCACTGCTTCCTGATACTTTGCATCCAGACCAACCCAGTTCCTTCTCAAGGTCCCCAAGAGCCCTCAGGGCCTGGTCCTGCCCTCACCACCCAAGGGTCCCCTGGGCTTCACAACCCTCCAGCCACAACCCTCCAGCTCCCTGGATACTGGAGCTGAGCTTTTGGCTTCCTGATCCTTTGCATCCAGACCAACCCAGTTCCTCAGTGCAGTCTCCAGAAGCCCTAGGGGTTGCTTCCCACCCCCATCTCCCTTTGCATCTCTGGGTGGCTTGGCCACCAGCTGCCCTAGACCAGCATCTTTCCTGGGCCGGGCTCCCAGACCAGTCCAACCCCCAAATTCCTGAGGCCAAAATCTTTCCTGGAGGAATCCAGACCTTAAGAGAAAGCCTGAGAGCATATGATCTTCATCTGACTAGCGCCTCTGTGGGAACTCCAGAAGACAAAAGCAATCTGGCCACTCCAATATAACTTGGCCACCAGCTGCCCTAGACCAGCATCTTTCCTGGGCCGGGCTCCCAGACCAGTCCAACCCCCAAATTCCTGAGGCCAAAATCTTTCCTGGAGGAATCCAGACCTTAAGAGAAAGCCTGAGAGCATATGATCTTCATCTGACTAGCGCCTCTGTGGGAACTCCAGAAGACAAAAGCAATCTGGCCACTCCAATATAAAATCAAAAGAGAGAAGAGAGAACAAAGAAACTTATCCCCACCAAATACCAATACTCCTCTAGAGGAGTACAATAAGAACCTCCGAGAGATAATGCAGGACATGGAACTCAAAAGAACAATTATAAACACAATAAAAGAATTCAGTGAATTTAAAGAACACACAAAGAAATCAAAGAAGTGAAGGAAGATAGGGATAAACTTCTGAATGAATTCAGAAAAGAACTAGAAATATTGAAGACTACTCAGCCTGAAATGAAAAAGGAAGTTAAACACTCACTAATCCAATAAGAAATGGCAGGAGAAAGCCTCACCAATAGGATGAATGAAATGGAAAACAGAATATCAAGAATGGAAGATACAGTGGGCAACTAGACCACTCAAGCAAAGATTATGAAAAACTTAAGAAAGCACAGAATAGAATATGCAGGAATTGTGTGACATCATAAAAAGACCAAACTTAGGAGTCATAGGCATACAGGAAGGAGAAGACTCCCAAGATAATGGCATGGACCAGATCTTCAGCAGAATCATACATGAAAGTTTCCCAAAATTAAAGAAAGTTATGCCCATACAAATACAAGAAGCATATAGAACACCAAACAGACAGGACCAGAAAAGAAACACTCCGTGGCACATCACAGTAAAAAAAATAAACGTACAGAACAAAGAGACAATACTGAAAGCTGCAAAAGAGAAACAAGTCACATATAAAGGAAAACACATTAGGACTGCAACTGACTTTTAAGTGCAAACTATGAAAGCCAGAAGAGCCTGGACCAAAGTATTCCCAGTTTTAAATGACCACAGATGCCAACCCAGATTACTATACCCAGCCAAAATGTCTATTACAGTCAAAGGGGAAAGAAAAATCTTCCATGACATAAATAGGCTGAAGGAATTCATGTCCACAAAACCAGCCCTT
>NW_008354532.1:2050020-2051896 GCF_000622305.1 Nannospalax galili
CTACTCCATGGTCAAAAGATACAGGCTGGCACAATGGATCAAGAAAGAAATCCCTCTTTTTGTTGTCTTCAAGAAACTCATCTCACTTTCAAGGACAGGCACTATCTTAAGGAGAAAGGATGGAAAAAAATATACCAAGTGAATGGTACTAAGAAAAAAGTAGGCATTGCAATGCTAATATCTGTCAAAATATACTTTAAACTAAGACTAATAAGAAGAGATAAAGATGGTCATTTCATTCCGATCAAAGGAACAATAAACCAAGAAGATACTACAATCATGAATACATATTCACCAAACTCTAGTACACCGAACTTCATAAAAACAATACCAATAGACTTTAAGACCCAGATTAATACCAACACATTAATAGTAGGGGACTTCAATACCCCACTGTCCATTAGATAGGTCATCAGGGCAGAGAGTTAACAGAGAGACATCTGAATTAAACAATACCATAAATCAAATGGACCTAACAGACAACTACCCTGTATTCCTTCCAAGCAACAAAGAATATACATTATATTCAGCACCCCATGGAGGCTTCTCCAAAACCAACCATATATTGGGGCACAAAACAAACTCAACAAATACAAAAAGATTGAAATAATTCCATGCATTCTATCAGAACACAATCCAATAAAGCTTAAAATCAACACCAGAAGAAGCCCAAGTCACCACATGAACACATGGAGATTAAACAACACGTTACTGAATGATGAATGGGTCAAAAGAGAAATTAAGAAAGAAATAAAAGTATTCCTGGAACTAAATGAAAAGGACAATACAGCACAACAAAACCTCTGGGACATGCTGAAAGCGGTCCTTAGACGGAAGTTTATAGCTCTACATGTCTACATCAAAAAAGAGGGAAGAACACAAATAAATGACTTAACATTGCAACTCAAGTCACTTGAAAAGCAACAGCAAATAAACTCAAACCCAGTAGACAAGAAGAAATAACAAAAATCAGGGTAGAAATTAATGAAACCAAAACAAAGAAAATAATACAAAGAATCAACAAATCCAAGAGCTGGTTCTTTGAAAAGATAAACAAGATTGACAGATTGCTAGCCCAATTAACCAAAAGAAAGAAAGAGTACCTCCAAATCAACAAAATCAGACATGGAAGGGGAAACATCACAACAGACACCAGTAAGATACAGAACATTATAAGGGAATACTTTGAATACCTATATGCTACTAAATCTGAAAACCTAGAAGAAATGACATCTAATGATATCTAAAGGCATAAGAACTACCAAAACTAAACCAAGAAGAGATTAACAGCTTAAACAGACCCATAACACAAAAATAAATTGAAGCAGTAATACAAAACCTCCTGACTAAAAAAAGCCCAGGACAAGGTGGATTTATAGCAGAATTCTATCAGACATTTAAAGAAGATCTACATCCAATACTACTTAATTTATTCAAAAAGATAGAAATGGAGGGAGAACTTCCAAATTCCTTCTATGGAGCCAGCATCACTATAATACCAAAGCCAGGTAAAGATACAACCAAAAAAGAAAACTATAGACACATATCCTTAATAAACACAGATGCAAAAATTCTCAACAAGAATCTTACAAACTGCATACAAACACACATCAAAAAAATCACCCACCATGATCAAGTTGGCTTTATCCCAGAGATGCAGGGATGGTTCAATCCATTTAAGTCAATAAATATCATAAATCATATAAATGGGCTCAAAGAGAAGAACCACATGTTATCTCAATAGATGCAGAGAAGGCCTTTCACAAAATTCAACATGCATTTATGTTCAAAGTCCTAGAGGGCATTAGAAAGGAGGGAACATACATCAACATAATTAAAGCCATATGTAACAAACTCAAAACCAACATCATTCTAA
>NW_008354532.1:2052126-2062989 GCF_000622305.1 Nannospalax galili
TCCCCCCTCACAAAATATAGATATATATATATATATATATATATATATATATATATATATCAGAATAAACTTGACCCAAGAGCTTTACAATGAAAATTATAAATATTTAAAGAAAGAAATTGAGGAAGACATCAGATGGAAGGCCCTCCCATGCTCATGTCTTAGAAGAATTTATATTGTGAAAATGACCATCCTACAAAAAGCCATTTATAGATTCAATGCAATGCCAATCAAAATCTCCATGACATTTTTCACAGAATTGGAAACAAACATCCTAAGATTCATATGGAAGCACAAAAGACCTCGGATAGCCAAAGCAACCCTGAGCACTAGAGCAATACTGGGGGGAGTACTATACCAGATTTTAAGCTGTATTACAGAGCTATAGTCATAAGACAATATGGTATTGGCACCAAAATAGACCCATAGATCAATGGAACAAAATTGAAGACCCAAATATGAATACATGCAATTTCAGCCACCTGATATTTGACAAAGGGGCCAAGAACATTCAATGGAGGAAAGACAGCATGTTCAGCAAATGGAGCTGGCAAAACTGGATCTTCACCTGTAGAAGAATGAAATTAAGTCCTATCTTTCACCTTGCACAAAAGTCAATTCCAAATGCATCAAAGACCTCAATGTAAAGCCTGAAACTCTGAAACTGTCAGAAGAAAACATTGACAAAAACCTAAAAGATATAGGTTTAGGAAAGGATTTTCTAAACTGGACATCAATTGCTCAGGAAACAAGGCCAAGAATCAACAAATGGGACCTCATTAAACTAAAAAGCCTCTGTACATCAAGGGAGGCAACCAGGAAAGTGAAGAGAAAACCCACAGAATGGGAGAAAATCTTCACCAGTGACACACCTGACAGGGGTTTAACATCCAGAATATATAACGAACTCAAAAAACAGAGAAGTAACCCAATTAAAATATGGGCTAAGGAGCTGAACAGAGAGTTCTTAAAAGAAGAAGTAAAGATGGCTATTAAGCACCTTAAAAGATGTTCAATATCACTCATAATTAGGGAAATGTAAATTAAAACCACTTTAAATTTTCATCTTAACCCAGTCAGACTGCAAAGATCAAGAGAACAAATGATACCCAATGTTGGAGAGGATGTGGGGAAAGGGGAACTCTCATCCACTGCTGAGGGGGCTGCAAACATGTTCAACACCTATGGAAAGGAGTATGGAGAACTCTTGAAAAACTACAAGTGAACATACCATTTGACCACTCTGACATATACCCAAAGAACTCATCCTATTGCAGAAACACTTGTACATCCATGTTTGTTGCTGCTCTTTCCACAATAGCTAAGAGATGGAAGCAACCTAAGTGTCCCTCAATTGATGAGTGGATAAAGAAAATGTCATTCATTTATACAATGGAGTTTTACTCAGCAGTAAAGAAAGATAAAATCATGAAATTTGCAGGTAAATGGATGGAACTAGAAACTATTATACTAAGTGAAGTAACACAGACTCAGAAAAAAAAATAGACGTATGCTCTCCCTCATATGTCGATCCAAGAACCAAATTCTGATAAGTGAGTATGTATCCAGACATAACTACAGGAACCAGGAAAATGGAAAGGAACCTGGGAGGTAAAGGAAAAGAAAGAACCTGAAAGAGAAGAAAAGTAGGAAACAGACATTATTAAGGGAAATATAGATAAAAATTGGATTAGTTTAAAAGAGGATGGAAGGAAGGGTATACAAGGAACCTAGGGGATAAAGGGAAAGAAGGAGCTCAAGAGAGGTAGGACCATAGGAGAAGGGTATTATTAAGGGAGAAAGGGGGAAAATGGGGGCACCTTAATTGGGGAAACCATGGTGGAGGGGTTAGACAATGTGAGAGATAAATAATGCCTAGTTAGTTTTAAAAACCAAAGGGAACCTACTGAAAAATTATTCATACAAGATCAAAAATATATGTCTAGGTAAGGTTTATCTGAGAACAATTGGTCTTTACCCAAGATTTATCTACAGGGGACACAGTAATTAAAAGTAGCAGACTGGTGGAACTAACCTTCTTGGATGTTTAACAGACATACTTTGAGGCCTATACTAATTTGGTCAGAGGGACACAAAGGACAGTTTTTGTTCCTTGGCCTCCTAGGTCGACTAGTTCCAGGGGACTATGAGCATCTCCCAAAATGTCCTGTAACTGCGGTGGGTCACCTGTCCTCTTGATCAAGGAAGCCAAGGAGACCCCATGAGATGGACATGAACCAGTGTCCAGTCTACAAAGAGGAGGCTCAACACAGAGGAAACATTTCCTTCATGCTTCCAAGCAAAGCCAACCATGGTCTAGCAGGACCTTTGGCTTATCTTCACATAGGTAGAACTGGTAAAAGAAAGGTGCCAGGGGCTCCTCCCAAGCCCATGTGACCTCTGAGGAACAGATTCCCAAACAACCTTAAAATTAAAAATAAATTGGTTTAGCTGGGCCAACTGTGTGGCCTTAAACATCCAAAGGAAAGTATAACCAAAGATTAAAGGGGCCAATATAATTTTTTTAAAGTCCATATGTATAGCTAAAGGCTACATAACAAGCAACAATGCCAGATAGGAGATACCTTCTTTTGAGGCCAGGATGGCCCAAGGGACTCCCAGATAGTAACCTAGCATAGAACCGGGAAGATGAACAGCAGGCCCCTATCTTATCTAAGGGAATATTGACAACTGATTTTTGCTAGATGAAGAATAGCTAACCTTCCTAAAACAAAGACCTCTAGATAGGCTGACTAGTTTCACCAAATGGACAAGTAGTGTGGAACGGCTGGGGTGCTGACCACACAGTAGACAGCAGCAGTTATAACAGCGTATAAGGGCTCTAGTGGGGGAGGGAGGCTACAGGAGGGTGTCATCTGGGAAGTAGGTATATAGTTGAATAAGATGGTTGGGGATGTTCTGTGTGATATACACACACAGAAAAAAAATAACAGATTTTTAAAAATGTATTATATTTGAGGAGGAAACATAAAAGTCTACGTCATGTTAATTAGCAGAGGTGATGAACATTACCATTGAAATGTATCCGATGACTTTATAGACATACACAGGCACCAAGGATCCGAGTGCAACGATTATGACTAGTAATAATCTGATACATACAGATTAGAGACACATGTGCCAACATCTCGGTGTTAGTAGCAAAAAACAATGAGTTTTAGTGTCATTTGCATTAAAAATGAATTTTTCTTTATGAAACTGTGTATTTTAGTAATGAAATGGAGATCGTTTTTAAAGGTTAAAACCTCATTTAATTTTATGTCTTAAAGGATTTATACTGAGTACAATATTATATAACTGTATTAATTCAACTGTAAACCTAAAAATTTGCAGCCAGTCTTGAAACACATGCATCTTAGCTTTGGAAATTGTTATTGAATATGTCAATGCTGTTGTCATGAAATTCTTCTTCTAATTATGTGGTTATTAAATAAATAATTAAAAAAATAAATTGCCCTTAAAATGGCTGTATCATAGCTGGTCTTGAATTCTGATTTGTCTCCTCAAATTCTCGATATTTTCAGTCTCCCAAATCAAAATATATGGCCTGATAGTGTGATTTGTACTATCTTTTGAGAACCAAGGAGAATATGAGAGGAGTAAGATGGCCAGCGAATTATCAAGTATCCCTAGGAAGTAAACTAACTTCCAGCAGTGTTTCTCAAAGAGTGTTCTGTGAACTACCTGCATCATGATCAGCCTGGAGTTTCACTAAAGTGTCTATTCAAGAACCACCTGTCAAAGTAAATGAATCACATGCTCTGGGAAGGGCAGAGAAAGCTTCTTTTTAAGTTCTTCAGGTTACATTTATTTCTGCTGAGAAAAAAATCTAATACACACTGATTTACTGAGACAAAGGGGAACAAACAGTATGTAAAACCAGAACATTAGAAGGCGGGCCAGAAACTTGGCTAATGAGTAATGAGTAACATTCTTACCACGGTCCTAAAGCATTGCGTGCATCAACATGGTGTCGTTGAAGAGAAAACACCATACTGATGGTTGAACTTGCTTTCTCAAGGGGATTCTGAGGTATCCCTGGCATTCTCTCTCAGATGGGGGCATGTAGAATCTCGAGCCAGTTTATTAGAAATGCACCAGTGTAACTGGCACTAACCCTCCCCCCACTCCAAGGACTCTGGTGTTCTAACATGGAAATACAATCTAGAAAAAGCTATGCTTGCAGTAACTTGCCTTTCCCTGGTTTACAGCACCAGCACCTGCTTCTTTCTGCTAATATTTGGCTTTAATTGTTAATTGAGCTCTAACCCTATGCTCTTCAGGGCTAGCCTGTGTTCTCTTACTGTAAGCTGATTTTTTGCTTCTTGCAGTTTTAATTCTTGTTTTATATCCAATGCCCAGTTTTTGATGAGCTTATATCTTGCTACCTGTCTTACTCTTAAGAACAGCCAACAAAATAAAATAAAAGAAAAAAAATAGTCCTATTCTTAGCTCCAACTCCCTGCTGACCAATCTACCCAGGGGCTGGACCTATTTAGTAGTGTCATTTCTTAGATAGCTGTGCAGTATGCATATCATCTCTGGGCATGCACAGTCACAGTATCTAGATATGTTCCACCAAGAAGCTTAGTTAATCCCATTCTTTGGGAGATTTTATAGAGGTTTCATTACACAGACATGAGAGATTAAATCATGGATGATTAATGATTAACTCACTCTCCAGCTCCTTTCTTTCCCTGTGGTTATGGAGATGATCTAAAACCTTCAAACACTCATCATGCCTTGGTTTTTATGAGGTCCCATCCTGAAGCTATCTAGAAATCCTGAGCTACTAGCTGTGTTATTAGCACACAAAAATACTTTTACCATTCCAGAAAGCTGTCTTCCAGAACACAAGAATGGAGCATTTTATATATATTCATTTGTTATTATCTCATCTTCAAAAAGCCAAATATATTTTTCCTTCCTGTTCTTGATTTTTTAAAAAATTTGAGTAGATATTACTTTTTTGGCATCTTAGTTGTGCCTTAAGAACCTGGGTTAAGATCACCAGGACAGACTCATGTTTTAAGGCACTTTTAGTCAGGCAACAATTTTGAGAAATTTACTGAAATGTTAGCATTTTCATGTGTTGCTTAAGATAATATCAGTAAAACACAAAAAAAATAATAGATGTTCATGGCCTTGGGGGAAAGCTCAGACTTTGGATGAAATAGAAGCTAAAACAGAACTCTCCTATGTTGTCGAAAGTGAAAATTCTCCTGTGAGATTATTCTTTTCATCCCATCATCTCACTTCTGTATCCAGGATCTTACCACATTGAATTTTACATTTGGTCTTTCTAGCCTTGAAATTCCTTCAGCTCCAAGGAAAAGCAAGTACACTTTGCACTTTTGGAAAAAAACTAAACTATTATTTTGTCACTATAATTTTCTACAGTGATCCAGACTGCTAAAAGTAATTGGTTAAGATAAACATTAGACATGATAAAGCATGAATTTCAGTCTGCAAAACAAGGTGTTGGAAAACATAACATTCTTATTCTTTATGGCCCCACATCACTGAAGCTTAATCTAGGACCTCCACTTTACTGAACATCATCTGTTCACAGAAACATAGTGTTTTTCCTATATTCTGGACAGGGAGGGTGGGACTCATGTTCTTCACTCTACAGACTCTGGAGCCAGGTCCTGATGCCTGGACTCCTCCAGGTTCTGCCCATTCTTTTGTTCCCCTTGGGGCTGCACATATGTCACAGGGTAACCTGGAGGGTATTTTAGGCATATTTTCTTAGATGTTCATTTCTAGTAACTCTGTACATTGAAAGTATTAAAAATGGTTTGGATTTTGCAGCCTCCATGCACCTTACATTGGAAGTGATCCACAGGTTCCTCTGTTTTTAGACTGGACCACTCTGGTCTGAGTTTCCAGTTGTGTCTCCTATGAATCCCACTTAAAGAACACGTAGGAAGACACAGAACCCGAGACTTACTCAGTGTCCCCCAGCTCCACAGCATTTGGTTTCTCAATTTTCCCCTTTGATTCTCCTGTTTGTCTCCAACACCACGGCAATTATTATCTGCTCATAGGGCTATAAGAAAATCTCTTTTATTTTGTTGTTGTTATAACTTAAACTTTGAAGCCTAAGGCCTTAGGAGGTAGGCTTTCACAAACAAAAATATCCCAAATTCCAAAACTGTTATTTACAAAAATATCCAAAACTATTTTCTGAATTATCCCTTTTACTGAGAACTGTCTATCACACAATGAATGAGATTTGAACAAAACTGGGGTAGATCATAAATTAGCATTTTAAATATCTCTTGAATAGGAGCAAGGAGTCCTACATCATGCCTGGGACAGCAGAAATTGCACCAACTGAGAAAAATTCTAATGCAGGCAGCATTTAATGAAACACTTGAAGAATCATCTACTTTAGCAAGAAATCTGAATTGGTAAGGCATATATGTAGTACAAAACTCCAAAGTATTTTACCAAAAGGAAAGAGAAACAGGAAGACTGACTCACTTTGTTATATATTCTTATACAAAAGTACTAGAGCATTATTGGAGCTCTGTATTCGACATTTACCACTGGTCATACACAGATGTTAGAGGAAGGAAAGAACTTACAGCCCAGCTGAGCAAGGGCAATGGACCAAGCTCTAAGCCATTAAAAAAACAGAGATGAAGGTCTCAGCAGACTGCTGGGGGAGAAAAACATACAAGCAGGGTCAGGGAGAGCATCTCAGAAGATGTAAAAATTAATAGGAAGTTCTACAAAGGGCCCACTGGGTCAAAAATCTACCTGCATTTGGCAAATCACATGTGGCGAGATAGTAGGGAAAGACTTGATGTGAAAGAGAGGGCAGGGACAGGGATAAACTCTCCTGAACGGAAGGATGCAAACACTAACCATGGACTCTAACAAAGTTGCTTATCCTAATCCATTTCTCCCAGCATCTTTGTGTGTTTATATTCACAGAAATATAGATTTATATTATAAAACATCTAATACATAATATTAATTTTAAAATGTGTAAGTCAATTTCTGACTCAATTTAATTTATTTCAGAGAACGTTATGGCATATTGGAGGCTACCCTATGGGGGAGATTCATAAATACTTCATTCTTTGGTTATGCACACCACTAATCTATTTCAGAAGCTACAGGAGTTTAAAGCCAAGCAAGCAGTGTTTAAAAGGCTTCCATTACAAAATGTAACTCCGTCTTTAAGATGCACAGTGGATTCAAACTATTCTTCCTGGCACTGAAAGACAGATGCAGAAGGAAAGAAAACACTCAGCTTTATTTCTGTTGTAAATTTAAGACTATTAATTAAAATTTCAAAACTTGCTCATATGAATGCAAAGTTCTTGTAGCAAAAACATATTCTAAACTTGCTATGTGATTGAGAATTCATTTATACTATTTTGGATTGTTTTAAAATAAGTTTGGGCTTCTTTACAATATCTTTAAACCCACCATTCAATTTCTCTACCATAATCACTCAGCTTGTAATGTAAGTAACTGGCAAGTTGATTACGGAAATGAAATAAGCTACAGAATTCTGATGCTGTGAAAAAACTCAAGACCTCTGACAGAAATAACAGTATTGGTTTCTTGGAGAAAGTCCTAGAAGAGATACAATATCCTTCAGAAAACCCATATTGGATGGAGTTCAAATGGTCAGTCTAAAGTAAAAGACACTGCAGAAAAAATTTAATTAACTTAAAACTCTAGGATAAAAATCCTAGAAGACTTTTAACTATCACTATGGATTAGACTTTCTACTAAATCTGATTATGGTCCTGTGTGGATTCTTTGATAAACTTATTTTTATTTATTGTGTGCATATTTAAGTGTGTTTATGTGTGTGCACATGTATGTGTGTGATGGCACATGTGTGGAGGTCAGAGAACAAGTTGTGGGAGTTGGTTCTCTGTTTTCACTGTGTGGACTTTGGGCATTGAACTCAGGTTATCAGGATTGGTGGTAAGGCCTTTGCCTATTGAGTCATCTCGGGCTGGTGAGTCTCAAACTCAGAATAATGGAATAGAGTCTACAAATGGGTGCTTCCTGATGTCAGAGAACCTAGATAGGTAACTGATTGTTCTGCTTGTTTGTTTTAGAATTCTGATGTTGATTCAGCTAGAATAAATAAAGAAAAACTACATATAAACACCAAATAAAGTGTTTATTTGCATCATGTACTTTGTAATTATTACAAAATAAGAAATCATTGTAGTTTTTTACACTTCTTTTTTAAATAAATGAGAAAGGAACATGAGATCTCAGTCTCAAAGTGAATCCTTTTCAGTATAGATACATGGTAAGTACACAGAACATGGTAAGTATACAGTACATGGTAAGTACACAGAACACAGGGGGTGGAAACAGGGTGGAAACACATTGGCTTTCCCAGCTGTGACTGATAACCTTATTTTTATTTATTTATTTATTTTGGTCTTTTTGAGATAGGGTCTCCCTATAGCCCCAGCTGTCCTGGAACTCACTATGTGGACCAGGCTGGCCTTGAACTCACAGAGATCCACCTGCCTCTGCCTCCCAAATGCTGGGATTAAAGGTGTGCACCACCACATGTAGAAAACGGAAACCCAAAAAGATTAAATAACACACATAGGTTGATGCATAGGAAATTGGGCCTTACATCCTGAAATTCAACTCAGCAGTCTTTGTTTTTGTCCATTTAGTAAGGATTCATTGAAACTTTCTGGTTATCTATCTATCTATCTATCTATCTATCTATCTATCTATCTACCATCTATCTATCATCTATCTCTCTATCAATCATCTATCATCATCATCTATCATCTATCTCTCATCTATCTATCTTCTATCTATCTCTCATCTATCTAATCATCTATCTATCTATCGTCTATCATCTATCTCTCATCTATCTTCTATCTATCTTCTATCTATCATCTACCTATCATCTATCTATCTATCTATCATCATCATCATCTATCATCTATCTCTCATCTATCATCTATCATCTATCTATCTATCATCGTCTATCATCTATCTATCATCTATCTATCATCATCATCATCTATCATCTATCTATCTTCTATCATCTATCTATCATCTATCTATCATCTATCATCATCTATCATCTATCTATCTTCTATCTATCATCTATTTATCTATCATCTATCTCTCATCTATCTCTCATCTATCTATCTATCTATTCATTGTCTTTAAATTGTCACAGAGGTAGATGGCAGATGGGAGTAGAAAAGCTTCAAAAGTAATAGTAAGGAGGCAAGAAACTAACACGAGATAATTAAGTTCTTGGCAAGGTGGTAGCCATGGGAATAAAGACAAAAACGTTCCAAGAGCATTGTTTTTCAAATTCTGTGATAATAGTGTCTGCTGCATAGGCAGTGAGAGGAGGCAAGAGGTGAAGTGTGGCTTCAGTGAGGGAAGCTACGGAAGGGAAAGCACTAGAGTTCTTGGGCATTGCTGCAGAGGCCCAAGCTAGTGACACAGCTTCTTGAGGCTGTGCAGTGCGCTGCCCTCTAATTGCTACAGAGCTGGGGATCCTGGCACCAGGAAGCTGTGCACCACAGGAGACCTTTATGACAGACAACTCACACAAAGCTTAGAACAGATTTACTCAGCAGATACCTAAGCTGGCGTTTAGACTCAAGCCATGGGGCTAGATGAATTTCCGAGGAAGAAAAGCTAAGGAAGGAAATAAAACAGACGCCGACACTCAGATCAAGAAAGTGAGAGGAAGACCATTGATCATCAAAGGAAAGGCAGAGAAAGAAACCCTGGAGACAAGCAGAATCAGGGGCAAGATCCCTGACGTCAAAGGACACAACTGTTGAGAGGAGCCTGAGCGTGAAGAGCATGCAGGGCAAACACGGAAGAGAAGGGCAAATCTATAACCCTACCGAATTTTCATTGATTCAGCTGTCCTGGGTAACCGTCTAGGGGCAATTCGGTATTGTGGTAGAAATGAACACTAGACTTCAGAGCGTCAGGCACCAGGAAGGACCAGGGAAGCAGAGACAGCCCACAGAAAATGTTCTTGGCACTAAGGAGGAGTGTAGAGCTGAGGAAGTTGAGTGTTTGTTTAGTATAACAAGGCGTGAACCTCATTTGTGCACTGAGGGAAAGCCAAGGTGCCGGCGGAGGGGCGTCATTTACAAAGCAAGTCCGACTTCTGTCTTCAAAAACATTTTTTTTTAAAGGTTCCATAAACACCAGTGGCCCAGGAAATGCCTTGGCAAATATTCATTAACAAAATGACAGCTATTTTTAAAAGTTCCCATAGCTTTTATATGTTTATTACTCTTTGTGTAAGAAAGACTTCTGGCATAGAATCTTGACCTCATCCCTCCAATCTGAGAGAGAACCCTACGCTCCCCTGAGGGTTTTCTGAGAAGAGGGGACATGGCTGACCTCTTACTCAGACTGAACCGGAAACTGCTATCTCTTCCTCTCGCAAATGAATGTATCTCTCAGCTGTTATTTGGGCTGGATAGAGAAGCTGGGCTGAGGGCAAGGAAACGTAGGAGCTACATGAGCAGTATTTATTGACTGTCTTCCTCAATACTGTTTTATGTTAAATAAAACTTGTTCATTTCTAAGGCCCTACTATTTCAAAATAACCAAATTAGCAAAACCTTGTGGAAAATAATGACGATCTTAATTTATTTTCAACAAAGCACAATGAAATAATGTATATCTCAAAAGGAAACCAATTCCATTATCTACAAATAGGCATAGAATGGAATAGTTCATAACTCTGTTCTGTTTTGTTGTCCAAAGTGTTTTGAATGATACAGAATTTTCCACAATGCCTACAACAAAATAAACAAAACAATGAAAACCACATACCCAAGCATA
>NW_008354532.1:2063108-2085786 GCF_000622305.1 Nannospalax galili
ATAGCACAACTTAATGAAGTATTGGCATTTTAACATGATCCAATAGTAAATACCACATAATAAGATATATGATAAAACATAGCAGTTTCAGAACCATCATATTTGATAATGCCATTTAGTTGCAACACTCAACAAACATTTATTGCATAACTACAAGATGAACGATGGTCTTAGACCACATCACTTCTTAAATTGTCCAAAACTACTACCTAAGCTAGTTCATTATACCAAAACCAATATACAAGGATATACTTGAGTTTATTTGAGCATCATTTCTGAAAGATTGCAAGTAAATTAGTAAGCAAATAAGGATTTTTTATGAAAATAAAACAGTGATTTCTTTCTCTATTTAAAAACTTCAGAAATCTACAACCTTACCTTTGACAGCTCATTGGAAAATATAAATTCCGCTCCCTGAATTCTCATATAGAGTGCTGGATCCTGGAACTCCTAAGAATGTTCATAAGTGTATATTGAAAAAGACAGTTATGCTACCAGTGAGCTCTAAAGTGCTTTGATTTATTTAAGTGATTTCTTCCAGTTTAAAGGAGGATCCTCCTAAATCCGTCTTCTGAAGGGTGAATTCTAAGTGAATTTGACTTTTTAGTAATTTTAAGCTCAGGCCTTGTGGCCCTAAAGTTCTCATTGCAAAATATGTCTTTTGACATGACAAAATTCCTATTTAAGTATGAATATGAAATAAAATTTCAATGAAAATGAATCAGTCACAGAAAGCACAGCTTTGTTTCATGTTTTCAATGTGGAAACCTGTGTTTCAATTGGAATAGAGTTTTAATTTAAAAGAAGTCTTTCCATTTGTGTACCACAAGTAGGGGGCAAGAGTATGCTAAAATTCTAGATAATTTCTTAGAGGAAGCTTCCAAACATATACAGATGCCAAATTCTCTGTTACGGACAGAGGGCCTTCCCTAATTCATTGCTTGGGACAGAGGAGTTTGACATAGACACCATAGGAAGTTTTAAAGCACCCAGGGGAAGTGTTTATAGTACCTATGCAAAAGTTGAATTAAAAAATATTTTTAAGGCTGGTACATGCTTTTTTTGGCCAGGGGATGGGGCAGGGGGAAGGGATTGGCAGCAGTTTATTTGAGAGCAAACACAGTTGGGCTGCCTCTTGGGGAGCAGAGAAACAGCAGCAAACAGGGGAAGTTAGACATCTTTTATAGGCAGTTATGTGTTTGGGTAACTTTCCATGACATAGGCTGGGAAGTTTAGCTCAGGATTGGTTGGTCTCCCAATAAGCAGAGTGACTTTCCCAGGGATGAATTTGAACCTGCCCTTTTAGAGTACTGGAAGTTGTGCCACCATTTTAGGAGGCTGCCAGGAGCCTAATATTCCAGCCTTTTGTTAATGATGAGGGGTGATGGTGCAGTACTTGGACTCCGGGAGACAGAGGCAGGCAGCTCTCTATGAGATCAAGACCACCTTTGTCTATATAAGAATTCCAGGCCAGCTGGGGCTACTGAGAGACTCTGTCACAATAAATAAATAAAAATAAAATAAATAAATTTAAAGGATTGATGAACAAAAGAGTTCATGATTCTCAACGAAGCTGTATGATGAAATAACTGGTAAAGGGTTCTACTTAAAGTTGGAATGTATAATTGTTCCCATTGTCAATCTAAAATACATAGTTTTACTTCCCCCTTGTGTAATGTGGGATTAATAGAAATGATGACTATCATTATCAAGACTGAGAAATCAGTGATTCATTTTTGCTGTGGACCATAACATGAAGATGTTGGAAGATAAGAAAACACATATGTCATATGTTTAACATATGTGGTTTATAAAATTGCTTTATGTTATTTTTAATATAACAGAACTTACAAGCCAGAATACCATTATGAAACCAAGATAATAAAATCCATTAACAAAATTAGTTTTTCCTTACTCATTTTTTTCCTGGGAGCATGGTCTTCACATGGAAGAAGAGCACTAACTAGGAGTCATTTTCAGTTCTTAGGTTTCCCTGTACAATATGCCTATGTGACTTCCCAACTCTGTATGCATGAGAAAAGCATGTGTATGAATGAGACTCAAACAAAACACTTAAGGCTTGATTAATATTAAGTCTGTCCCTGGGGATTTTGTTACTCACTGATTCCTTGACACATTTCTCCAGTAACTTTAGAAAAAGGAGACCAAACAGCACTTTTTGTATCAGAAGCAGTAATGTGTTATATATTCCAGACCCACTTCCATGGCAACGTCTACTACAAACCACAACTAAGAACTTGGGCTTGAGCCAAACTTCTCCTGAGCGCCCAAAATAGATGTCACTGTGTCTATGCCCTTTTCTCATAGGAGGATCTCTTGGGCCTTCAAATAGTTACTGCTCCTATTCTATCCATTATGCTTTTTACATTTGTTTCTTTTGTTTCTCATCCTTATATTGCAAGATAAATAATAGTTTAAGAGAATGGTTGAGGTTGAAGGGAATTGATAGAGGTATGTAAACTGCACAGTAAATAAAGGATTCATTCTTTTTGATGGAAGGTGGACCATAGGAGGAAAACAATCTTGTAAAAATAGTGCAAGAGTTCCAAAAGTGCACTGATTATGTGATCTTTCAACAGAAGAAGTAATAGCCTCACATACCACAGGGAAGACCTCAGAGGCTCACTGCATTATCGAAAAATTAGATAATGTGTATACATACTAGTGCTGAGCAATTCCAAAAACATAAAATTGCATTCAGTTCCTCTTACCCCAGAGACAGATCAAAATATGTGGTGGATTTCAGTAAGATAATTATCCACAACTGGCGAATCCTTGCAAAAATGTTTGGAGTATTCAGAAGCAAAGTTGTGTACTTAGCTTCTCAGAAAATGTACATATCTCTATTTCCTGCTTATGGACCAGCAGCAAATAATGTAAGTTTACTGGTCAGGCCCCTGGGGTAAGAGTGGCATCTCAAATGGAAGCAACACTGGGGCACATTCTGTCTGCCTCGGTTGTTTCTGGTTCTAAAAGTGGCTCCCTGAGCCAGTGACTAGAAACCTAATGACACATGTCTTTCTTACTAGGAGCATTGTTCCTTTAAGGAAGATGAGATTAAACTACAATCAACTTTAGTTTACTGATGTGTGTGTGTGTGTGTGTGTGTGTGTGTGTGTGTGTGTGTGTGTGTTGGGGGGGGGAGGAAGAGAGAATCTCTTATATCCCAGCTGACTTTGAACCCATTATGTCCCTGAAGATGACCCTCAGCTCCTGGTTCTTCATGCCTCTACCTCCTGAGTGCCAGGATTATAGACTTGTACCACCACACCTGGTTTATGTAGTGTTAGGAATCAAACTGAGCTACATCCCTAGCCCTAAACTTGAAGTAAAGCAGCACACTTACTGGAATTGTTAAACAGAAATAGGAGCAAAGAAAAGGGTTAAAATTACAAATTAAATATTGATACAAGCTGGTAGTAAAAATCCAACTCAAAAAGGTATGTTTTCCAGGTCAGATCTTCCAAGCCCTGAAGAGGTTCCTGAGCCTGAACAGAACAGGAGCAATGCCTGGACCTCTCTCTCCTGCTCCTCTTCTCTGATGGCTGTGTATTGATTCTTTAGTTCAAGTTGAAGATGGATTAGTCCCCCACTCCTCAGTTAAGGAAGTCAGCATTTACCTCCTACCCAACACAGAGCAATAAAATTCGAAGATCACACAAGACCTGATTCAAAAAGGCCAAGGCTGAAGTAAGCTTTGGATAAAATGACAACGATCATCTATTTGGTTTCTGAAAACAAAACAAAAACACTTCGGCAACTTCAACTGTCAACAGCCACAAAACAATACAGCTAAAACCCCAAATGCTTTACAGACCATTTTCTTTCAGAATAGAAGTGAAGAAATAGGAAAAAGCTGTTGAAATGACCACAGAATACTTGACCCCGAAACAACCAAACCCTGAAAATTTCAATGAGGGAAAAAACAGTACCTTATAAGTAACTGGTCTTGTCTACACACAGCTGGTCCCAGAGCCGACTCGTTTAACTGTCTACTGCCTTCAGTTTAAAGTTAATTCTGTTGGCAAGAAAGTGCAGAGCTTGCCTGGAAAATAATGTTTGGACATAAACCATTCCCTTCAAAGCAGTGGTAGCTATATTTAAGTTTTCTTGTAGACAGGGATATAAACTCTTCCTGTAGCTAATTTTCTTCCTCCTCCTTCCCCTCAGACTTAGTCAGTATCCTCCCATCCCATATATTGAAGAAAGAGAGGGGGGGGGAGCGAAACCACAAGGAGATATACCTTAAATAATGTAGTATTTGAGCATCTAGAAAAATATCAGGACATAAAGAAGATGAAAGAACTATTAGCGCCTTAAATAGGACTTAGTCCAATGCTTTCATCCTGTCAATAAGCAAATGAAGCCCGGAGCAAGTCGAGAGCTTGATTTGTAGGCAACCAGTCAGGCAGCTTGATTACTACCCCAGTTAACAGATAGCAGGTTTTATAATTCTCAGCTCAGCATTTCCACTGTACTAGGCACCTGTGGGGAAATGACTTTATCTTTTTCCTCCATATCATTGTAAAGATTGTGAAAGAGTTGGCAGGGAGCAGTGATGCAATTAGGATGTGAAAAACATCTGTTTCAGAAAAAACATCTTCAGTCTCAAAATCCTTGATATTGAAAGTTTCCCTGTAATTCCTGCTTTCTTTGAAGACATAGGGAATGATCTTTTTTCCAAAATATTTTAATAAATCAGGAGTTCTCTTTTTTCAAGGATGCTAAAATCAGCAAGTCCCTACTGAGGACTTCAGGAAGGGACGCTCATGTGACATGTATTAGAATACTTCTAAGATCTTTCCACCAGCATCAGAGAGAGTGATAGTTACATGGGTCCTTAACAAGGAATATATTGCCATATTGTCCTTTATCTCTTTGTATGTGTATGTGTGTTTGTATGTGTATGTGTGTTTGTATGTGTGTGCATGTTTGTATGTGCATATAGGTGTACATGCACATGAATGAGCGAGTGTGTGGAGGCAAGAAGACCTGCCTCAGGGTCATTCCTTATTTATAGTCTGCCTCATTGCTTCAGAAAAGATCTCTTACTGGCATGGGCTCTCTGATGAGGCTAGGCTGGCTGGCCAGGGAGTCCCAGGGATCAGCCTGTCTCTGCTTCTCCAGTGCTGGGGTTATAATGTTGAACCACCATGCCCCACTTTTGTATGTGTTCTGAGGATGGAACTCAGATCATCCTGCTTGTAAGGCTTTACCAAGGGAGCTGTCATTCTGGCTGAATACACTGATTCTTCCTATCTACAATTTGTGAAGACATTTTTCAACATGCCAATTTATTTATTTACTTTTTAAATTTTTGTGTGTGTGTAGTACATGTATGTGTTTGTGTGGGTGTGTTGCACCCATGCATGGGTACGTGTGTATACATGAATTTGGAGGCCAGAGTTTCCTGTGTGCCTTCCTCTAGCTCTCTTTACTGTTCCTTGTTTTAAAACAGGGTCTCTCAGTAAACCTGGAACTCACTGATTGGCTAGGGGCCTGACCAGTTGGCTTCAGAGTCCTGCCTGTCTCAGTTCCCTTCCCCAGCTCTGGGGTCACAGACATGTGACAGGATTTTATATCAGGTCTTTATACTTGTGAGACAACAGGCCTTTTATCCACTGAGCTACATTCCCAAGCCCCCTGGTTTATTTATTATGATCATTATTGTGATTTTTTTTGTGGTGCTTGGATTCAAACCAAGGATGTCATGTATTCTAGGTAAGCACTCTATTGTGCTACATCTCAGACCAGATAGTTTAGAATTATTGGCAAATTAATACTTTTTTAGCAGTCTTTGGACCTGTCAGCCAGGCTGGCCTCAAAGTCATGGCAATTCTCCTGCCTTGGACTCCTGACTGATGGATTAGAGATATGTGCCACCTTGCCTTGCTTAATTGATTTTGTTAAGTAAAACAGATAGGTCATAAGATAATTTTGTTTGATGTCTTTCATGTACTATTTCCCAGTTACATATGAAGAAATTATTTTCCTCTGGCTGAAGGAGTGATATTCTTAGATTAATAATTTGGAGTTGTTTTCTTTTGTGTAATATATTCATTCATTACTTTATTTGATAAATATTTATTAGATATTTATGAAGCCACCACATCCTTCCCATGATAAGAAATAACTTCCTTAGAAAAGTGAGTAATTTTCAGTCAAAATCAAAGGGTTTGGATGGAAATTCCATAAGGTCAATTTTCTATATCAATTTTTAACGCATTCACAGTTCAAATATGTGTGTAACTGTTTGTATACACTATTACTGAGTTATCCCAACCCTGCCTGTGGCAGATAAGCTGAATTATGAAGGAGCCCACACCAAAATCACCCTCCTCCCCATGAACCTTTCCATCTGGCCTGGCTTCTGAAATACTAAAGCAACATCTACTCTATGCCTTACCACTCAAATGTATTTAGAGGTGGTTGTGGTGGTACTTGCCTATGACCTCAGCTTTGGGGAAGGTGAGGCAGGAAGATCATAAGTTTGAGGTTAGCATAGGCCACATAAAGAAATACTGGTTTAAAAACAAAACAGATATATAAGCAAATGCTCATATCATTCAAGAACCATTCTTAAACTGTCATTTGTTTTTTTTAAATTTTTATTATTTATTTATTATTTGTGTGTGTGTGCATGTGTGTGTCTGTGCCTGGAACTTCTTATATACAGAGACCAGGCTGGCCTTGAATTTGCAGCAATCCTCCGACCTCTGCATCCTGAATACCAGAATTACAGGTGCTACCAAGACTGACAACTATTCGCCTATTCTTAAACTCAGAAACTCACTGTTCAGTTTTGATATTTCCCATCCAGTTTTAAGGCATTTGTTGTTATACTAGATTTGGAAATTACACGAGAAAGTAATGCCCTTATTACCCAGTAATTATGAAACTATAATGCTTCAATGACAATTAAACTTCTTGGAACTTATTTTCCAAAATGAAGAAGTAATAGGCAGCAAAACTCCAACCTTGACAAATAAGAAATTGACATTCAAACATGAATCTTGAGAAAGAAACCTTGGAAAAATATACAACATTTTTTTGACACAATGGTAGGATCATAGTCTCCTTCCAGTCTTAATTTATTATGTCTAATTAAGGTCTAGTGAAGATAAATCCCAAAGAAAATACTATGGAGATTTACAAGTCATGTATGAAGCATCTGATGAACTATAATACATTAGTTGTGTTTACTGAAAACATTCCACATTTTCTCATCAATTCTGGACCTTTACTTTTTAATGTTACCTTGTGTCTGATTGAAGGACCAGGAAGGAAACATGAGTAAAACCTTGAAAAGAAATTAGGCTGTCGTGGATCCACGTAGAATAAGTCCAGGTGACTCGGGTGATTCAAATAGGCAAGGAAGGAAGGTGCAAAGAGAGGCATGCATAGCAAGTCATTTAGAGGAAGGGTGAGCTGAGCCACAGACACTAATAAATTACAGGCACCTAATCCAAGAACCAATGGCTCTCAGACTAGGTTAGGCAAGATGGCTAAGCAGCAATTTTGGCGACCAGGGCAAACAACAGGAAATTGGCCTTCAAAACTGCTTTGTAATTCATGACATGGTTCAACTCTTTCCATTGTAAATGGTGGGGGGATTCGTGTGATGTCACCTTGTAAATTCTACACAATCTAAAATAGCACAAGGTTTCACAACCATTGCCTTTTAAATTTGTCCCTCTATATTTAGGTCACTTGGATGCACTCCAGATTGTCCTGCTTTGCATTCTCCAGGTTTCAGAATCTGAGTAATTTGTAGGGAACTAGTTACTGAGCTTTAAAGACTAGACACATGATGGTGCTGAATTTCTCTGATGGGTACTTACAGGAAAGGTGAACTCCAGGGCAGGCTGTATTAATAGAGACGAGCAGTCTGAATTAGCTAACTCTTCACCTGCTTCTCTCAGTTTTCGGGTTCACAGTAACACTAGAAGGCACGTGCTGAGGACTCCCTGAGAGCTCATAGGTGACATCAGTCACTGCAGGAACAGCCCCTAGGCTGCAATACTCTGTGCTTGGGAGATTTCATGTGTGTTTTTAACACTACTGACTCACACATAACATTTCCAAACATTGACTTCCTCCATCCTCCAGTCAATCTACCCACGTGCGTCCTCTTTTCCTCCTGTCACAGTCCAGTCTTACCACCTCACGGTAATCACCAGCCCTTCCACACTTACCAGCAACTTATTGCTTGAAGACTGAGCAATCAGCTATGTGTCTAGTTCGGTGTACACTGTAGACTCCTAAAGGATATTCTGGCAAGTCAATGATTTTTATTGTTGTGTTAATGCAGTTCAACAGTTCAGAGTGTCTTATGGAGATACCGTTCTCTAGACCACTGCTGGGTTCTTTCTTTACTTCCTGTGATTCCGAATGGCTGAGTTCCTGATATTTCCCTTCCCTGCTCCTGACCATCCAGTGCCCTCTCCTGTTCTCTCCTTCATTCCTTCCCGTGGTTCCTGTCATTGTCCCATTTCATGTTGTCCAGTGATTTCCCATCATTTTTCTGCTTCCTCTGTACAGTATCTTCCCACTGCTCCCCATATAGACTGAAATTCCCAATCACAGCCTTCTACATCTTTAGCACATGTTCATCTTCCTATTGAATTTCCTAACCTGCTGCTTCCTGTGTTACCATGTTACTGCCTCACATTTTCATAGTTCCCACCACTGAGGATTCATCTCATACAGTACCTCCTCAGAGAAAGGATTTCCTGACTGTCAAAGCTAACATTCATCCCCCTATGGCAGGAATTCTTTACCCTTAATCCTGTTGCTCTAGTTTTAAGTTTTTCTTCATGGCACTTACTGCTGTCTGAAATTATCTTTTGTGCTCCTTTGGACACATTCATTCATTTGATTATTTTATTGAAATATATTTACTATCTCTTCTGGAACAAATTCAGAACTATATCTGAATAGATAAATAAGAGCAGAAAAAGTTTAAAATTGCATTCCTAGTTTTGGCAATAGTATAGTATAAGATAGACATTTGACCAATATTTCTTTAAGTAAATGATTCCTCTTGGGATCTTAGGATCCCACTGACAGGTGTCTGACTAAGTACATAAATATGAAATCAAAGAGTAATCCGCTCCTGTAAGTGACTGCTGCAAATCTTCCTGTGACTCAGCCATTAGGAGTCAGAGGGAGTAAAGAAAGAGCCCAGCAGTGGTCTAGAGAGCTGTATTTCCATAAGACACTCTGAATTCTTGAACTGCATTAATACAATGTCAGATAAAAATCCTTGACTTGCTGGGCATCCTGGCACAGGCTTTTAATCCCAGCACTCAAGAGGCAGAGGCAGGTGGATCTCTGTGAGTTCAAGGCCAACCTTGTCTACAAAGTGAGTTCCAGACCAGCTGGGGCTACAGGGAGACCTGTCTCAAAAAGACAAAAAAAATTTCTTGACTTGCCAGAATATCCTTTATGAGTCTACAGTGTACATTGAACTAGACGTGTACCTGATTGCTAGGTCTTCAAACTTCAAGATGTTCCCTGAACTCTACAGCAGATTCAGTTGCTGAAGCAGACGATATCCCGGAATGAAGTCTAACCCATCCCATAGTTTCAACATGCTGCTCTCACCTGGCAAGGCTTCAGGAACAAAGCAAAATCTTGCACTTGAAACATATATTTTCTAAGTGAAAAAGGAAGAGTCCAAATCATTTTGGGGAGGAAGGTCTTAGATCATTTAATCTCTCAACTCAGCTCAGATCCACAAGGATTCAGTGCTTTCTGGTGAGCTGTAAATTAGATTTCCTCTCCTGTTTCATGTCCTACTGCTTCCTAATTACGTGTTCAAGCGAGTCAGCTTCTCTGAGTCTCTGGGCTCAGGTGCACTACAGGATAATGTAACCGACTCACAGCACTTGGATCGAGTCACATCAGAAAGGTGATTGTGCTATGGCAACACAGAGAGGGGTGATTGTTAGAAGGAAAGTGATTTTCCCCCCTCATTGGCAGCACCTCTTTCCGGGGAACTCACAGAGAGGAAACTTTCTTCCTTTTTAAGTTCTGATGCCACCCAGGAAAATCACTTCATTTAAAGTCATTAAAACAAATGAGTGTTCTTTTCTTGTGGTATTTACTGTGTATTAATATGAGTTTAAAATTGACATTTATTTGCTCAGTGAAACAAACCTCCAGATATTTATTGATTAAATCTTTTGAACAAAGCCTTGTGGTAAATTATGAAGTTCATATAGTTATGCCTTCTTAGTTTATGATTGATGGTATTTTTCTATATTCAGAATAAGATACAAATTCCTCCTTTCCTTCATTGATGTAATTAACCCTACATTCATGTGAATGACGAGAGAGAGAGAGAGAGAGAGAGAGAGAGAGAGAGAGAGAGAGACTACTCTTAGGGACAGGGCAAGTTTGTGGTCCACTAAGGAGAATCATAGGGTTACAGTGGAGCATCAAAGCAGCTTGAATTATAATCAGAAGTGACTAGTGAAGGCTTCCTTGAGAAATGAAATGAAAATGCCTTCTGAATGTAGAAAGGCTGGATTAGCATTCCTGGCATGGATAGGGCAGCCTTTGGTCCTTCAAGGATCTCAAATGTAGAGTAAGAGACACTAATAAAGTACACAGAAGACAAGATGAGCAAAAAGCCAGGCTTCTCATTTGTATTTTTATTACTTGTTTTTTTGACACTGAGAGTCTCACATAGTCCAGGGTAGTCTCAAACTAGCTATCTAGCTGAAGATACCTTGGATTTCTGATCCTTGTGCCTTTACTCCCAAGTGCTGGGATTATAGATATTCCCCACCACACTCAGTTTCTGCAGTGCTGGGGATTGAACTCAGGCACCCAGTCATGAACACCAGGTAAGCACTCTACCAACCAAGCTATGTCCCGAACCCCTAGTTTGGCTTTGATCCAGAAGGCAATATGTTGCCTTTGAAGGATTTTCATCAGAAGATATTTTAATTTTAAAAGGCTAAGAAGATAAACAATTCAAAAACCTGTGGTCTAAGAGGTAATTCAGGACGGTATCTCTATGTGCAAGTAAGAAAAGGTGATAGTGTGAGATTAGATGGGGGAACAGAATAATAAATACTCTTTAAAATGTACTTTGAAACCGGTCATTGTGGCACACACCTTTAAGATCAGCACTCAGGAAGACAGAGGCAGGCAGATCTATATGAGACAAAGGCCAGCCTGGTCTACAAAGCAAATCCCAGAACAGTGGGAGCTATAGGAGAACCCTGTCTCAAAAACAAAAATGCAGTAGCCAGGCCTGGTGGTGCAAGCCTTTAATCCCAGCACTCGGGAGGCAGAGGCAGGCGGATATCTGTGAGCTCAGGCCAGCCTTGTCTACATAGTGAGTTCCAGGACAGCTGGGGCTACAGGGAGACCCTGTCTCAAAAAGACAAAAAAAAAAAAATGCAAACAAAAAAGTTAAAAATTGGTTAAAATATATTTTGAACTTTCCACACTAGGAAGGTGTGAGAAAGACAAACATGCTTCCAAAAATCTTGGTAAATTTATTACTGAATAACTTATCAAGCATTAGAATTGAATGAAACTGGTAGTAAGTCCTTATTAGGTAGAAGACTTTTTTTTCATGCATTCTTTCTATTTACAAACAAAGAAACAGGCAAACAGCTTGAAAGAAAAACAGCATTCACCTGACTATAAAAAATTGTATTCTTTACACTAAATTGCCTATGTCTTTCTCATCGATTTCGGACACTTTGAAAACTTAGACATTGAGTGACAAGACTGGTAGTCATTATTTGGAGTGTAATTTGTCAAAGCCTTAGTTCCCTGAGCAGAACTGCTCAGGTTTCCAAGGCATGACCATGTTCAGATGAGAGTTCAATGCACAAACAACTATAGTTGCTTGGTTTCTACACAACTCTGTATTTAGCTGCCCTGCAAAGCACAAATCCTTCATCAGATTCCTCTTGGTAATCTAATTATTTTTAAGCCTGGGAGACTTCTTCACACATTAGAGTAGGACAGCCAGTGGAAACTGGAATAAAAGCAGAGCTGGCGGACAGCCTAGTTCAATCAAGTCAAATAATGTTTTGAGTCCCATGGAGTTTGAAGCTTAATTCAGTTTCAGTGACTCTAGGAAGGCAAAAGGTAAAAATCTAAGACACTGAAGATAAAAAGGGGCAGTCATAGCTCACACAAAAGAAAATACTGAGATTTTCCTTCAAGTTGGAGTAGGAAAATTCCTTCTCCAGCATATTTTAAGCCCACTGTGGGTATGATAAAAGTATACTGTCCAACCCTCTCTACTCATTGAGAGGAAAAAGAGACACTATTGTTAATTATGGTGGGCTTCAAATAAAAACAGATCTACCACAAGCAAGTCCCTATTTAGAAGGTGGACTTTAATGCTGACCTTCAGATGATCAGATGATAGTATTAAGAATGAGGTCATGGGGTGGGGCTGGGGCTCAGGCTCAATGGTAGACCTGTTTGTCTAACATGCACAAGGCCCTCAGTTTAGTTCCCAGCACTGGGTGGTCATCATCATCATCATCATCATCATCATCATCATCGGATTTAGAGTAACCAGCTTACAAAGTAAGGCAAATCAACAACACAAGAATTCTCACCCAAGTGTCTCATATCTCAGTCACAAGGGCCAAAGCAACTGAAGTATTTGTGACACTACATTCATTAGTATCCTAGTCTATTTTATTTAAAAATGATGATACGTCCTCTGTATGAGTCCAGGTAACAGGATACTATGAGTAGTTCTATATGTCAGCATGACTGGATTAAGCAAGGATTTGTTTGATAGCTTGTAACACATTGTTTCTGGAAATGTTTGTGACAGTGCTTCTAAGAAATATTAACTTTGTAGCAGTAGATGATAAGACACCCTCATCATTGCAGTAGGAATCATCCAAGCCACTCAGGACAGGATACATCAACAGGTACAATTCTGAATCTGCTCTCTCTGCTTGAGTTGGGCATCCAGCTTATGCTCTTATGCATAGCTGTCTCCAGTTCTGGGATGCTTGGACCCAGATGAGCACATCTGCTAGTGATTCTCTGCTTAGGCCTTGTGACTTAAGGTGGAGCTTCACCACTGATTTTTCTGATCTTCCAGGTTGCAGACAACAGGTCATGGGAATGCTTAGCTTCCATAATTGAGTGAGCCACCCTTGAAAATAAATCTCCTAAATATATCCATACATCATTATTTGTTCTATTTCTCTCATGTATCCTAATACAGAGATAGATGTGCAGTGTCTCCTCTCCCATCTAAAATAATGTGTTTGACAGAAAGCCACAACTGGCCAAAATGTAGAGAATAAGAGACTTCAGTGTGTGGGTCCCTGGATAGGACTCCTATTTTAAATCTTACCCACCCAGGGCTCAGGGACCATTGTAAAAGAGAGGGCATAAAGATCGTAAGAGCAAGGGGTGGTGGATGGCCATAAGGAAACAATTTTCCTGGCTCCTGGTAACTTGCTCATATGAACTTACAGCAATGTTGACAGTGTGCACAAGACTCATGCAAACTCAATCCAGACAAACGTCCAGCATTAGAACTAAGGAAATGGGAAAGAAGTCCCAACCTTAGCTGGGGAACTATTGGCAGACAATCATTGCTAGGTGTGAGAGGGTCAATGTTCTTTACGGGAATGATGCTAGACAGGCTAGCTAGACTCCAGTGGCTGTTCTCATACTGAGAGACTTCTGGGAACACAAACTTGACTCAATAGACCTTAACATATATGACAAGATACAGGAAATCTTGCGAGGAGGCTATGCGAGGGGCAGGTAGGGGAGGGAGGTCTAAAATGATTAAGAAGTATCATATGAAATGCACAAAAATCCAATAAAAATATAGAATAAAAAATAAAATAATGTGCTTGAATAAACACCTTGACTATAAAATCTATAATCAATAATAGTACATAGGGCCCTGAAAGTATTATTTAAAAATAAGCATAGGCTTATTTTTTTTCAAGGTAATAACCATCAGTGAGTGAAAACTAATAAGCACCACACTGCCTGAAATCAACCCAGCTCCTGCCTCACTCCTGAATCCTTCCTTGAGATGAGGGTGTACATCCTTTTCTAGGCTAGACAAGAAGAGGATGAGCAAATATGAAAGCAAACACTCCCAGTTGCAGATGGGATATCAGCCAAATTAATTAGCTTTCCACTTGGTTCGGTCAGCAGCTCACCGCACAACCTTGGATGGAACAGTGCACTTCACTGGGACTTAGTTTTGCCTTAACAGAATACAGGGATTTAATAAGATTGCTGAAAGGTTCTTTCAGATGTAAAATTTGACTATTCGCTAAAATAATTATCTCCCATCTGCTTTAACTTTGCTTAAGGTTTGTTTCTATCAGGAGATTGAGAGTGTATTTGTAGTATCACAAAGAAATTAGAAAAGCCAGTTATTGACAAAATAACTCTGAAGGTAACAATAATAATGATTTTTTTAAAATCTCAAGAATACAGACATAAGGAGCACAAAGATATTTCAACTTCTTAGTATAAAATAGGGCTAATAGAATTTCTTAGGGGAAAAAGCATCAGACATAAAATGCTAAACCACACTGAGCTTAATAATTCTTAAGTATTAGGCCTATATGAACTCCCCAAACACATAGAGGATCAGACTTTTCTGAGTTCACGGAGGAGGGAGATTTCTTCTAAGAGTATACAGTTTATTCCCCACACTGTCATTTTTCACAGTGGAAAACAGAATCCACATTTATAAAATGAAATATTGGTAATGAATAAAAGAGGCCTCTTGCTGGGTTTACAATCTTTGACAAATTCCTAGAAGTACAGATATGGGTCAGAGAGTAGTAGAAGCACCACTGCTGGGCAACCCTAACCTTCAATGTAGCCAGCAGTTAGGAATCTGGCCACTCTCCTCATATTACATTGATTCTTTTTCAGGACAGAAATAATATATGTCAAAGTATATAAATATATAATTCAAGAATTGGCTGCCCTCTTGACCTTCACTAATACTATTCTAAAGATTAGCTTCTATCAACAGAGGTTGCTGTTTCTATCATTATCTATCTATCTATCTATCTATCATCTATCTATCTATCTATCTATCTATCTATCTATCTGTTGTTTTATCTATCATCTATCATCTATCTGTCTGTCATTCTATCTATCTCTATCTATCTACTACCTATCTACATCTACTACCTATTTCTATCCATGTATACATATACTTAACATGCACACATACACACATACACATGTATACCCAGAAATGTGCTTTTGAGAAGAAAGCATTACCTTCTTTGATACAAGATTTTTGAAAGTTGACCTTTAAAGACAAGCAAAAATGTCACAAACTAAATGAGTCTTTTTTCCCAACATCAAATCTCTCTCTACCATTTTAATCTATTGACTTATGTGAACAACTTATCAAGTGGCTAAGAAAATAAGTGAGGTGATACCATACTGGGAGTCAAGATGACTAGCAAAGAGAGTTCTGTAATAAATATTTACTAATTTGAATAAATGAATGAATGAATGAATGAATGACATGATGAGACTAATCTCCTCAATGTAAGAGAAGCCACCAGAAAGCAACCACATGTGGGTTGCTTTATCTTGCCTCATCTCCATTTCTCTTGTTAATAAGAGTTCAAGAATGACTCCATTGAATGTCATAATCTTTGAATTGTGTGTAAGGGTATATTTGTTTCATATCTGCATAACATATTTTGCCATCACCAAGTGACTCATAAGCAATAAGTGTCTTATTTGAACTGATCCCCTCACCTCATAAACTGGACTTTGCAGTATCTCTTTCAACACTTTAATTAATATTGTTCCAGTCTCCTTGTTGAATTTAAAGTACTGAAGATTAGGAAATGCTAAACTTAATTCCTGTCAGCTTAATTCCTGGGCTCATCAGGACATTCTAAGGCAAAAGTGGGATATTTTCCTCTCTGTACGGATCAGTGATTTCAATGTTAGTTGTAGCTGTCGCTCTAATTCAAATTTACCTGACAGATTTATAAAGGCTTTCTACAGTCTGCCATTTGCTTCCCCAGTTGAGGTGCATTCATTTCTGCTGTTTCATCACCCTGTCTGGGAGCTCAAGTGTTCTGATCTCACACTCTTTTTGCTCCTATCTAATGGCCAGGCTTCAGTGCCTATTGGGTAATTCAGATATCTGCATCTCACATTCTTGGATATATTGATCTTTATTCTCTATACCATTCTCTTTTGTCCTCATCTTTCTCCTAGCCGTTTAATCATTTGGGGCATATTATTTTTCTCTAGGAAGTTTGGAAACTGCCATGCCAGTTCATCTTATGTTGTACATGGTTAATAGGGCAGTCATAGCTACACAGTCTATTTTCTCTGAGATAGTAAAGGTAAATCTCTCTGACATCCTTCTTACCTTGGAGAACAGTGTTTACTTTTTTCTTCAGAGTATAGATGAGTTTCCAGGCATCGGTTTGCCAGATACAAAATATGTACTAACACTCTAGCTAAAATATGCCGCTGAAATTTTACAAGACTCTCTATTTTCTTTAAATTCTTTATCCTTTGTGGCAATCTATATGACAAAGAAGAGATATCATTTCCCCTCCTCCTCCCCTCTAGCTATTCAAGTTAGTGTTGTTATGATTATTGTGTTTTTCTTACTGTTTCTGTTGAGAATCTTTAAGTGTCCAGGGATTTTAATATCTAAGACAGTCTTCTTCTACTCTCCCAGAAATTCTATACATTATACCTTAGACTTAGGGAATGTAGTAAAGGAGACAAAGAATTCACAGGTATGTGTACATGTTAATAGTAATAGGACATGTTCATATTTACATAAAAATGTTCAGCTGGAAACAACAGAATCTTGAAAAATATTTAAGTTCATTAGAAGCCAAACATTGACTTGAGTTAATATTGACAATATACACAATTTTCCACTACTGATCAGTCATTAAAACTGGAAAAAAGTTTTGTTTAAGAAACAGGGGAAACAGGGGAAGGCAGGTGGACCCAGTTTTATATGCTGTGCTTAGGAGAGCTATTGAGTGATCTGTGGCTGTATTCTTTACTGGGAAGCATTCTGCACATGAGAATTCAGTATTTCCTCTAATTTATGCCTCCCTCCTACTTATGCCTTCCCTCCAGGATATTTTTCTTCTGTTTTTCACATACTATTTTCACTGTTCACTGCACTTGGTCTCCAAGGGAAAAGTACACATTCTGCCAATAGATATAGAGTCAAGTTAGTCTTTCGCATGCATAGGCACCTGAGGATCTACTTAAACATACTGATTCTAACTGTGGTGCAGGGTGGAGATGGAAATTTGAAAATCTGGATTTCTCAGATGATTCTCAAATCATCTACCCGAGACACTACCTTGAATAACAAACTTTTAACCACTACTGACTTTATAAAGAATTTAAATTTAAAATCTATAAGTATGTGACTGAGTATCAAGTTCTTTCAGTTAAACCTCATCCCAGGACTCTGTGCAATTACAAAATATTCTAATATTCTTATTTGCTCCATTCCTGTCTCTCCTTTGTGCCCAACTGATTCTTGTCCTCCAATCCCTTCTCTACTTCTTCCTTGAATGGTTGGATTCATGACTGAATCCTAATAACAGAATTATGGAATGGATTTGGATTATTTTGATGGCTTTTTGATCGGGACTGTGAGCATTTTGAGTTTGCATTACCTTGTTGATATATATTTAGGCTGGAAACAGAATGTGAAGAACATGAAATCTGACTTACTGGTAAAGCACAGTAGACAAATATTTTTAATGCTTGTACACTATAATCATGACATGGAAATAAACTATTACACAAAGCTCCATAGTTTTATGAGATGGAATGCAAGTCTATTTCTTTTCTGTATTCAGTTTTTCACTACCAAAAAACTATTCTGTATGGGACCTGTAATGTGTTGTAGGAAAATGGCTATTACAGACTCAGACAAAAAGCTTTGAACCTCGGAACTAGAGTTTCTTTTCAATTTTCATAGTGAACACTCATATTCATTCTTATTGTTGATTTCTATTATCCTCCCTAAATTTTTTGATATTTGTCTCTCTGAAAATACAAATAAGTGTAATATTTAACTTAATTATATTCTTTAACATGTCAGAAGATGGCTAATAAAAAGCAGAATGCAACCATGACTCTTCATATAAACTACCATTGTGCTTAGAGATCTAATAGACTATATGGACACTTTGAGACTTAAGAATTCTTCTAACCCTTCTCAAAAAAATCTTTTTATGCATGTATCCTGGTAAACCTCTACAACCATCTTCCCCAGTTGAAATTTGAAATTTGTTTGCTAAGCACTAATTATTCTGAGTCCACAGATAGCATTTATATAATATAAACTTAGTCTAGAAACCAACCAAAATGATGACTGCAGTTCCACTCACTATACAATTCTCTCTTACATCACAAACTCAAGTATTCTCAATCAGGCTTGCAAAGTTAATGAGCACAATTTTAGCAGTCACCTTTCACTAGACTCTTCTTTTTCTAGAAAGTCTTATATAATATACAGAAGAGCTGGCTTTCATTTAAACTTTAACTTTCAAAAATTGAAATTTAACATCTGATTCCTATGTCAACTAACTCCTTTAAAAACCAAACTATTGCTCTATTTCTATGGTAAAGAAGCATTTCTGTGGTAAAGGCTTCTTAGATGAAGCCTCTCTAAGGTAACCAGCTACTGGGCCAACAGGCAAAATCCTCTGTGACTTCTCTGTAATAACTGGATTTTCTCAGGGCACTGGTTGGCTTAAACATAAATATACGCAGATGTAGCATCAGCTCTCTGAGTTGGAAAATATTAATGAGGAGCTTGATCCCAAGAGGTCATTGATGATTATAGCAGAGGGGTTGGGGATTTAGCTCAGGTGTAGAGGGTTTGCCTAGCAAGAACAGAACCTGGGTTCTTTGCTCAGGATCAGGATAATTACAATAGAAAATCTACTTATTTCAAACCAGAATTGCTACACCTCTATCTCTGTGAACACTCACAAATGCTTTCTTGCCTAAAGAGTCTTTTTCATAGAAAGAGAACAAAAGTAGGAAAATGTCCTTGAGTTCTCCTCTGTGTTCACCAAGAAAAAGGTGCTATGGAGGCTGGACAAAAGGAAAGGAAGGTGCCTCTGCGTCTATAAACAGCTCGACACTAACATAATCTCAGATCTTCCTTCTCAATCAATACCAGGCTCCATAGCTAAAAGGGCTGCATCAAACCAGTGTTTCATCTGGTCAATGATATCAATAAAGGTTATCTTCACAAGGAATGAAAAGGTCAATAATCATATTGCTGTGACTACATCACTTTTTTATTGCTTGGGAATGCATTCCACAGGGGAGGAAAAAAAAATTAAGACGCTGACCCCTCAGCCCTGCACAATAGTATACAGAACAGTGGTGCCTGTTAGAACCTTTTTAGAAAATGAACTCAAAATACAGTGAGGAGAAGTTTAAAAAATTAAAGGAAGATTGAAGAAATGAATATTTTACCTCAAAACTTCTTGATGGTAAGAAAAGAAACTGCAATGGTATTAGTATTCTTCTTGGGAGGTTAGATAGGCTTCAGCAGTTGAGCATGCATGCTGTTCTTGCAGAGGATCTGAGTTCAGTTCCCAGCACCCACATTAGGGGGCTCACAACCACCTATAACTCCAATTCCAGGAGGTCCAACCCCCTCTTCTGACCTCTCTGTGTACCTGCACATATGTAGTACACATGAACTTACACAGTCACACACACATGTACAAAAATTACAAAAAAGAAAAGCTTCTTGGCATTTGGCAAGATAGGCAATGCTTGAATTTGACCATTTCTGTTTAATTTGGAAATCTATTTCCTCAAAATTCTATGTACTAAGAGAAGTAGAAAATTTACATGAATAAATATAGTGTGACACATTCACTGGCATGAAAAATATACAGAATGCTGATTTTTATTTTATGTGCAATGTTAATGTAAATATCAATCCTGTTTATTGCTGCATTTGCATTTAGTAAAGGTATTCAGTATGGCAAAATGTAGTTCTCATGTTTGGTAAGAAAGCATATATTTGTGACTTAGTACTTTTATTAAAATGGATCACATACAATAATTTCAGAAGGGTAAAAGGAAAGTACTTAAGTCATGTTAATCTTCAGAATAAATAAGGAAGTAAACAGACCATAAGACAAGCAAGTAGGTAACTGCACACCTCTTTTGCTTTTGCAAACTTTGGACTCCATCATGTCCTTCCCATTCCAAATCCCTCACTGAGGCATGCCCCTGACTTATCCCACCCTTCTTCACCTGGCCCTGGAAGGTATGCCTTGCATAAGGGGCTGCAGTTACTTTGGTGGCAATGGAATGGATCTAATATCTTCTCTGTAAGTTGCAAAACAGGTTTTATCACTGAAAAATACAAGAAACATCTGTTTATGTAAGTTCCTCAGGCATCTTAGTTAATCATTCTTGCAAATAATATTAACTGGGATACAAATTTGGTTTGCTGCATTCAGGTTTTTGTCTAACATCAGAAAATAATGGCTTGGCCACTGTAGCAAAATGTCAATGATTTATCACAAGTGCACACTATATTGTGCTATATTGTACACCTGTCTTAAATAATAACACCAAACCATCCTACCCAGTATATTAAGTTGCTTCAGCTATAAAACACAAATTTTGACAGTATATGTGTATTTAAAATATTGATATAATGTCTGGAAGATGAAAAAACAGAACATTAAAAAATATTCTATTTTAAATATTAATAGGGAAGACGGTGGTCTCAAAGAAGACTTAGGCTATTATGGCATTAAATTTTAAACACATACTTCAAAACAAAACAAAATAGAGATGCTCTGAGTATTGAACCTTGTCATATGGGATTTCTTTTGCTCTTAAAAGAAGCATTTCTGAACTTACCGATCTTCACTAGGTGAACCAATGGTATTGTTTTTGTGTGTGTGTTTCAGGCACATAAGGGTTCTTTGTACAGTGTTGTAGGAAATTCTTCCCTCTCTTCCCATAGGCATGGTGTTGAGGAGCTCTGGTCAGGAATCAGGGGAGCAGAGACTAGTTTTTAAAACCTGGGCTTTGGAATAGGATAAACACGGAACCCTCACCCATGGTCTCGCCCATGAATGCCATGACCTTGGGCAAATTTGTTTTAATCTTTGGATTCTCTCATTTCCCTAATTTGCAAAATAGTGATAATATCTACCTCATGGATCTGTCTGAAGGAAAAAGTTGGATAAAATATGTCTATTTGTTATCACAGTCACCTTGAAGAAACCAATAGTTTTATAAACAATAACATTTTTATCAATAATAGCATTATGTTAATTAGACTTGATTCAGAGTAGACAGAGAATTTGGAAATCTGACAGCAGGTCATATATTTTTGTCTCTTAGGTCTTCCTTTTAACCTTATCCTTCACTGATGCTCAAAGATACACTACCATATGGTACCTAGACTTGAGGTAATGCTCAAGCAATGTCAGATGATATGCCAGTGATATAGCTGATGATAAGTGTTTTTCATAAAAGCAGATGGAATTTCTTAATGAAACCGATAACCATTTTGTATTACAGCTAAGTAATCATCTTTCCTCTAAGAATGCTCTCTTTTCTCACCTTGCCTCATGATACTTCCTGTGGAAGACTGAGCTCAAGACCAATGCTGAACGATGTGTCTAATTGATGGGATGCATTTCTCCATACTAGCTGTGCAATTTTGCTATGGCCACTGGCCAACTGGCTCAGCTCTTGAAAAGACAATATAAAGTCCTGGAGACATAAACAGGAACTTCGGGGGAGAAACAGCATAGCACTTTTTGATCATAATGCAGGCGTTACTGTGGACACTGTGTTCCTTCTCTCTGCAAACACCTTAAAACCAGCTTAATGAAAGCTATGTTCTCCTCTGGAAAAGAATAGCCAGTCCTAAAAGGTTTAAACTCTGTAATGTTGCAGTAAAAAGGCAGGACGTTTTACACACAAGGTTATTGCAGTTCATGATAATTCTCTGCATATTTTAAAATAACTCAGGAGTATTTTGTCTGTTTTCATAACAAAGAAATGATAAATGTTTCTGGTGATAGAGATGCTGACTGCTCTGATTTGATCATTCTATAGTGTGTACAAACACTGAAACATTGCCCTGAACAACTGTTATGTGTAACAAAAATGATAGAAAGCCTAGGGCAGGAGACATGGCTTAGTGGTTAGGAGCACTGACTGCTCTTGCAAAGGACCCAGGTTCAGTTCCCGGCACCCACATGGCAGGTGGCAATCCACCTGATTCCAGAGAATCTGACACCCTCTTCTGATCGTCACAGGCATTGCATGACACAGGTGCACCTACACACATACAGGCAATACATTCATACACATAAAATAAAAACTATAAAAAATTATTTTATATATACTTTATATTTTATTTTTTTTAATTTATTTAATAACCACATAATTAGTAGAAGCATTTCATTACAACAGCATTAACATGATCAATAACATTTTCCAGAGCAAAGATGCATCTCTTTCAAAATTGGCTCTAATTTTTAGGTTCACAGTGTTGAATTAATACAGTTATACATTGTTGTACTCAGTATACACCCTATAAGATATAAAATTGAATGAGGTTTTAGCCTTTAAAAAAGGATCT
>NW_008354532.1:2085911-2130208 GCF_000622305.1 Nannospalax galili
CACAGTTGGTTACTTTCTGGGTTTCTTGGCACCTGAATATAGATATAAATTCATCAGATAGATTTCAATGGTATTGTTTTTCAGGTCTACTAATTAACATGAAGAAAATTTTTATGCTTCTTCCCCAAATATCTCATTTTCTTATTTATTGATTTTTGTGTGTATTTCATACAGAACAATCATATTTATCTTTATACCTGCATCCCAAATGGCTTTCTGGGTTTCTTGGCACCTGAATATAGATATAAATTCATCAGATAGATTTCAATGGTATTGTTTTTCAGGTCTACTAATTAACATGAAGAAAATTTTTATGCTTCTTCCCCAAATATCTCATTTTCTTATTTATTGATTTTTGTGTGTATTTCATACAGAACAATCATATTTATCTTTATACCTGCATCCCAAATGGCACCCTCCCATAGCCTTCCCCCCAACTGGAGCCTGTATACTCTGTCATCCCTGTTACTATCCACTGTATTGTCAGTGCCTCCAGCCATTCCTCAGTGTTAGTCCATTTGCTGAGTCTAGCCAGTCTATCTAGAGTCTCTTGTTTTAGGAAGATCAGCTCTTCATCATCTAGCAGCAAAAAGTTGTTTTAGAAAGATCAGCTTTTCATCATGTAGCAGCAATCATTTTCTAAAGAAATCACATTTCTTTAGATAAGATTGGGGTTTGCTGTTCATTTTCCCAGTCCTATGCTGGATTACTGTCTGGGAGTCTCTTGGGCCACCCTGGCCAACAACTCAAAGGAATGTATCTCCTGTCTGGCACTGTTTCTTGTTATTTAGCCTTTAGCTATATACAAGGACTCTTGAAGAAAAATACTGATCACTTTAATCTTTGGTTATATTTTCCTTTTGGGTGTTTAAGCCCATAGAGTTGGCCCAGATAAATCAATTTATTTTTACTCTTAAGGTCCTCTGAGGATCTGTTCCTCAGGGATCACATGGACTTGGGAGGAGCCCCTGACTCTTTTCTTTTACCAGTTCCATCTATATGAAGATAAGTCAAAGGTCCTACTCAACTGTGGCTGGCTTCACTTGGAAGCATGGAGGAAATGTTTCCTCTGTGTTGACCCTTTCTTTATAGACTGGACACTGGTTCAAATCCATCTGGTGGGGTCTCAAGAGGACAGGTGCCTCACCAGTTACAGGACATTTTGAGAGATAATCCATAGTCAAATTTCATGATTTCATCTTTCTTTACTGCTGATTAGAACTTCGCTGTATAAATAAACCACGTTTTCATTATCCACTTGTCAGTTGAGGGATTCAGGTTGCTTCCAACTATATTACAGACCTATAGTCATAAAAAAACATGGTACTGGCAAAAAAATAGACCTGTAGATCAATGGAACAAAATTAAAGATCCAAATATGAGTACATGCAATTTCAGCCACCTGATATTTGACAAAGAGGCCAAAAACATTCACTGGAGGAAAGACACCATGTTCAGAAAATGGTGCTGGCAAAACTGGATCTCCACCTGCAGAAGAATGAAGCTAAACCCCTATCTTTCATCTTGCACAAATGTCAACTCCAAATGGATCAAAAACCACAATGTGAAGCCTGAAACTCTGAAACTATTAGAAGAAAACATTGGCAATAACCTACAAGATATAGGTGTAGGAAAGGACTTTCTAAACCAGACATCAATTGCTCAAGAAATAAGGTCAAGGATCAACAAATGGGACCTCATTAAACTAAAAAGCTTCTGTACATCAAACAAAGCAACAAAGGAAGTGAAGAGAAAACCTACAGAGTCAGAGAAAATCTTCACCAATGACACATATGACAGAGGTTTAACATCCAGAATATATAAAACCCCCAAAAACAAAGAATCAGGAAAGGAAATAACCTAATTAAAAGATGGACTAAGGAGCTGAACAGAGAGTTCTCAAAAGAAGAAATGTAGATGGCTAAGAAGCAGCTTAAAAGGTGCTCCACATCATTACTAATTAGTGAAATGCAAATTAAAACCACTTTAAGATTTCACCTTACCCCAGTCAGACTGGCTAAAATCAAGAGAACAGATGATACCAAATGTTGGAGAAGATGTGGGGAAAGGGGAACACTCACCCATTGCTGGTGGGGCTGCAAAATGGTTCAATCCCTATGGAAAGCACTGTGGAGAACTCTTAAAAAACTACAAATGAACCTACCATTTGACCCAGTTATACCACTCCTTGGCATATACCCAAAGAACTCATCCTATTGCAGAGACACTTGTACATCCATGTTCGTTGCTGCTCTTTTCACAGAAACAAACAAACAAAAAATAATGTAAAAGTGAAAAGTTTCCATCAATCTTTTCAGAGTTCCATTGGTTCTTCTCTCATCCTTTCTCTATTTTATGTTTCACCTCCTCTTGATTACAGCTTGGAAGAACAATAGGAAAATTCACTCACAAAAAAGGGCCACACATGCTTAGAGGAGTTCTTTTAGGTGTGATTGATTGAGGAGAGATGAGGCTAGGAGACGGGAGTATGCCTGCTACACCGAGGTGTCAGCGCCCACGGAAGCTGAAGAAGAGTCATCACAAGGCTTGGGCAACTCTCTCTTGGGGTATCTTCTGCACCGATAAGGTCTCAGTATATGTTTCTTTAACTTTGATGAAACATGGTAAGGCAGGAGATAATAAATTAGGAGAGTTCCAGTTCTCCACACTGCTTGTGACCAGAAGTACCATTACACTAATGAATCTCTCAGTTCTCAGAAATGAAGCCTTCTCATGTAGCAGAGGGCCAGGAACACAAACCGTCACAAATGGCCCAAGTGTAGAAATCAAGAGTCTGCTGAATGATGGTCCTTGGACAAGACCCCTTTATTAAACCTTACCCACCCAAGCCTCAGGGCCCATCACATAAGAGGGGGCAGAAAGATTGTAAGAGCCAGGGAGGATGTGCATAACCTTATAGAAACAGAGTCCTATAAGCTCCTGGGAAACCTAGTCATATGATTCTGTGGCAGTGGTGTCAGCATACTCAAATCTCATGCAAACTCAAGCACACAATAACTCAGCATAGAACTGGGAAAATGAACAGGACACCTTAATCTTATCTGAAAGAATGTTGGCAACTGATTGCTGCTAGATGATGAAGAGCCGATCTTCCTAAAACAAGGGACTCTAGATGGGCTGACTAGACTCAGTGCATGGACTTCCACTGGGGAATGGCTGGGGACACTGACAACCCATTGGGCCTTAACAGGGATGACAGAGTATATGGACTCCATTGGGGGGTGGGGGACTATGGGAGGGTGCCAGTGAGGACAGTGGTATAAAGATGATTAAGATTGTTTGAGATGTTCTGTATGAAATACACAAAATTTCAATATATGTGTATATATATTATATAATATTAAAAAAGAAGGTAACAGTGGCTTAGACAGTACCACAAACAAATAACAACTTTCCCTCCTAAAGAATTAGACTGCTTTTCTCATGACTATGTCTTCATCTTTCCCATTGACAGTGTAGAGGTGTTTTCCATATTGTTTTTTCAATTATTGATAAGCTTTAGTCAGACTGATCTATGACTGAAAGTAGAGAGCTAAGAAATACCTTTCAGAGAGCAACTGGAACATAACAAATATGCATCTGCCCAACTGTGTCTCACGTACATTTTTTGGCCTTCCAGTTTAGAAAGATGCCTATCTGTTTTGTTCTAATTGCAGGCTGAATCTCTTCTGAATGCAATTTGTAAGAATGGTTAAAGTAATGGGGCTTGATCTCTTCAAAGCATGGTCCCTCTGGCTGCAGGGCTTTGCATTCTCTCTGTGTCTCATTATGATAGCAATTACCATCCAAAGAGCATCACATCACAGCGATTTCATCATGTCCAAAGGTAAATGTCACAGAGTTTTTGGTCCTTTTCCCTGTTTGGAAACAAATTACTCAAATAACAGAAATACAATGCAATCTCTGCTATCATGTGGGAAGTTTCATGCCACAGTTAAAGAAAAATGCATGGAAAAATATTGTTTCTTGAAAACTGGAATATTGTTTCTGTTGCAGTGAAATGAAATGGTATTTCATTTGGATGAAACATTTATCGTCAAAGAGAATAAAATATAATCTACAATCTCAACAGTCGTAGAATATTTTCTAAAAGTTGATTTGTAATGCTTCATACATCCCAGGCTGATGCACATGTAGTGAGCTTGAACAGTATGTTAACAGTATTACCTAATATTAAAATAATGCAGTCCTGAACCAGTTAACTTTTACTTGATTTCTGTTCGTCCAAGTTTTAAGCTTTGTTTTTAATTATTTTGGATTAAATTCAGATGTCTCCTCATTAGTATAGCACTGTGACATTTCATTTAAAAATTAAATTCAATTACACATGTCATCATGCAGTTCAGTAAATCCAAATTTTTCAGAAATGAGGAAAAGTTTCTTTCAATTTGAGCAAACGAGGTCAAATCCTACAGCAATCTGCAACCCCTCAGAACTCTCAGCACAGAACACTTGTCTTTCACTTGTGTCCACTTCTCAAGAAGATAAACCTTGAAAAAGGAACTGGATTGTCTGTTGCAAACTCTAAATGGCTTATCGCTGCCACACCAGAAGTTCTTGTAAATGACTTTATTCCTCCGTTCAAGAACTTAGGAAGCATGCTTAAAGAGTTCCAAGTTGCCCAGCGTGGTGGCACATGTCTTTATTTCCAGCACTCTGGAGGCAGAGGTAGGCAGATCTCTGTGAGATCAAGGCCAGCCTGGTCTACATAGAGAGTTTCAGGCCAGCTAGAACTGGAGGGAGACCCTGTTTCAAAAAAGAGGGAAAAAAAGAGTTCCAAGCTAACAACTTCCTCTGCATTCATCTTCTGTTTTTGTACCTACCCCTCCACTTCCATAGTGGTGGCCCTATTCATTCTTTCAGACCTGGGCAATTTTAACTGTATCCTAACCTGGATTTACCTGTCAGTCTCAGCTCTGCACAGACATAAACTACCCTCAACCACAATTCTGATCATGCAGCTTTATACAGACACCTGCCAAAGAGACCACAAAATAAATCTTAAACACCTTTATATTCTTCATGAAGTCATTTTCAGTCCAGCTCTTACCTTTGTAATAGTTTTCCCCTGTACTATAATAAAGGACTTTAAGTAATCTATTTAAAAATAAGAAAGGTTTGTTTTGGATAATGGTTCCAGGGGATTCAATCCATGGTCAGTTGGCTTTGTAGCTGGTAGTACAGGTCCATGGTAGAGAAAGCTGCAATTTTTATGGCAGTTAGGAAGTAAACAGGGATAGGAAGAGAATAGATTCTCACTATCCCCTTCTCCTCCAATGACCTAAGGCCTCTTACTGGTCCCATCTCCTAAAGGTCCCGTCCATCATCTTCTGATAGCACCATGGTCTGGGACCAATCCCAACACTTGGGGCTTTGAGAAACATTTATCCAAACCATAGCAAGGTTTTTGGCACCACATAGCCAGCAGTGATAACGAGAGATAATTAATATTATCTGCCAATACTGTGTTCCCTTGTGCTGGAATGCATTTTCTCCAATCAACTTTGCCTGGCTCTTCTGCCAGAAAATAATTTTGCATTTCTTTATTTTCCCCTAGTATTTGACTATATCTTCTCCTATAGTCCCTTTTAACTTCTTTCTAGAATTACTAGTGAATAATGTCTCCCTACGTGTCTGATGCAAGCAGTCATCATATGCTACACAGATATGCTCTGAGAATAAGATTAGTATTTTTAAAATATTTTATTTATTATTTTTATTTTATGTGTATGAACATATTGCTTGCATGTATGTGAGTGCACCCATGTCGTGCAATGCTGAGGAGGTCAGAAGAGGGTTTCAGATTCCCCTGAAACTAGAGTTAAGAACAATTTGTAGCCATCATGTGGGTGCTAGGAATTGAACCCAGGTCCTCTGCAAGAGGTCCAAGTTGTTTCTTAACCACTGAGCAATCTTTCCAGCCCCAAGATTAGTATTTTCTTAGCAACATATGAGTTAAAAGTAAAATTCCCACAGTGCTGAGCTGTGTTTATCCTCCTTGAGCCTGTGATAGTTAAATTTGAGGATTACAATCTGTCTTTTCAGCTAGTTGTAATCTAGGTTGCACAGTTGGTATGGTCCTGTGGGATACACATGAAGAGATATGTTTCTAAGGAATAAACCAACAAAATAATTTTCATATCCAAGTCTCAGCAACTCCTATACTCGAGTTTCTCTTCTTTAGGGTGGGGGGAGTCCTGGAGGTATATACATCATTTCTGGCGACCCTTACTTATCTTTTCTTCCTCTGATCTCTGGGCCTGTATTGCTTACTGAGTGGTATATGATAGCACAAATCTCTCTTCCCTTTTGCTTCACTCTGTCCTTGTCACCCCCCACAAATCTGTTTCTCCTTGTGATCTCTCTGAAAATCACTCCCCTGTCAACCTGCCAATTTCCTTCCTCTAGGAAGTCATGATCAGTGAGATGAAATACTCCTTTCTTGTGGCATAAGACTGCAAGACAGGATGCTCACAGTCCCCTGTCCAAATGACCTTAGGAAATTGCTTTGGAAAGAGTGTGAGTTCCTTCCTTCCTGCAGACTTACAACACATACAGGCTTGGGGGTTCCAGCTCTTCAGTTGTTGATGAACCCAGCCCAGTAGATGTACCTAGACTTTGTTTTTCATCTCTCCCTCTGGCCCTCAAGCCTCCTTCTCCAATATCCTCTCAGAGGTGGCTTGGTTTCTGACAGAGACCATAGAAAGAGGATCCCCTTTGAAGACCATCACTGTCCGGTACACAGCTGTCTTCAGAAGGTTAAACTGTTATTGACAAATTTCCTTCATAGTGAGTTTCTACTTGACAGTTTATCAAAATTTTTGTGGACCATACATACTTATAAGCACAAATTACTGGCAATGTAGCATTTTTAACGGAAGAAGCAGTGAGTAAACTTCCCCAGTGCAAGTTAACACAGGCTAATGAGTGACTCAAGAATTGGTTCCTCTGACCCCTTGCTGCTCTCTAGTGGGCATCTGGTATATCCCTTAGTAGACTGGGAGAGCATGGCAGGCTGCTAGGCATGATATAATTCATTCTTCATATGCTTCAGAAGATGACAGTGGTCAAGAAAAACAAAAGTACCTTGGAAAGACAGTGCAAGTTCTCCCTCATATATGAAAGCTGAAAAGATTGGCTTCAAAGTAGAGAGAATGGTGAGACCCAAAGCCCAGGCAGAAGAAGGCTTCACCATGGTCCTTCAACAGTTAGATGAGGGCATGATTTCCAATGTCTACACACAGCAGCGTGACTAGAGCTTATAATAATTTATTATACATGTTATTAAAGAACTGGATGACGGGAATTTGAAGATTCCCAACAGAAAAGAACAATAAAGATTCAATAAGACGCAAATGCTAACTACCCTCTCAGGATCCCGTCAGACTATTCCTTGTGGGGAAGAAGCAGAGAACATAATAATAATAAATATCACAGAAGTGACTCTATTAAGAATGATGCATGAGAAAAGTCTTCTGTGTACTTGCAGAAGGAAGTTATAATTTGAAAGTTAAACCTAAGTGAAAGGTACCAAGAAAAATATTGCACTAGGCATGGTGGGGCACAACTTTAATCCTTGGATTTGGGAGGCAGAGGAAAGTAGAACTCGGTAAGCTCAAGGCCAGCCTGGTCTACCTAGTGACTTCTAGGTAGTCAGGGTTGCATAGTAAAACCATGTCTCAAAGAAATTAAAAGAGAAAGATCATGCTTATTAAGCCCATTTCCAGAAAGCTCACTGGTTTAAGTCCTATTGAAATTAGTCACATTTTTATTGATACTAAGTCCAAGGACTCAAAACCAGATATAAGGTAGGAAACAAAACCACCTTACTTACTTTACAGTTACTGGAACAAGTTCCTACAAGGAGGAAGCCTCTGTCTCTATTCAGCTAAGTCTACATAATTTTCATTCTGTAATAAGATTTCTACCAGTATCACAACAGCGTCAAAGGGCACATTCTTTTCCTCCTTCTCCACCACTGACAGGGAGGTGTCAGGAGATAACTTATCTTCTCACCCTCTCATCCTCTTGCATCTATTTAAAAACTTTTTCTAAAATAAACACCAACCAGATAAGTGAAGGAAGTTCAGTTCCGGAAAAGAATACTTCAGCCCCGGCTGTGAAAAATCAACACTACCTCATGCCTGGCCAAGCAAACCCTCTACCATCCTGCAACTCTGGGGTGTTGATCAGCAAGTCTCTGCAGGGCTGAGTCAAAACAAAAACTCACAAGTGAAAGCTTCTTTTATGCCAGGAAATGTATCAGGTATACTGTATTTGTTTTTCTTATAGCACACAGGAAACACAACCCAATAATTTCAATGAGTGCTATGAACTGTACTTTGTACAAGAGAAAACAGATGCTCAATGAAGAGAACCAATCTGCTCATGGACCAGAACCTTCCCAACTTCTGACATTCCTCAACCACTCCAAAGCATCTAAACACTGTGTCTCTCTCATCTGTAAAAATGTGGTATAGTTTACTATCTCATACCATTCGATTAATGTTAAGTGAGAGCTAACTTAGTATTTGACTTTTTATTTAAAGAAGGACTAGTACAAAGGTGGTTCACCATATGTAAGTGATACCAATGCAAAAGTGTGTGCTATCTGGAGTGGGGGCTTCCCTGTGGCAATATGAGCTGAGCGGTGATTTGGAACAGAGAGGATGATACTTCCCAGGGAGCATAGAGCTCCTGCAGGTGGTGGGTAGTGAGTGACACCAGGACAAGTTGTGCTTCTCTACTGGGCTCCCTTGTAACTCTACCCATGGCTAGGGCTGAATTAGGCCTAGAGAACTGAAGGCCTGTAGTCTCCACTTGGTTGACAGAGTGGAAAGGAGTGGCTGTTGGAAAACATGAAAGAGCAGCTCAGTGCCTGTCTCTGGGGCAGAAACCATTTCCAGATACCTGTTCTTGTGTTCGTTTGTGGCTCAGAGACTCACAATGTCCATCATCATATCCTATAATTAGGAGTAAAAACTGACTTATTTATGCAAGAAGATAGCTCCAAATACCGCTCTAGCCAGCACCTTACTTCTAAATTCCTATGGCAGTGCTTTGCCTAGAGGGAATAGGGAGAGGGGAGTGATTCCTGGGAAGAATTTCTGAGCAGAAACATGACTCTACTTAATTACGAAACCACATATTTTCTCATTTTATCCAGCAGAGCTTATTGTCCATATTTCCTGTCTGTTTCTACAGTTGTTAGAAAATCTAAAAAAAGTTAGACTGAGCCTTGGAGAGAAATATGGCATTATATATGAGGCTAAACCATATAAAATGGTTAAACCATTTGACCATTTTTAACACCAAATTAAAGTCATTCCCTCAATTGCTTATGGTCACCACAATATAAAATTTTAATACATGCATCCACATGTAGTATTTGAGGTAGTTTATATACCAAGACATATTTGTAAGGAATTGTTGTTTGTTTAAAATAGCCATTACTGTAAAGAATCCAAGTATCTATCATAAGCTGGGTAAAAGAATGTAGGTATTTTGCATGCATACAATGAAATACTATGTAATTACCAAAAAGAACAAAGCAAGTTTACATGTGCTGATAGAAAAGTATTTCCAAAACAAGTTAAATGAAAACACAAGATAGAGAGCAAGGAAAACTTATACAACAGTTCACAAATGAATGTGTATGTGAATCATATTTATTTACAAATAATATATCCTTTGAATTCATACATGTATGCATATAAGTCTAAGTGCAAAGATGGATGACTGAAGTCAGAACAAAAGCACCTTGTTTTTATGTAAATTATCTTGTAGCACTTTGATTTTCCTTGCTGTTTCTGTAATACTTGGAAGGCAAAGCCAAGCCCCTTTCAAAGCCATGGTAGGGGCTAGAGCGATGGTTAAGAGCACTGGCTGCTCTTCCAAAGGACCTGGTTTTGATTCCTAGCACCCACATAGCAGCTAACAGTTGTCCTTAATTTCAGTTTCAGGGGATCCAATGCCCTTGTTTGACCTCTGCAGGCATTGCACAACATAGGTGCACTTACATACATGCAGACAACATACTCATAAACATAAAATAAAAATAATAAATAAAATATTTAAAAGACAAACTTTTGTGAAGCAAATAAATAAATAGTAATACAGGCACTTATTAATGGTTTAAAGTATCATATACTGTGCATATTTGTACACGCTAATTTTTTAAGTTTGATTTTTATTATTTTAAATTATGTATATGTGTGTGCTGTGTAGAGCTATGTCCATGTGAATTCAGGTGCCTGAGGTGGGAAGAGGCATAAGATCCGTCTGGAGCTGGAGTTCCAGGTTGCTGTGATCCTCCTGCCATGGGGGCTGGGAGCCAAATTCGGGTCCTTTGTAAGAACAGTGAGCAGTCTTAACTGATGAGCCATCTCTGCAGTCCCTGTATTTATCAGATGTATATAACAACAAGTAGATTGCTTACACCAACTCACCACATATAAGAGCCATGGATATGCTTTGACGTTTTGGTGGCTATGATGTCACTAAGTAACAGGGATTTGTCAGTCCCGTGATAATCCTGAGACCATGAATGTGTCATTCGCAGAAATGTCATTTATGGTACATGACTATTTTTATTTATCTTTTTCTTTTCTCCTGTCAAAAATGTTTTAGAAGAGTTGACATTTCATCTTGCTCAGTTCTGTCTCTCCAGAATCCAGAATAGTGCCTGGCAGCATCTGTGGGAGATGGAGAGATAGATGCATTTGTGCACATCTGCACACAGGCATGGGCAAAGGCATGGATAAGAGAGGGAGCTGCTGCTAAGACCACAGAGCACCTGCTCTGAACGTATTCTTCCTTACCGCAATACCTACCGCCTGTGTTAAGGCTGTATTTATGGGAGCTGCGGTTCTCCACAGCAATACAAAAAGAACACATATGTTGACAATCTGTTGTGGATACCTCAAAGCAGAGCAGCCCTAAAAATTCTTCAGTGTGATAATTTGAACGAGAAATGTCCCCCATAAGCTTATGTATTGGAATGCTTGGTTCCCCTATTGGTAGTATTGTTTGGGAAGGCTATGGAACCTTTAGGAGGTGGAGTCCTTGCTGGAGGAAGTGTGTCACTGGAGGTGGGTCTTAAGGGTTTATACTGCCCCCCTTCCTGAATGTGGATAAAATGTGACTAGTCAGCTTCCTGCTCCTGCTCCATGCCATCCCTACCTGTTGCCATATCTTCCTACTAGCATGGAATCTATCACTCTGGAACTGTAAGCTAAAATAAACACTTTCTGTCCAAAGTTACTTTGTGTTAAGGCATTTTTTTTAGAAGATGCATTTCATTACAGCTTCAACATACTCAATAACAATTTCCAGAGCGAAGATACATCTCTTCCAAAAGTGGCTATACAAATTTTAGGTTCACAGTTGAATTAATACAGTTATACAATACTGGGCTCATTATAAACCCTGTAAGCCATAAACTTGAATGAGTTTTTAAACTTTAAAAAAGATCTCCATTTCATTTTAAAATATACTGTTTCTTATAGAAAGACTCATTGTTTTTGCTAATAACGCTTAGATGTTGGTGCATGTGTCTCTAATCTGTATGTATCTGATTATTGCTAGTCATGGTTGGTTGCACTCAGATCCTTGGTACCTGTCTATGGGTAGAAAGTCATCAGGTAGATTTCAATGGTAATGTTTATCACCTCTACTACTTAACATGACGTAAATTTTTATTTTTCCTCCTCAAGTATAACTCATTTTTGTATTTGTTGATTTTTTTGTGTGTGTATATCACACAGAACATCCCAATCTTTTTCATCTATACACCCACTTCCCAGATGACACCCTCCCATAGCCCCCCACCCCACTAGAACTCCTTTACTCTGTCTTCCCTGCTACTGTCTGCTGTGTTGTCGGCACCCCAGCCATTTCCTAGTACTTGTCCATCCAGTGAATCTAGTCAACCTATCTAGAGGTCTTTGTTTTAGGAGAGTCAGCTGTTCCTCATCTAGCAGCAATCAGTTGTCAATATTCCTTTAGATAAAATTGGGGTCTGCTGTTCATTTTCCCAGAGTCGGGGTATTTTTATCACAACAGTAACTAATGTATTTGGTACATGGCTCCCATAACTTCTCCAGCAGTTAGTAATAAATCTCCTTTTAAAAATTTGCATTATCTGGGGCTAGAGAGATGCTTCAGTAGCTAAGAGCACTGGCTGCTCTTGCTGAGGACTAGGGTTCGAATCCCAGACTAGGAATCAAATCCCAGCACCCACAATTGTTCTAACACCTGTTCCAGGGGATCTGATGTCCTCTTTTGACCTCCATGGGCATTGCACAGCATGGGTGCATTCATACACATGCAGGCACTCATACACATAAAATAAAAATGATAATCAAATTTTTTTAATTTGCACTATTTTAGTATTTTTTAAATATATGTGTATGATATGTATGTATAGATGTGTAAGTTCATGGGTGTGAGGGTGTGGGCACAAACCTCACATGGCACATATATGACAACCAGAAGACAATCTCAGGTGTCCCTCTTCACCTTCCCCCTTATTTGAGACAGTCTGTTGTTGATCATGCCGTGCACCAGGCTAGCTGACCTGCGAGCATCCAAGGATTCTCCAGTGTCTGCCTCCTATCTCACTTTAGAAGTGCTTGGCTTACGGTTGTTCATTATCATACCCAGCTTTACATGGGTTCTGGGATCTGAGCTTTGGTCTTCACACTTGTCCAGCAAGTGTTTTATCCCCCGCTGATCCATCTTCTCAGCCTTTAATAACAATTTTCATATGTACAGTGGGCAAGGTAGTTTTAAGATTGCAAGTTTGTTTGTCTTTGGGAGTGGGACGGAGTGGGACTCTAAGAACATGACCATATTGCATGTTAGTGTGGTAGGCACAGCAACTGTTTTCTGAGCTATCAAGCAACTATTTGAATATCTAGTTGAACTGAATCTGGCTATAGAATGAGAATTAAAGCAACCATTAAAATCCACACGTTGAACCTAATTCAAAGACAACATATCTACTTTTCTACTGCAGGAACCTGACTGGATACTACAGCTGGCCAACCACAGGACAGCTCCATGTTGGGCTGGAGTCCTGATCCTGGAAGCTTAGACTGCTAGCTACCTTCAGCATCTTTGTGTGGCTAGATGGCTAATGATGTCTGTAGGGCTATGGGTGCCATGTCTGGCATGCTGAAGGAATCATACAGCTGGAATACAGAGAGGAAAGACAGGAAGATGAGTTCTACCACCAGAGAGACTCAGTGAAGTGCTTGCTTATCCTGAGACTCTGTGCCAACTTTTGTAACTACAATGATCTGCATTCTACTACTGTATTTGCCAACGCTGACCTTGAACTCACTTCTGTTTTGCTATACTCATCGAGGAATTCTGCCTTTCACTAAACTTGTGAGATAAAACAAACTTCTTTTTCTACACATTCCTATTTTCATGTTAGTTGCTCTTGCAAAGCTTTCCCCTATTAAATTATACCATTTATTCATTTCCTATTGTCTCAGATGCATATATACATTTAAAAAATACCCAATTTTATTTATTTATTTATTCATTTATTTATTATTTTTGGTCTTTTTGAGACAGGGTGTCCCTGTAGCCCCAGCTGTCCTAGAACTCACTATGTAGACCAGGCTGGCTTTGAACTCACAGAGATCCGCCTGCCTCTGCCTCTCGAGTGCTGAGATTACAGGCGTGTGCCACCACGCCCAGCTTGTCCAAATATTTGGCAACTATTCTACACTGGATCACTCCTTATATCCTTTCTTCATTTTAGTTTATAATATTAGTACAACTGAAGTTAATATATTGTTTTCTCTACAACAAAGAAAATACACAAGCATAAAGCCACATTGCCGCTTCCTATCTTAGACTGCTCTCCAGACCTCACACAGCCTCTCTTCATATTGTTTTCTTTTGATTCCAGCATGGCATTCATACTGCGCCACAGAAAGAAGGTTGTTAAAGAACTCTCAGCATCAAATGTTAACAGAAGCATGAGTTGCATAACTCTTTGGAACATTTCGTTTCTGTGTTATGCATAGAGGTAGGGATGGTCCGGGTTGCTTTCTGGAAGTATTCCATCTACACGTTTTTTTAAGCTATCCATACCTTTACTGAAGGCAAGCGACTGCCTTAGAGTGACCTGTAGAGGGCACTGTTGTTGTGTATTCTGTACTTAAAAGCAGAAAGTTTCCACATAGCCAAACAACCCCGGGCATGAAAAGAAATGGGGCGTCTAAGAATCCAATTATCTTTTTAAGAATACCTGGTTTATTATTCTTATTTTAAAGTCTCTTAAAGGATTTCACAACGTTATTCCTCCACCAGAAACTCTTTTCACTTTCTGCATCGTTTTTATAGACTGTTCAAACACAATGATCATGCTTAAAAAACTAAGGGGATTCTTCTAGAATCCAAATTTGAATGAAACTCAAATTCTAGTTATTTTTGTCTCAAGATGTGGCTGGTTTTGTTTTTTCTTTTTATTTGCTTTATACTGGATGCTCCCTTTTGCTCAACACAAGCACAAAAAGTACCTGCCAAGATTGCCTCACAAACAAGATTTATTTTTTTAAAGCTCTATTAGACCCTCTCTCCTGTAAAATACCTTAATATTGTATGTTTTGAAATAAAATCGAACCTCGACTGATAGCAAGACATAATAAAATCAAAGATAAAAGAGTCTATTAAAAAGGCAAATTTGTTCATGTTGTTCTAGGCATTTGTTTAAAAGTGGAAAAATGTTTCTAATGCTGAACAGAATGGCTTTCTTAGAATAAGGGAAGACGCAGCTTCCCTATGTAGTTGTCCCCTATGTATTTATCCCAAACTGACAAAGAGAAGAAGCTTTGATGGGGCACATGGAAACAAGCAGCCTGAAGACCTGTGTTCTCATTAAAACATTGTAAACAACCAGAATGCCTTTTCAATCCAGAGAGACATAAAATACATTCCCTGTTCCCAACGAACTCACAGTCTATTTGAGAGGTTAAGGTATGAGATGAATGTTTAAAACATTGACAACAAAATAAGAAGAATAACAATCAAAACAGCTATCACAAGGAAAAGTGCATCTCTCGAAACTGGAGTAGGTGACTAGGAGCTGGTGACTAGGTCTACAGGATGGCTATATCTAGAGAGCAGATAATTGTGAGTCTAATAATTCAGAGTCAATCCTCCTTAACTCAAAGTGAGAGGACTGGATAGTACAAATTAATATTTGCATCATTGTAGGACAATTTTTAATGAAGGAGTTATTCAAGTCCAGCCTATTTCTCGGAAATAAGCACCATGTTGCTAGTTCCTTAGTTTGTCCCTCTTGGCCACTTGAGCCATACATACAGTGAAGAAAAGTGCATACCAACATTGCTGTTTCCCCTAAATCCCCTTTTACCACCCTAGAAAATCTCCAAACCTACAGGAGAACAAAACAAACCTTACAAAAACTACCTTTGAGTTGGCTCTTATATCCAAGTACCTTTAACACATGATTGTGTTCATTTGCCAACTTGTCAATTTTCTAAGACCACCAGAATCTCGGGATCCAAGGGAAGGGTCTGGATCCGGGAAAGTTAGTACCAGGCATCAAAATTTGAAACTAGCTGACTGTTGGAGTATGCTGTGGAATGTGAATACAAAACTTCCCAGCTTGATTGATGGGAGGGGTACTCTAAAGGGCTCCTTCAAGTGCTGCTTTCTGGAGAGATTCGTCCATGTCCTATGCTATCCTGGTACTCTGTGGCCAGTTTGATCCTTCCTAGGTTATTCATGAGACCAAAGGCTATGTTTTATTTACTTCTCATCTTTTCCACACTGTGTACCATGCAAACAGGCACCTAACAAGTACTTGAATTTTTAAACCTCTCTCTTTCTCCCTTTGTTTTTTATTTGCTTTGCAGACAAGAGCACCTTGTTTTAAGCTCATGTTCACATTTCAGCATTGTGTAGAATTAATGATGGAAAATTATGGGACGAGATGAAAGACCAGGAGACTTCTAAAAGGGAATCACATATTTTGATTTGTATAGCTGTGTAATGGAATCAGCTGTGTAATATGAATTTTGTACCAGCTGGCTAATTCTTCTATTGACTATTATACTTATAAAGAATTCTCTAAATTAAAAAACTTATAATGGCATACATAGGGAAAGATATATTTTAGAAATATGCAATGATCATTAAGAAGCAAGAGTCCTAAATAATAGAAAATATCCTGGAACCAATAAGAAATATGATTCAACACAGACACACCTCTTTTGTTAATAAGTTATTCTTAAGTTCCATTAGTCAGGAATGTCAAAGCTGTAAACAACTGTATGGTTTGCTTCCAACTACATGTGAAAGGCAGAGGGTTTGTGAGAAAAGTCAGTTACTCAGCATCTCAGCTTCAACCACTCTCTCTCTCTTTCACTCTCTCTCTCTCTGAATATTAGACTATCACTCTGTAACCAATAGGCAAAAGACATGTTTTCATTAAATTTTGGTTCTGAGACTACACTTTTTTGTTCTCATTTTAAAAATTCTATTCATTTTTGTTAGTTTTGCTTTTGCACATTTCTTGTACATACAGGGTAAGGATGTGATTGAGATTAAAGGCAGAATTCTAAAAATTCATAGATTCAGGGGCCATGAGATTTGAAGTCAAACAAATAACCATTCTAAGGAACATAAGCCAGGTTCCTTGCCACTCCAGGATTGAAGCTTAATGCCAAATATGTTTCAATTGTGTGTGATATTGCAAATAAAGGACTCTGGAGCCTTACAAAATGAAAAACATTTTTCAAGTGAAAAATGGCTCCCATTTTTTTCTATGAATCTTTGCGCAGTGCTGAATTTATATGCGGTAATCCAAACCAACAGCAGATCCACTGGGAATGACAGACCTGCAAATGCACGATTCCTTCAAAAATATGCTTTAGAAAATATTAAGGATGAAAATCACCTACAGGACAACAAATTGAGAGCTTCCAAGGACCAACCAGTGACTTATTACTTGGGATTGAAGACCTAGAAAGTATCACAATTAGACTTCACACCACTGTGCTATGGGATGAGCTACACTGTCACCTGTGTGTAATCAATGATAATGAAAACAGTCACATTCCTAAGAGGTTTGCTAATTGGTAAATAAAGTTGAAGTCAGGTCATTTTCATTCAGGTTTGAGGTGTTTCCTTGGATGGGGTAAAGGGGTTGGTGGTAACCAGCTGGCTCTTGTATCATTTGTAGGCAGCCTCAGTTTACCTATTTGGCTTTGGCAAGTACAGAAAGGATAAAGAACTGGGACTCTAGAGTGACACTAATGCTTTTTTCTCTGCATTGTTTGTTTCAAATACTTCATTTGAAGTCTTTTAATCTCCCCTCAATTTCATGTCTGAGGTCTCAGACATTATTATATTGAAAATTTTAATGTTAGTGACCTGTTTTGGTGCCCGTTAAAGCACTGCACCATATATGGTCATCTACAACATGGTCTAGCTTTTGGTTCCAATTGCTTCTTGAGGAACCTAGACTTCAAAAACATCCATCATTGCTTAGAGATTCAAAGTCTCTCTTAGCTGGCATACAGAGCTCCTGGTCATGCACTGAAAGTTTATATATGCAGCAATTACTCAGGACTCTGCTCCCAGGATTCATCTAAGCCATGTGGTTACAAAATTTAAAATAATTTAGGTGTCCCACATAAAATTTTAAGGATTCTTCACCATAAATATCTATTTTTTTATTGATTGATTTTTTTGTGCGTATTTCAAACAGAACATCCCAAACAATCTTATTCCCAGAGTTGCCCCCCGCCCCCCGCCGGAGTCCATATACTCTGTCATTCCTGTTACTGTCCACTGTGTTATCAGTGCCCCCCACTGTTCCCCAGTGCTAGTCCATCCACTGAATCTAGTTAGCCTATCTATAGTTCCTTGTTTTAGGAAGATCAGCTCTTCCTCATCTAGCAGCAATCAGTGCTAACATTCTTTTAGATAAGATTGGGGTCCGCTGTTCATTTTCCCATTTTGATGCTGGGTTACTGTCTGGGAGTCTCTTGGGCCACCCTGGCCAATAACTCAAAGGAAGGTATCAAGTTTCAACAATATGCAAAAGATCACAAAATAGATTATTTGATCATAAATGATGTGCAAATAGCAACAACATGTAACAAAAAATTAAACCACGTTTTTGCACTCTAAGAAATGTATAAGATAGTCTGAAGTTATACCACCTTGAAAGCATCCGATCTCATGTGCTCTCAGAAACTAAGCAGGGTCAGGCCTGATTGGTACTTGGATGGGAGAAATGTATAAGGTAGCCAGTGATACGAAAGGAACTTGAAAACAAGTTATAAAGACAATAAAAACACCCCCTAACATCACATACTCCAGGCTCACACAGAGCAGGCACTGAGCCTTGTCACTGAGATGTAGTTTGTCTCTTCTGTTCCACCTGTTTGCATGCCTGCAAACTGAACCTAATCAAAGAAACTACTTTAATGACCTTATTGTGAAAATGTGCCAAATGCCTTGTTATCGCTTCAGGATATTAAAAGTAATAATTCACTTTGCATGTGCATCTATTTATTGTGTCACTACCTGTATATGCACCGTATAATACATGTATATGTTTTATTCTCCTTCCTTACATATGTAGTAATTAATATGCTATTTATTCAATTCAGAAATTTGGGTTCTCTGTTCCATTCAGCCACAGAGCTGAATGAATCTCATGCTTTGTTGAATGGACAGGCTAAGTAAATCAATATTTCTTGTCACTATTTTCCTTCTCCTACTCAGCTTCCATCCCTCATTCTCTCTTAGGTCTCATGCTAACAGGGGCACCATCAATATCTCAGCTCAACGAACTGTTATTTCTCTGAAGAGGAAGCTCAGTTTCGGTCAGCTACCAACATCTGCCTCTGAGGTTGAAGACAAAGGCCGACTCTGCCTTGGTAACCAAGTCATGCCAAATGGTGGCAGATGGCATCTCCCCAACTGACCTCAACAAGTCACTTGATGATGGGCCTGGGTGAATGGTCTGGATCCTCTAGGGCAGATTTATCCCAGTCACTGACTTCGACTTGCTCCTCAGCTTTGGCAAACATAACACACACTATTGATCACTGTTACTTTTACCATAATCCTCTCATTGGAAAAGAGTTTTAAAACAGTAGACCCTCTTTATTTGTTTTTGGTCTGGAATTATATCATAAGACAGCAGAATGGAATTGTTATTTTGTAAAATTATGTACTAAAATATCACTAGACTGAGAACCAAATTCTGCTTCCAGCTCAACTACTAGCCACTTTCCCTTCTTCTCTCTCCAAAACAAGAAGTGGTCCACTTCCAGGTGGTAAGGAAGTGTTTCTCTCCCCCCCACCGCACCTTCCTCAACAGCCTGGCAGCAGCTGACTTGCTATTTACCGTTCTTGCTCATCTTCAAATCACATACATGCATGTTCATGGAACCAAGCTGAATCTATGATAGCAAAATGTCATTGTTCTGAGAGAGCAAGACACAGCTAATGGCATACCACTCAAGCTATTTGCTTTCACATATTTCTGAAAATAAAATAAAGGCCTAAGGTCCTGGACTTAGGATGAAGGTCAATGGTGGAGTGCTTGTCTAGCATGTGCAAGGCCCATTTGATCTCCTGCATTACACAAAGACAGACACAGATACAGAGAGAGAGAGAGAGAGAGAGAGAGAGAGAGAGAGAGAGAGAGAGAGAGACACTTGAAGTATTTTGTTTTGTTTTACGAGACAAGGTCTCTTGCAGGCCAGCCTCAAACTGACGATGTAGCTGAAGTGGCCTTGAACTCCAGGTTCTCCTGCTTCCACTCAAGTTCTTGGATTGTAAGTGTACCCATCATACCTGGCTGAATAAAATGTACTTTTAAAATTTCATGCTCCTACCTTTACTTCCGAGTCATTTAATAAGATCCCAACATAGATTTCTCTAAGATAGTCTCATAGTTTTCCTAACAAAAGCCATTGTAAAGTTTTCAATACCACATTCAATATGATTCTGATATTTTGAGGAGAGTCTTTTCTTTTATCTTGTACTGTGACATAAATATCGACCTCTCTGATGCTGAAGGGGTAAAACCTCCCACTGGTATTCTGGCTTCTCAACATTTCATGAAAGAACAGTAAAATGGTTCTGGAAAACTACCTGGCCACTGCCATTTCACTAACTGGCTACCTAGATCAAGTTGCTGTATCCTGAAGATTGCTTTCTTAAACAGAGACAATAATATCCTATATCTTCTAGCCTTGTTAAATTAACTAATTTAAATATGATGAACAGAGGAAATGCTCAGAAAGTTGGCTGTTATTATTCCAGTTTTGTACTCAGAGAAGGTGTACTTCTGGGATATTGTTGAATATTGACAAGCATCCGTAAGGTGGAATTGCATTAAAAACATGCTCTGAACTGAGAATGACGGTGTGTGAGGTGAGGCTTTATCTGGTGTGAGAAAGCCACAGCTTAAGAAGATGCATCTGATGACATGGGTTTCCACCCACATGAAGGAAAGATGGACAAAAGGAGAAGAGACTGGACAAAATGACAATGTGGTCTCCATATTTGATTATTTACTTAGCGTCAACTCTAAGCCAGTTCATAGAACATAATGGTAAACAAAACAGGTAAAGAGCAATGACGGAAGCTGATGAATTTAGTATACAGTTATTCATTTCTGTCAACATGGAGATGCCGAACAGAGATTGGAAGGTGCTGCTCTCCAGAGGAGTTTTTCCTTGAGAAGGAAGTTTTTAAGTTGGGACTTGAATGGGAAGAAAAAGCCAGGAAATAAATAAAACACAAAAGACCAACGATGGCAAAAAATACATGCCAGGAGAATTATAAGGTCCAACATGCACCAAAACTTTCCATCTGAAAATTCCTGGAACATTTATAGCATCCAAGGCAAGCCAGTATGTCTGGAAAATAGTGGTGAAGGGCAACAGGGGATAGATCTGCAGGGTTCCAAGGAATGACAGGGGCTGAGGGAATGCCAAGTGTGAACAGGAAGTGTTGAAGACCTTTCACAGCCACAGACTTAGTTTGGATTGATTTAGAATGATCTTTCTGGAATTTTGTTGGAAAGTGCATTCCCAGACAGCAAGTGCAGAACTCCACGGGAGAGATGGCATGAGGTATGTGAGAATGTGGAGACAGAGATGGACAGAAGAAAGAGTGAGCTGTCCTTTGGAAATGGAAGCAGTACACTAGATACTGGTTTTGACTTCTGACAAATATCGTTATTCAGTTAAAATCACCCTGGCCACTTGCAAAAGGAAATGGATAGAAAAAGTACACAGAGATTCAGATTATTCAAGGCCAAGGATACCAGCAAGGAAGGCCCTCTAAGGGGTGAGGGACAAGAGGAGCTCCAGGTGAGAAGCTCTCCTTTCCCAAAGCTAGAAAAGGGGCAAAGTCTTATCAAGAAAACCAGTCAAGAGAGAAAGGCAGATGTGCATGGTCTCCAAACATTCCTTTTACCTTCAAGCTTTTAATAACATCAAAAGTCAATTCCCAGTGTTCTCAGCATAGAGCCCGGGCGTCCACCCTGAGGCTGAAGAAGACAGCAAACAGCCAACAAGAGAATTATTGAAAAGTAATGAATTGGGCTTTTTAAGAGACACGCCTGATCTTATGCTGTCTGCAGCTGACTCGAGACAGAGGGAGAAACCCTCATAAGGTGAAAAAAATACAGAGTGGCAGTACAGTCCCACGAGAACAGATGTTGTGTTTGGCACATGATGCTGGAGTACCTAGACAACCACATGTAAAAGAATGAGGCTGGACTCCTTCCTTGCATCACAAGTACACATAAAACACAAAATAAAGCATACACCTACATGTAAGAGCTAAGATATAAAAGCCTTAGATGCATGGGAATAAGTCTTTGTGATAGACATCATACAAAGTGAATGAAGGGAAAACAGCTAAATTGAATTTCACCAACATTTCAATTTCAATTTTTGAATCTCAAGAATACCATCAATAAAACAGGACAGTTCACGGAACTGGGAGAATAATTTTGTAAATTATATATCTGATAGGGGGCTTTTTATTCAAAATATTTAAAAAAGCTCTCACAATTAAAAAAAATCAACTGAAAGTAGACCAAAGACTAGAAAAGCACATGAAAAGATGTCATTCAGCACTGAAGAAGTGCAAATAAACTACAAGGACAGACACTTCACATCTCAAAGGTGACCATAACCAAATATAGACAATAAACGTTGATGAGGATACAGAGAAATGGAAACCCTTAAGTATCACTGACAACAATATAAAATCATGCAGCCACTTTGGAAAATAGTGTGACAGCTCCTTGAAAAGTTAAATAGAGTTTTACTATGAATTAGCAATTCTAATCCTGGGATATATTCCCAAAATTAATAAAAAACAATGACCACATAACAATTAAGCATCAATATCCAAAATAGTATTTTTCAAAATATGTTAAAAAAGAGAAAAAGCCAAAGACCCAATAATGAGTGAATAAATGTGCTATGTCAATATAGTGGAGCATTATTCATAAAAATGAACAGAATACTGACTCATGGCTGAGCCTTGGAAACATTATGTTAAATGAATGAAACCAGTCATAAAGATCATATGTTACAACACATGGTGGTTAGAAGGAAAAATGTCCCCTATTGGCTCATGTACTTGAACACTTGGTCCCCAGTTGGTGATGCTATTTGGGGAGATTATGGGAAGACGCAGCCTTGTTGGAGGAAGTACGTCACTAGGGGCCGGGTCTCAGTGTTTACAGCCTAGCTCCTCTTCCAGTTTTCTCCCTGCTTTAGGCTGGTGGCTAAATTTGTGCTATCTCCTCTTCCTGACCCACCCGCCTGCTGCCACTCTTTCTAGACTATTACGGACCCTTCCCTTGGAACTGGATGCCAAAATAAACTCTTTCTCCCATAAATTGTTTTCAGTAACAAAAATAAGCAATGCACAAGTATATAAAATGTACAGAACAGACAAAGCTATTCAAGAAGGAGTAGATTAGTGGTCATCTGATGCTACTAGGGCTTGGAAAAAATGGAGAGTGACTGTTAATGGGTATAAGATTTCCTTTTCAGGTAATGAATACATTGTAAAATTGTTGATTACAGCTGTGCAGCATCCTGAATATATGAAAAGTCATTTAATTTCACACCTTAAGTGGATACGTTGTACTCACGGTACACAGCTCAAAAATGCCATTAAAATGTAAAATCAAAATTTCTCTGATATTAGCTGGAAAATAGAAGTTAATTGATGGTATGTTTCAACCCCACTGAGATTTGTATAAAATAAAATAATTGCCTTTTAAACAAACACACTTTCCTACCATGCATTTGTTTTGCTATACTCAAGTAGTTGTTAAATGTTACCATGCATCAATTTTGCCACATTCAAGTAGATATTAATAAATTAGGTTCCCCAATGATGGCGAGCTGGCATGTGAAGCTGGTTTGGTATCATATTGGTGGTAACGTAGCACATTCATTCATTCCCCCCTTCTTTCACTCCCTTTGTGTGTGACCTGTTAGCTTTTTATTTTGGGGGGGGAGGTATATTTTAGGTAGTTTTCCTGTACATATTTACACTCATGTTTTTTGATACATTTATTTATGGTATATCAACAAAATGCTACAGACATTTATATCACTATGCAAGCCATCATAATATCAGCACTGTGACAAACTTCTGGGGCAGATAAGGGAGGAAGATTCAGTAGTTTTCCAATTACAGTGTCTACCTGATGCATACAGCTTTTCCAGCATGGTAAAGTTGAAAAACTGTTAAATCAAACCATTGCAAGTAGAGAACATTTTCCAGGTGCAAGAATATCTCACCAATGGTTTTGCTGGAGGAAAAAACTTAATTTCCTTTTAATTTAATTTAATTTTCTAACTTTCATCTGAAACAAGCTAGCTTAAAAAATAACTTGAATTAATATAGTTATATATTATTGAACTCAGTATAAGCCCTGTAAGACATACAATTGGGCAAGTTTTTAATCTTTAAAAAAGATCTCCATTTCATTTTAGAATATATTGTTCCTTGCAGAAAGACTCATTGTTTTTTCTACTAACACTGAGATGTTGGTGCATGCATCTCTAATCTCTATGTATCTGATTATTACTAGTCGTAATCAGTTGCACTTGGATCCTTGGAGCCTGTATATGTCTATAAAAGTTATTGGGTAGATTTCAATGGTAATCGACTGTGCTAGTAATAATCTGATATATAGAGATTAGAAACGCATGTGCAAACATCTTAATGTCAATTGCATTAAAAATGAAGTTTTCTGCATGAAACTCTGTATTTAAAAAAAAAATAACTCGAGGTGGACATGGTGGCACCCACCTTTAATCCCAGCACTCAAGAGACGGAGACAGGTGGGTCTTTGTGAGATCAAGGTCAGCCTGGTCTACATAGGGAGTTCCAGGGCAGTTGGGGCTGTAGGGAGACCCTGTGTCAAAAAAGACCAAAAACAAAAGCAAAAACAAAAACTTGAATCTGAACTCTGTGTTACCCACATACTGATTTTTTTTAGCAGTCCTTAAAACTTTTGAACCTAACTAATTTCATCATGTGGAAAAAAATAGCTCCTAAGAGTGGTGAAAATTAAATGAAATAATATATATAGAAGGCATAATACTATATTTATACAGAATATACAAAATAATGGCTATTACATGATTATTTATTTATTTATTTTTATTTTATGTTTATGAGTGCTTTGCCTGTATGTATGTAAGTGCACCTGTGACATGCAATGCCCACAGAGGACAGAAGAGGGTGTTAGATACCCTGGAACTGGAGGCACAGCTGAACCCAAGTTCTTTGCAAGAGCAGTCAGTGCCCTTAACTGTCAAGACATCTCTCCAGTCCATACTATGATGATTAAATCATCTTTACTGTACTACCAAAACCAGGTGGAGCAGCATGGCTGTAGTCTTGCTCACCAGCAGGGTCAAAACAATACGGCAAGAGATACTGGAAGAGTGCTCAGCCAGAAATCAGGGAGGCTGTCGATGATAATCTTCTTGATACACCTAATCTTTACCTATAACGTGAACAAACTAACTTCAAAAAATCAATAGAGAGCAAAATGTACTGATTTTCTTTTTCATACCTTATCAATTTTGGCCTTAAATTCAGATTCAAACTGACTTTGTCAAGGGTCACTCATGTCTGAGATACAATGGAAACATAAGAGTTAATTATTCAAATGCATGTGAACATAATCTTTTGGTGGATTTAAATCTGTAATCTAGATATATAAAAGAAGCAGTAACGTTTGGTTGTTGGTTTTATCTCCTTTGATTATTAAAAACTATTATGGAGATTGCATGCATACACAAAATTTCCTAATCCTTGAAAGCAAGGAATCTTTTTGATTCAGATTCAGAATTCTTTAAAATGGAAAAAAAATACACAAATACACAATTAGTTTTAGACACATCTGCAACTATGGGTATTTATCTCTGCTGAGGAGTCTGACCTTTACAATTTTTATTATCTTAGTTTTAGATAACGTATGTGACAGGCATCAGGAGATGTCAAGTGGTGACTACTTTGTTGTTTTTTCAATAAAACAGGGAGTATTACATTTGGAATATATTTCAAGCAATCAGCCCATTCCAAAGTAGACAATATGGCTCATAGTGCAAAGAGACTTATTGAGATGCACAGAAAAAAAATTATATACACCTACTTGATTTTGTTATACCTTATTAAAAACAAACCCTTTTTTTATTAGGTGAAAAGATTCCACTTAAAAGTAATATTTAATATTTATTTAGCCATAGAGTCCTAGAGATTTGTTTCATTTGAGAGTATGACATTGTGCTTCTGGAGGTCCAGCCCAGCTTGGCACACACGTTATCCACGTGGTCATCAGTCTCTTATGTAATAGAGGCCAAGCACTGAGTGGGAGCTATGTCTTCCAATAACGAATCAGGAGATGAGAAAGAATTTGCAAGTGCTGGGGCTGGAGAGACAGCTCTGCAGTTAAGAACACTGAATGTTCTTGCAGAAGACCCGGGTTCGAATCCCAGCACCCACTTGGCAGCTAACAACTGTCTATAACTCCAGTTCTAGGGTATCCAACACCCTCTTCTGACCTCCGCGGACATTGCACAACATGAGTGCACTTCCATACCTGCAGGCAATACACACATACACATAAAATAATAATAATAAATAAAAATATTTTAAAAGAGAATTTGCAAGTGCTATGGAAATTAGGAAATACAGAAGCTCTAGGGTTAAACAGTTGGAAAGATGTGATATTATGGTCTCCTTGCTGCTCCGAATTATTTCTAAAGGAGGGTATTACTATCTTCAGCTATGATTAACATCCTGAGCCACTGTTCCAGGATCCTGGTGTACAACTGAGTCACTGGGCACTAGACTGAGCACACAGCCAGTCGGCTACCTACAGGCCTGTGCGTCATTACTGTCATTGGCAGTCATTTCTTTGATGGCATGAATGCTGCCTTTGATGAGGTGTTCTAGACAAAGTGTGATGGACCTGGCAGTTCATGAGCTGCAGGAAGAGGCATTCACTTCTAAGGAAGCAGCAAGCAAATGTGCTGGGGGTCACAGGTGGACACCGCGCTGAGCAGGTCAGGTGGGCTGAATACTGAGATCACACTCAGTGTGGCAAGGCATCAGTTGTGGCTCAGGAATGGACTTTCAGCATTTATGAAAGGAAAGACATGTAGTCAGATGAAAAACTTAAGCATTTTCATTTTAACACCACCATCTCATTTCTTTTCCATTGAGTGGTTTCACATCAATTGATTTTTCACACATCAACAGGGGGAAATTATCATGCTGATCACTAGATTTCAGTACATTAGAAATAATGAGGGGTGCTTTACTGGGAGGTGAGCTGAGGAAAGCTAGACACAGAGGTGGAGGTAGACTAGTGGGACTGATTTATAGGGAACACCATCCCTCCTTTGGAGGACGCTGGCTTGCAGATATTCACAGTCACTATCTAATCTGACAATTCCAGTTGTAATGCTCACTTCGCTGAGGTTGTAGTAACTGGGAGCTTTGCCTACATTGTTCAGTAGGAGCAAGAACTGTCATCTCTCATATCTGCTAGTCCTAAAAGTGTCAGACTACTCCCCAAAATGGGCTTGATCAGTGCTTCTCAAATGTTTGGAGGATGTCTCCTCCTAATAGTTGTTCATTAGGATAATAAACAACAGCTCCTTAAGGGTGAGAACTTGGTTCATAACAGTTGGTAACAGCTGATTCATTCTTGAGACAAGGCTTATCACCTTGTTCTCCAGCCTCAAACTTGCATCTTCCTGCCTTATCTTCCCAAGTATTGCAATCACAGGCTTTCACTGCCATGCTCAGTGATGCTTACAGTTGATTCTAACTTAGTGTTGGATGAACTAAATCAAATGTTGGCTCTAAACTGTACCAAGTTCATGCAGTACTCAGGCCTTCTGATTAACTCTCTCAGAATTTACCACATTATACTTTGTCTTTCTCACTCTACCTTCCTTTTTTCTTTCCTTCCTTTGTTTAATGAATATTTATTAATTAACATGACACCAGGCAGTTAGCCATGCTAGAAACAAGATGATGAGCAAGTCTTCCACCTAGTTCTTGTGGAACTTAACAATAATGTTGGAAGAGAGACATTATTTATATACAAGACAAAAGGTAAGAGGTATAGGTCATTGGCCTTCAGAGTGGACTGAGGCATACAGGGAGGGATGGCAAAGTACAGGTTTCCCTAAAGAAGCACAACCGAAGGCTGAAGAGACGGCTCAGCGAATGGAGTGCTGGCTGCGCTGGTAGGGGACCAGGATTCAGTTCCCAGACCTCACACTGGGAAGTTCACAACTACCTGGAACTACAGTTCCAGGGGATCTGACCCCCTCTTCTGGCCTCTATAGGCATCCTTATGCATGTGCCATCCAACACACATAAGTCTATCTATCATCTATCTATCTATCTATCTATCTATCTATCTATCTACCTATCTATCTATCTATCATCTATCTATCTACACACAAAGGAAGCACAGTTGAAATCCTATCTGATACTTGAGCTCAAGTTGTCTCTCCTCATTTTAGACTTGGAAGCAGCCAGTCTCAGATGAGGACAAGGCACACGTGAAGGCTACAGGGTCCATGGCCAGAGTAAAGCCTGGCATTTCTGAGAAAATCAAAGGTGATTGTGACTAGAGTTCTGAGGGCCAGGGAGAAGAGTGAGGTACACGATAGGTAGTCTATATAGGGACTTCTTAGTCTGTGATAACTTTTTTAAGTAGGAGGTAGCAATCATGTTTGAATATAAAAATATCACTGTGCATATGGGAACTCTTTCTGCTTTTTGTGCACACATAACATTTCTCTAAAAGTAAAGACTATTAAAAATATCACTCTGCAGAGGGTGGTGATACATGCTTGTAATCCCAGCTCAAGAAAAGATGATGCAAGAGCATCTTGAATTCAAGGGCCAGCCTTACATACTGAGGCTCAAAATACGCAAATAAATCAATAAGTAATAGTGGATAGAATAAATCAACAGGTAATGGTGGATAGAATAAACGGATGGGTAAGAGGGAGAAAAGTGCTGTTTTCTAAGACAAAGAAGAGAAGATACAGAATCAAAGGACGCTGTGTCAGGAAGGAAACAGTAAGAAGAGGGAAAACAAACAGTGGCAGAAGAGACAGGAAGACATGGATCCTAGAAACCAATGGAGGAGAAAACAGAGTTGAGAAAGAGGGAGTCATCAATTACATCAAATGATTGCAATGGGCAGAGCTTATGAGAACTAAAATAATCATGGTGTCCAGAGACATTCGCTCTCATCAATGATATCAATGAGAAAAACTCTGCGGAGAAAGCTAAACTAGACTAAGGCAAAGCCATGAATCATAAAGAGTGTAGAACCAAGCATAAAGGATTTTTGCTGCAAAAAGAATCGAAAGCTCTGAGTTGGTGGACAGTGAGTGAAGCGGGGCCAAGAGATAACCACTTCATGACCAAATCTGAAGATTTATATCATGTTTGTAATTTTAAATTTTAGGGTGTGTGAGATTAGTTTTTTAATAAAATTGCTAACAAGAATAATAAGAATAACTCTGAATATGATACAACGTGGTAGCCAAAGCATCATCAAAGGTTAGAAATAGTACAATCAATAGATTATAGGTCCTGGAAACATGGGAGTAAGTAAAGTCTGAAGACAGAAGGAAGACGGCACTCAGAGGGAAAAAGAACATTTCCCCTGTCTTAATAGAGGGAAAGAGGAGCCAATGGAAAATATGAAGAGTTTTGTGAATTTGCTGCCAGGAAGTTGAAGGAATATGCATAAAATTAAGTGGGTTATACTATTATATGTGAGAGAGACTCAAAAATAAAACACAATAAATAAACTATTCAAATAATAATTGTTTTGTCTCCGTGAAATGAGTTATTTATCTTTCAATCAAAGAGCCCATTATGATAATCACACCCATAGATTAGCGCCAAATAGCCCCCAAGCATGGCTTAGTCATTATCTCTCCGTGATTCCTGTAAGCAAGTGACACATCAGGAATAATGACTCATGAGGAACACGATGTGATTGGTGCTGAAGAAATGAACCCTACATCATGTCATGCCCCTGCACTAATCGTTTTTCAGAAACCTTAATTGCCTGTCTTGAGACTCCTTGCTCCTCAGTGCCCTCAATGACAAGTTGGTAATTCACAACAGAAGGCTTGAGCCACTGGCTAAGAGGAATTGAAAGTTTTTTTAGTTTGGCTCTGAGTAGACATCACACAGTTTAATGCATTAGTCTACCACTTGAAGAAGGAATTTGTTTCCAAATAAAATTGGGCTTCTTTAAAATGGGACATGAAGAGGAAAACAATAGAACGGAGGGTAGACATCTAGGCTAGTTCATGCAAGCAAAGTGGTAAAATCAAAACAAAACTATAAATAAAATTTAGGAAAAAAATTAAATCCTTAGATCAATTTGCCAGAAAGAGCAATTAGAAATGAAAGGCAGGTTCTTTTTCTGGTCAGCCCACATTTCTAGGTCATGTTTGTCTGTGGAATCATCCAACCTTAACAGTCTTTGTGGAAGAATTAGTAGGGTCCGAATTGTAGCATGACACACATGTCAAGGTCTGAATTTCTACTTCTTCCTTGGGGAATGCAATGTCAGTACAGAACCTAGTGGCGAGTGTGCCACAGGAGAGAGACCTGCCTTAGAAGAGCACATGGGCCTTGTCTCCCTGTGGAATTCTGGTATGGACTGAGTTATGTTTCCCCCAAAATGCACATAATGAAGTAAATCAGAATTTAAGAATTATAAATTCCTAAATTTTAACATAGGGCCTTTGAAGAGGTCAGTAGGCTGATGCTAATCCAATGTAATTAGTGTCCTTATAAGAAGAAATGGGGACACAGGACACAGAGGCAAGATTCTGCCAAGACACAGGGAAACAAAGGCAGTGACCATTACAATCCAAGGAAACAAACCTTAGAAGAAACCAACCCAGCCAACACCTTGGGCATCTGGCTCCTGAATGATAATAAAATAAATTTCTGCTGTTTAAGACACTTAGCTTTAATAATCAAATACATAGAGATTAGAGATGCATGTGCAAACATCTAAGTGTCAGTAGCATTAAAAATTATTTTTTTCTGTATGAAACAGTATATTTTAAAATGAAATGGAGATCTTTTTTAAAGGTTAAAACATCATTCAATTTTATGTCTTACAGGGTTTATACTGAGTTCAATATTGTATGACTGTATTAATTTAACTGTGAACCTAAAAATTTACAGCCAGTTTTGAAAGGGATGTATCTTTGCTCTGGAAACTGTTATTGAATATGTTAATGCTGTAATGAAATGCTTCTTCTAATCATGTGGTTATCAAATAAATTATTTATTTAAAAAAGTGAATAAAGTTTAAAAAAAAGACACTTAGCTTGTGGTATTTTGCTGAGTTTTAGGAGGCTAGTGGACACTGTACAATCTTCCTACCCCCTCCTTTTTCTTGTCACAGACAAACAGAATGTTACTTTTAGAATTGTTGATCAAGGAAGGGTTCACAAGGAAAGCCTGGATGTGATCCAAGGATCCATAACTCGGGGCTGCTTCCTGGTAACAGTCTAAAATCTGACCTGTGAGGTTGATAGACCTATTGGTCATAGTTGACTGAAATTTGAATGTGCTGTCTACTACACTAAGGCCTAAGGGTTTTGTTTTGTTTTGTTTTTGTTTTTGTTTTGGTCTTCTTGAGTCAGGGTCTCCCTGTAGCCCCAGCTGGCCTGGAACACCTTATGGAGACCAGACTGGCTCCATCTTACAGAAATCCTCCTACCTCTGCCTCCTGAGTGCTGGGATTAAAGTCATGCATTACCAACGGGTGTCTTTGCACTTAAGTTTTTGGTTCTTGTGATTAACATACAAGCATTTCATGAATATGCGGTTATGTATAGTCATAAAAATTCAGCTCAACGTCAGTCTGGTATCTGCCATATTCCCTAAGGATCAGGGCTCCCCCAGGTTGACCTTGTGAAAGGGAAGCCAAAAGTCCACTTCTTCAGAGCCTACACCTCGGGTTGCACACAGGAATCACTGTGCACATCTTTGGCAGCACCCCTTTCTTATTTTTGGCCTCACTTTCACTACAAGGGACACTTGCATCACGTCCTGGTCTCACAGTGGCTTCATGCCTTTGTCAATATTTTCTCAGTCTGACATTCTGAACATCATAGTTATCTAATCAAATCCAGTGGTTTCTTTAAATCCCAGCTGCAGGTTTTCAGCCTCTGAGAAGACTTCTGTTATGATTCCAGTCCCCACTGACCTCTTGTTTGCTAAATTTCTGCCAGATTAGAAATTTATTAAGGACTGTTTGCACCAGTGCTTGTTTACATATGGCACCACATGGCGGGTTCCCCCAAGTACTCAGTGGTTCTCATCTTCTCCTCTCCTTCTACCCATCCTCCTCAGCCCTCTCTGGGAAGGATTCTTCATTCATCCTGTCTAATAGAGAAGCCCCTGTACTCTCCCCCTCTCCTACACTGGCCTCCAAGGTGCCTAGATGGCTTTCCTTATACCACCAATTCTTTATCTTCCCATAGGAAGCACATTCTCTACCCCTCTGCTTAAAGGACATACTTTTGAATTAAGGGAAGTTGTGAAATGCAGTCATATTCTAATAAATCTTAGGTGACTTTACCTTAAAGTGCCTATTTTCTTACTTGGGGCTAATTTCCTTATAAGGCTTAAATGATGGATCAAACATCCATGAAAATCCATATACATAAATCCATTGGTATTCTAATGAACCGCCCCTGTGGCCTTTCTAGGATCGATGTCACGGAGCCTTAAGGATGGACAGTCTTCAATAAAGCAGCATTTGAAGCATGGATTGTGCCACATGAACCCCATACCAGGAAGCAGACAAAGACAACATTCAGTTTAAGGAAGTCTGACCAACCAGGTACCCACTCATCAGCGGTAGATCGTCCTTGGAGTTTTAATCTCAAAAGCATCCAGGCTAACTTCATCTCAGCTTTAGATTCAAAAGAGAGAGAGAGAGGAAGAAAACAAAACAAAACAGAAGCAGCCTCCTCGGCTGGCCCAGCTGACACAGGGCCCAGTGATTCATCAGTTTCCTCTGTGCTGAGAGCTTCTTTCTCCCCTTACTCCTCAGCAGCTATTTGCCTCTTGTGAAGGATGTTTTCCCTCTTTCATCCCCACACTATTGACTGTTCTCTCCACCAACCATCAATTCACCCAAATACACTTTTCCCAGCTCAGCCCCTTCAAGAAGCCCTGCCATAGAAGTAAACAGCCTGGGGGAACTCTATTCACAAAAACAGCATTGACATTTGCTTAGGACTTCACTGTCTGTTTTTGCAGACTGGTTCAATTGTAAAGTCCTTTTCAATTATTGGATGAAAGAGGCAGGTAAGCACACAGCCTGAGAATGCATAATTAAAACCATGCCACAAAGAGCAATAAGCAAGGAAAATATACTTATTCTGGCAAATAAATCGTTAACAAATAGTTTCTGCCAGCTAGGAACTAAAAGGCACTGTTGACTTCAGTATTAGTGAAGGACTGAACAAGGAGGTGAGGAGGACTATGTTAAAGAGAACAGTATGGGAAATTAAGGCTTTTAAGGCAGTGGGAAAAGAAACTATAGTCCAGTTAAACAACTGAGAGCTGAGAGATTCTAATGACTAACCCAGTGCAGTCATTCCATAGAGAAAAACCCAAGGCCTTGTTTACTCATTATACCAGCAAACATGCATTAAGAGTACCCTATATGACAGCACTCTACTAGACACTGGAGATAGAAAACATCATCGCTATTCCTAATATATTCAAAGGGAAATGCAAGAAACACGAGTAACAGGGACTGACGAAGTTCCAGGGTATTCTGACACTGACTTTGAAAGGCATAGCTTGATCCCTTCTTGCCATCCTTATTTCTCCTCGCTGCTAGCTGTTTGGTCTCTGCAGGATCTAAAGAATACACTTCCCAGGGCTGGAGAGATGGCTCAGTAGTTAAGAACACTGGTTGTTCTTGCAGAAGACCCAGTTTTGAATCCCAGTACCCACATGGTAGCTAACAACTGTCTGTAACTCCAGTCCCAGGGGATCCAACAACCTCTTCTGTCCTCCGTGATCATTGCATGACACGGGTGCACTTACCTACATTCAGGTAGTAATACACACATACACATAAAATAGAAATAATAAATAAAAATTTTTTCTTTTAGTCTTTTTGAGACAGGGTCTCCCTGTAGCTCCAGCTGTCCTGGAACTCACTATGTAGACCAGGCTGGCCTCGAACTCACAAAGATCTGCCTGCCTCTGCCTCCCGAGTGCTGGGATTAAAGGCGTGCACCACCAGGCCTGGCCAATAAATAAAATTAACACAGAAAAGAATACACTTCCCTATATTCTTCCTGGTGTGAGAAATCCGCAACAATGTGCTGTTTTGTGGACTCAGATGCCTGTGAAGGCTAGTTTTATCATTGGGCGTGTGACTTTGTGCCACAGGTTGTCACTGGGGGAGTGATGTCTACCACATCACATCAAGTGAGTGATTGCATACAAACCCTGGCATATATCAGTACAAGACCTGAAATGCCCACACGCACATGCACACGCACACGCGCGTGCAAACACACACACACAATTCCAGTAAACATTACATATGAATATTATAGAAGTGTTTCTTATAGTGGTGCTGAAGCAATGTTGGTAGGGTGAGGGGCAGGCAGGGAGAGGTTAATAATTAAATGGTGGTTGGAATAATCTATTCCTCTGAGAAGATAAGCTTATTATTTTCGTTTTACCCATAAATAAGTTATTTATTTTTATTCTTTTTAATTGAAATTTTGTGAATTTCATATAATATATTTTGATCATATTTAGATCTCCTTCCCTATCTGCACCCCTTACTATCTACTACCTAATTTCATGTACATATATATGCATGTCCACACACATATATATGTATGTATATGCATATAAAGTCAAATTTGTGTTCCTAAACGCCCTTTGGTGTGGACTTAGCAATTGGAGTCTGGTCAACCTGTTAAGGGTCTCACAGAAAGTATTTATTTTCTGAGAGATTACTGATCACTGTAATGCTGAAAATGAACACTGTAAAACTGAGAGTTTAGATGATATTTCAAGTTTATTTGATGTTGCAAATGCTTCCAGCTCAGAATATTTATGAATCACTGCCCAAATCTGCTTAGACAAAGTATGGGAAATGATTTGCTTGCTAATCACATCCAGTTACCTATTAATGGTATTTGTCATTTTAAAAGTCACATAAGACTTCAGCTCTGGTCAGACACCAGAATAAAGGCTAGTTCACTCAGTAATATTTTTCAGGTTCATCATGACTTTTTAAAGATTATTATTCAGAGATGGTTCTTATAAATAAAAATGTTGGTAGATAGTTTTAGAATCATGACTGAGGCAGTGGGCAATGCCATGGTCGAGGAGACGGCCTGTCTGAGGTCTAATTCCGGCTCTGGTGGCACCAGTGTGGACTTCTGAGTTCTATTACTATCTTCAGCCTGCTTTTCATAGCTTTGCTTTTTTTTAGCTTAGCACAGGGGTCAGCAAGTTATAGCCTATGGGTCTGGACTGCTTTCTAGTTTACATTTTTAAATGGCTGCAAAATAAATCAAAAGACAATAGAACTTTTAAATCTATTTAGTCATTTGTAGTTTTTTGTTTTGTTTTGTTTTATTTTAATTTTTTAAGATAAGGTATGCTGTAGCCCAGTCTGACCTTGAACTAGTTGTGTAGCACATACTGGCCTCAAAGTTGCAATGATCCTCCTGCCTCAGTTTTCTGTGTATGCATGTGTGTGTGTGTGTGTGTGTGTGTGTGTGTGTATTCCCAGGTCAGGGTTGGTTTGCACATGTGCAAGTATATACATGCACACGGAGCTAGAAGTCAGCCCTGGATTTCATTCCTCAGTACTGTCCCCTTCCCCTTGTTTTTTGAGACAATGTCTCTTTTGGCCCTGGGCCTCATGTGTGTGTGTGTGTGTATTCCCAGGTCAGGGTTGGTTTGCACATGTGCAAGTATATACATGCACACGGAGCTAGAAGTCAGCCCTGGATTTCATTCCTCAGTACTGTCCCCTTCCCCTTGTTTTTTGAGACAATGTCTCTTTTGGCCCTGGGCCTCACAAAATAGGCTAGCCTAGCTGTCCAGTAAGCTGCAAGAATCCTTCTCTCTCTGCCTCCTCAGTGCTAGGATTACAGGGACCCCATCATGCTCTGCCTTTTTCAAGGGTGCTAGGGAACTCAAGTCTTCATGCCTGTGCAGCAAAAACCTTACCAACTCAGCTATCTTCTTAATTCTGTACTTGTATCTTTATTTACAACAAGGTCTCACAATAGCCTAGGATGGCCTGGAGTTTGCTATGTAGCACAGACTGTCTTCAAACTTATGTCAACCACATTACCTTAGCTTTCTGAGTGCTAAGATAGAATAGTAGTCCTTGACATTTGCATATTACCTAAGATCTCATGTCAGTGTCAATGAACAACATTTAGTTGGAACCCAGCCACACTCATTCACTTACGCCACCACAGTAGAGCTGAGCAATGGTAGCAGACACTTCAAGGTCTGAAAAGTCTATGATATTAAATCTCTGATCCTTTCCAGGAAATGTTCACTACTTCCTGATCTGCACACAGTGATGGTGAGTGGGACTGCATGTCTGCTGTGTATGGACTTCCTCTTCAAAGACATGTCTCCTAAGTGGCCACATGTTCATATGGTCAGTAGGGTCATCAAAGCTCTCAATGAACATTGCTTCACATGACACAAGTAAGAATGTCAAAGGGTGAAACTCCATCTAAGGAATCCTCCTTGTGCTGTGTTAATAAGCCTCTTTCAAATTGGACATTTAAAATATTTCATGTAGGAAGACAACTGGGGAGCAAAAAAATTCCAAAACCTTTTTCTAAATAAAAGAACACAGAGTTGCTAAAACATGCTGATCTAAACCAATATATTTCTTTAATTCATGTTTAGAAAACTTGTGTATATACAACTATGCTTTCGAAGCATAAGCAACTCCTACTCACATTCCCTAGATGATCTGCATACATTAACGCTAAGGAAAAAAGCAGAGAATTGCAGGGCTGCCTGCAGATGCAGGCAGACAGAAAATAAGAGATTGTCACTGCTGCATTTGAGCGACAATTTTAATTCCGTGGCTTTTAACATGGTCCTGAGATGAAAGGGGGGGGGGAGTTAAGATAAAGGGACTGTTGTACAATTAGATGCCTTAGCAGCATATTTAACTAGTAATCAAGAAAATGATGAAGGTTTATGCTAAACTACTTATTAGATGTATTCATACAGGGCCAAAGAAATGTCTCTGTTAAGAGTACATATCACTCTTGCATGAGACCTGAGATTGTTTCCAAGCACCCATGTCAGGTAGCTGACAACCACTTATATCTCCAGATCCAGGGGATCCAATGTCCTCTTCTGACCTTTCTGGGTACTGCGCTGATATGTGTAGACACACACACACACACACACACACACACACATATATAAAATCTATCTTAAAAGTATCCCTGTGTTTACATATAAAGTAGATGCCAAATATTGACTTACTTTTTTAATGTATTATTTTATTTTATTTTATTTTATTATCCTTCCAGAGTCCTTTTATTTTGGAATATTCTGTAAACAATCAAACTACCAGAACATGATTATACAACAATGAAATGTTTTCTTGCATTAAACTGTAGACATCTTTTTAATGTTTTTGGTTTTATATATTTTTTATTCCAAAGAGAGGTAATTTTTAACACATTTTTCCAGAAAAAAACTTGAAACAGATTATATAAAAATACATATACAATGAAGTTTAAGGGCAGGAAATAGGAATAAGAAATCAAAGACCAAAGGATTTGCCAACATGGGGTCAACTTTGTTGAAATAATGAACATTTCTATTAGATCTGTTCTTTTCTTTTTTCTTTTGAAAATCCTAGAGAGTTTATTGGGCTTGCTGACAGAGCATAGGGTGGGGATTTATTTACAGAAGAATGAGCACCCATTCATTTATGTCTGTGCTGGAAAGTCCACACTCAAATATAGGTCCTGTGACTTCCTGATAGCTGCACAAAATGCCAAGAGAGGTGTTTCATGGCATTCTCAGCTTATATATCCTTAGCCCCTCCCCCACAGGCAGCTAAGGTTGACTGATTGGGTGGGAGGGGTAACTGACTCCCCTATCAACGCCTTGAAGAACATGGGAAGGAGGTGTGACTATAGCTTGCTAGCATAGTGCTTGGAGGACACTTCCAGGTAACACTCCACTCTTTTCTCCAGCTCTGTGTTTGTGTGTGTCTGTGTGGGGTGTTGCACACATATGTGTGGTTTCCTGCAGAAGCCAGAGGAGTAGGATCTCTCTGGAGCTGGAGTTACAGGTGGTTGTGAGCCACCCAGAATGGGTGCTGGGAACCAAACTAGGGTCCTCTGGAAGAGCATCAAGCACTTTTAATAATTGAGTTATCTCTCTTTTTAAAATATAGCAAATTAATATATTCTAATAATATTATGGGTTCAACACAGAAGGAGTCAAAAATACAGACATGAATAGTAAACTTAAATTGCTGATATTACATAATTACCTTCCAAAATTAAAAAAATGGCCAAACGATTTTCTTCCAGGGACAACCATGAATATCTGTCAGAACTATTTATTTCTCACTTGGTTTATAACATAACACAGCTTCACTGATCATTTAAGTAGACTGAAATGTTGGTAAATAAAATATTTATAGTTTCTAGACCTATAAAATGTTCTACCCAGGAAATGTTCTATTGTAAATGTGTGAGATAGATCCAAGCAACGTGGGGCCAGGAGAAGAATAATTGAATCTCTAACATAGAGAAAAGTATGTCATGATAGAGAGAAACAGAAGAATAGAAATAAACATCCAAATACAGAGACAGAGATGAATACAGAAGATAGAGATCATCAAAGCCTCTGGTCCCAGATCTAAACTATAACTCTTCACCTTTGTCCATAATTGGAGAGGAAGTCTAAAACCTCAAAATCGTGCAAGATTTTCCATGGTATTTTTTTGCCTTTCTGATAAAAAGATCTGTAGTGCACTTACTCTAGTTTTCAAACACTCATATCTACTAGCTGTTCACTTCGAGCCTATGAACTCCTGGAATATAGTTAGAATGGATAATTGGTCATTGAAACTGTAGAAGCAGTATGCTTGTGTGAGGGTATTGGAAATAATTAACACAGTCATGGTAAAAGGTGGGTAAATGATACTTTATCCTTTTCGGAAGGATTTTAACCTGTTTCCAGACAAGGGGAACATTACATTAGATGGATCACATCATTGGTTGTTTTTGGAACTATTTCTTTATTCCTCATTCCACTTTGTTTTGTGTGCTCCTCCTCTTTTAGCCCTTCCCCAGAGAAAGGAAGAGGCTAAGAGGACCTCCTGGTTCTAGTTGTGATTGATCTTGTGTACTGGTCTGAGATAGGGAATTGAGAGTCTCAAATATTGGTAATTGCTTATGAGCTTGATAGTAGGCCCCAGCATTTGGTTCATATCGCCTATAATTGTTGGTCGCTAGACAGTGAGTGATTGCTTGACCAGAGTGTGGGGACTCTGTAAGACACTGAGACCAGTTTCAGCAGTGTTTTGTCTCTGATGACGATAACTGGTCCCCAGAGTCTACTTGTGCTCTGGGGCAGGACACTTCCTTTTTGACAGCTTTCAGGTAAGACCACTTCTGAGAAGTGTGTTCTCGTTCTGTTTTCAGGGTAGCATGGTGTGACTTTAGAAATGGTTATAAAAGCTACGCAAGTGGGCAGCTTTACCTAATGCTCTCTTTCTCTCTCTCTTTTTTTTGATATGTCGAAATATGTAAAAGTTGCAAATAAATTGAAATGTCTGCTCTCACCTCAAGTGCAAAAGCTCTCATCCTTAATGGATAAGCCAAGAAGAGAGTCCAATGTATCTGTTCAGGTCAAAATAAGTAGCTTCACATACACATCTTTGAGAAACATGTTCCAGCTTCTAATACACTGCTAGCTCCTTTTAAGACCTCATAATTACATGTAGGTATATTTATTTTGATCTCCTGAAATTTTGCCTGTAAATCAGCAATGTACAATTTTACACATATGTACAAAAACCCTTACTACAGTTGTGCAGATATATAGATGTACATGTATATATTCTCTAGTTAATGTAGTTAGTGTTAGCTTGTTCTTGAAAAATTATTTCTCTTTGCATCAATTTCTTCAACTATGGAAGGGAGATAATCGTTTCCCTCAAGGAATTGTAGAGAATAAATGAAGTGATGATCCATGTAAAAGCGCCTGGAACATTGCCTGGGATACAGAATCTTACATACTGACACAGCCTGTACTACAGTGGACTCCATAGTGTTTCTCAATAGCCAGAGACCAGGGCATTTCCTATTGGAGTCACACAAGAGCCCTGCTGAGGAAATCACTTTGTCTGAACTTCTCTTTTTCCCAAAGACTAGCCAAACCCAGTAATAGTAGAGAGACCCTCCATCAGTGCGACTCAGAGCAGCATCCCTGCTTCAGAGCTCCCCATACGGCCAGATATGGCTTCAGTTGCAATGGTGGTGTGCTGGTGTGCTAGCTCCACCAGCCCCAGTCTGCCGTTCTTACTCCCCCACAGACGAACCATTTCCAGAGAGCATTCCATGTAAGCATCCTAATATAACTCTCCACCATGACATGTTCCTAAGAAGTTGCTTTAATTATAGGATAAATATATTAAAAAGCCCTCCACATTATCCTAGAGTTGCTTTAAGGTCCAAGGCCCCAAGAAAAATGTACTCCTCAACCCCCAGATTCTAAGCTGAAAAGACCAGCTGAAATTATGTGGTTCACATCTCTTCCAGGGTCACTAGAGAAAGTATGTTAAAGAAAAAGCTCTGCTGCTCACTATAACAAAGGGGGGCCTGGGAAACAGGGTATACTACTTACAGAAAATGGCTTTCAAGATAAGTACATTTTTTGAGGGGCCAGGCAAAGATGTCTCCCATCTACAAGAAGTCACAAAGGCACAAGGGTATTGCTTAAAATTTTGAAGGGTTTCAGAAAAGTCACCAATCCCTTTTCTGAGTCCAGAACTCCTGACGACCTCTGAAGCCGGCAAGCTACCAACCTTGCTGGGAACTGTACCTGATAACCCATGGAGATGTTTCCTTCACTTTTCAGCCTGGAAATATAAATGTGCTGATGGCTGAATACTCACAAAGAAAGCAGACAGCCATTAAGCCCTCTTGTTTTCCATCCAAAAGGACTACCTTCAAGGTGGGAGTAGCCTGTCATGTGAAACTGAGTGCCAATCCTGTGGACACGGGCAGCCCCATGAGTACACCGAGGGGAAGTAGCAATGTGTAGAGAGGGAAACACAATGACCAGGCAGTGTTAGATGCTATGCCTTGGTAACGGTGTCCAAGTGCCAAGACGTCTACCTTCTTCCATCCTTCTCTTTGTTTATCAAGAGACCAAGGCCAGAAAAAGAAACATGTCAGGAGCTTCCCCTCCACTTTAGCCAGGAGAACCACAGAGAACAAGGAAGAAAGATCCTACAGTTCAATATTGTCCCATACACCTGACATTCCTCCAAAAGCATGACAAGTCTGCTCATCTGAATACATTCTCACTTAGCACATTCTGCTGGATGTACTGAGTATAGGAAGAGCAGGAAAGATGCTGTTCCCACCTAGATGGAGTTGCAATCACTTCTTTGTCTCTTTCCCTGTCACCAGCTCTGAGTCCTTTTTAAACCCTTTTCTCTTTCTAGGAGGTTATTCTGAGAAAATCAAGGCGTATTGTTCTATTCATTGTTCTATTTTTTTTCTTTAAACGTCATAAGAAAAACTGAACCTGAATACATTAGAAGACACAGAGACCAGCTACATTTTCTTTCTTCAAGGGCTGTACATTAAAGATTTGCCAACATTCTTTTCCCAACCACATTTCCCAAAAGCTTAGTACTTGGCCATAAAAGTTCACTCCAGTCTAAAAATTTGGCATGTCTGACAATATAGTCTTCACATTTTCAAATTTGGCTGACATCTTTTTGAATAACTAATGGGGAAATTGGAAAGAGTGGAGTGAGATGTTATAAACCAGGCATAGTTCAGAGAGATAATTCACTTCAAGGATAATGGATTTATAAGAGATCAACACTGAACTGTAGTAGATTGTTTTTCCAGATAGGTTTTCACAAAAGCCTAAAGCTACATAGATACATTGTATGCAAAAGAACATGAGTAAGTAATATGAAAGATCCAAGATTCCTTCTGTTGGAAATTCTTGATTTTTCTTGTTTCTTAGTTTTGGACATTTCTAACCAATGCAACAAAACAAACAAAAACAAAAGATCTCTACATATATTAATAAATTATAAATACACATATGACACATGGAGATAAACTGCACTCATACCCAAATATGTATGTATGCCTATAATGGTAGAATTAATGAGCCTGCTGGAGGTTTCTGTTAGTTTTGCTAGGAGTCATTATGTGCTGCTGGAATTAAAAGGTTTAATAGTTTCTTATTCATTTATATATCTTGGATAGTTAGGTTTTAGCATGTTTGTACATAAAGACAGGTGTGTTGGGTATTATGCACTATGTGTAGGATGTGTTTTCAGAAGTGGCAAGTGAGATAATTAGACAGAAAGCCAATACAGAATACAGATGTGTCATGTAGATAGTATTCAGAGGGTTCTGCACAAAGTGACAGCCATGCTTCTGCAACCCTTCCTCCCTCAGGTTCCAATTCATGAAAGCACTTTGTTGTAGCCTCCCAGATCCCCACGTTAAATCAATATGCAATTGAGAACCTGGAAAATATAACTTTTCATTCCCATTTGAAGATAAACCAAGTGTTTTGCTTGCCCTAAATAAAGCTGATTTTGCAAAACTCTGGTGTTCACCATGTGAAACAGATCCCTATCCTTTTATATAAGTACAAAAGTGCTTGCCTAGAAATGTCATTCTGTTTCAAGGTCACGGATATAAAACTCCAGTGACTGAAGTTAATAACAAGGACACCAGTTTTTCAGTGTGGCCACGTGTCTATCCAATTCTGTTTCAAAGCACAATTGGCATGATTCTCTTCACACTCTACAAGACTATTCAGAATCATAGAACTTAACTCACAGACTATACCTTGCGTTATTAGAAAGGATCCTTTCAGTGGAGCTCTAAGTCAATTCTAATTACTACTGTGAATACAGCAGCAAGAATGAATTTCTTCACATTTTTCCTCATTTGTCCTATTTTTTTAGAGTAATTTTTTTCTCAATGTATATTTTTATTGAATTTTTGGTGCATTTCATAGAGTAGATCCCCTCTCCCACCTGCACCCCTTATAACCCCCACTGGATTTCATGCTTTCTGCCATATAGCATAAGACCTATGGAGTCAAGTTTTTGTACCCAGATGCAAGCTCATCCACAGGAGTCTAGTCAGCCTATCTAGAGTCTCTCCCTCATCCAGCAGTAATCAGCTGCCAATAACTCCTTGACTAAGGATGGGACCTGTTGCTCATTTTTGATGGATAATCTAAAGATTTCTTATTGCATAGCTTTTAGTTTGCTTTTCTATTGCTTTGATAAACCACTCTGACGACAATCGACTTGGGGAGGAAAGGGTTTTTCTGGCTTATCAGTTCTGATCACAGTTCATGATTAAGGGAAACCAGGGCAAAAACTCAAGCCAGGAACCTGAAGTCAGGGGCTAAACCGGAGTGCTGCTTACTACTTACTCCTCTGACCTGAGCTCAGCCTGCTTTCTTATATAACCCAGGACCACCTGCCCAGGGTTGGCACCACCCACAATGGCCTGAGTTCTTCCACATCACTCAACAATCAAGAAAATGCCTCACAGACATGACCACAAGTCAGTCAGATAGAAGAAACTCCCCAATTGAGGTTCCCTCTTCTCAGGTATGTCAAGTTGATAACTGAAGCCAACCACTACAATTGGCTTAGATAACTTAAACTTTGTATATCAAATACCTTTATATCATATGTATGGCATCTAGAACACATGCTCAATCACAGCACATTGGATAGGTGTATTCATGGAGTCCTAGAGCTAAAGACAGAGCACTCTCTAAAACAGTCTCCAGAATATCCTCCTATCTCACACCAGAAATTCCATCTATATTACAGCAGAAATTCTCAAAAAGTTGAGACTTATGGGCAGCCAACAGACTGAATGGGAAGGTCCTCTGGTATTATTAGAGATAAAGAACCAAAGCCACTCATTTAATGTCATGCTAGTTTAAAAGCCAACAGGCCCTGGTGTCTGCGAATAAATAGGGAAAAATTTTTTCTCTACTGATACTTCAAAGACTTTGCAACATCTGGAATCCGGTTCCATATGGGGTATTCTACTAAGAAGTAAGAATAAAAGGATTTTAACAGGGCAAACAAGATTCAGGTTTCTTACAATATGTTCTCCCTGGGGGAAAACAAATAACACAATGCATCTGACTAACCTTTCTGCACTTGAGCTGCATTAATTAGCATTTAGTTATGGATTCTGTCCTGAGCCACAGGAACTCTGCGTTACAGCTGTTTCCACTGGGGGGGGGGGGGGAATAGCTTCTCCAGGTTCAATTCCCCTAAATTTAAAACTCTGGAAAAAGTTTTCTTTCGCCTCTTTTTCCCACCATTTTTGGATATA